>NC_057345.1:13033269-13337884 GCF_016509475.1 Prionailurus bengalensis | reverse complement strand
GTGAGGGTGGAATGAGGTGATGTGCAAAGCCATTGGCACGTGCCTGGCACATAGTAAGTGATCATTAAATGGTCTTTTTTTTTTTTTTTTTTTTTTTTTTACCTTCGCTTTTAGCTGCTACCCTTACCTTAATTAGTCTTATTTGGGGAAGGATATTTAATTTAAAAAAATTGTGTTTTGATTATCGAGAATTTTGAACTTTCACGGGAATGAACAGGATGCCTAAGGAACTTCCGTGGACCCAGCCCCCAGCCCCACCAACCACCAACGCCTGACCGGTCCTGCTCCACCCACACCCCCATCCACCCCCATCCTTCATTAATTTAAAGCAAATCTCAGGCATCACATTATTCATTCATAAATATTTCACCGCTAACACTATTAATAATACACAAGGTGCCTGCTCATAGCGTAGCAACTCCATCCAGGAAGTGCTTGTGGATGACTGGCTTCCTCTGGTCCGGGCTCAGGCAGGGAACCTTCCACACCAGGATAAACGCAGCCCCTGACCCCGCAGGAGCCCATGCTGGGAGGTGGGGTGTGCAGGAGCAGGGAGCAGGAAGAGATACAAGAAACTCTGAACACCCTTGAGTAAGCTCTTGCACCTCCTTGTGTATAAGGAGAAGCTTGGGGGCACCTGGGTGGCTCAGTGGGTTAACTCAGTGGGTCTGACTCTTGATTTCGACTCAGGTCATGATCTCACTGTGAAGTTCGAGGCCTGCGACGGGCTCTGGGCGGACGGTGTGGAACTTGCTTGGGATTCTCTCTCTCTCTCTGCTCCTCCCCTACTGGTGGGTGCACGCCCTCTTGCTCTCAAAGTAAATAAATTAAAAAAAAAAAAAAGGTGGGGGGGGAAGAGAGGGTCTTCTATTCTGGATCCGGGGTGGAGGGAAGTGGTAAGTTTCAGAGAAGCTTTTCAGGTTCCTTGAAAAACAAAACAAAACCGACGCCAAGCACACAAGCAGTTGTGTGGAGTGTGGGGCGGTCGGGGAAGGCTTGGGGTGTGAGGTCACATGGCCAGGTGCTGGGATCCGGTTCCAGCCGAGCGCCTATTGGCTGTGTGGTCTGGGGCAAGTCCCACCCCCTCTTGGGCCTCAGTTTCCTTCTCTGTCGAGCGCCCGCCCCTGGGAAGGGCCAGTGGACTCTGCCCGTTGCCTGGTCGGGGAGAAACGGTTGGTATTCAGAGCCAGGCTGCCGCCCGTGGTAAGAACTGCTGACCTGGCAGATTAAGTTGTAGCTTGAACAGAAAGGAAAATGTGTCTTATGCGGCCAATTACACAATAGATGGTTTGGGACATGGTTTGCTTAATTAAATCTATAACCAATCGGGGATCTATCACTGCTTGTGATGCCACTGTAGTTGGAGCCCGTTATCAAAATCAGGTAGGAGGCAGGTATAGGATATTGTCTGCCCCGGGCTGCACCTAGGGCGAGTCTGGGCCTGCTCCCTGCTAGCTGAGTCCCCAAGGGCAAGTTACTGCTCCTCTCTGAGCCTCGGTTTCCCCAGTTTCCTGCCCAGTTTCCTCACATGGCTGTGTAGGTTACCCCAGAGCTCTGAGGGTTGATCTAACTCGATCATTCACCCAGCAAGGACTTGTTGGGTGCTCACTGTGTGCTTGGTGTTGGGCACAGTGCTGGGTGCCGGGTACCAGGTTGAGAAGACAGATGGAGCTCTTGACCTCAGGGAGTTCTCAGTCCAGGGAGGAAGGCAGGCATTACTTGGATTAGTTCCGGTGGGGGGGGGGGGGGAGTGACCTTGGAGAAACTGCAAGACAGGGCCGTTGAACTTAGTCTGGAGCTGTGACACACCCCCAGCCCCACCCCTGGCCCAGGATCAGTGGCAGTGAGCCAGTGAAAGGAGCTGGGGGCAGCATTGAGGAGTAGCATGTGCAAAGGCCCTGAGGCAAAAGAAAACCTGGCTGAAGGGAGTTCCATGCACAGACAGCAAGTGGGAGAGTGACTAGCTGGGGGCTTGGGCAGGGCTTTCAAAGGACACGAGGGCATCGAGCATAACTCCCAGGTTTCTGGACAGAGCCCTGGACAGAAGGCACCCTCAAAGTGGGGAGGCTGAGGCTGGGGGAGGAGAAGACCCTGTGTGCCAGTCTACAGCTCCATGGCGTTCAAGGCAGTGAAGAAATTTGTGGGCATGGAGTGTGTGGTTCAGAAGAGGCACGAGGCAGGGACAGAGCCTGGAGCCATCAGTAAATAGGTGGCATAAAGCCACACGTGTGGGGTAAATCGCTTAAGAAGAAAATGTAGGTCGGGAAGAGATGTTCATGACCTGGTCCTGAAGGCCTCCCCATTGGAGCTGGGGGAGGAGCCCGGGATGGAGGGGGCAGAGGACTCTCATGTCACAAAAGCCCAGGAAGGAGTGTCTCAGGAGAAGGGAGCCCTGGACTGTGTTGGAGACAATGCACATCTAAGGGAGCCTACTGGATTTGGCAACATGGGGCCCACTTGGATGTGACAGGAGCTGCTTGTTGGGATGATCGGAGTAGAAGACAAGAGCTGATGACAGGAGGGATGGAAAGAGGGGCCCCAGGCAACCCGGGCAGGTGTTTTGTTGACACAGAGAGAGCAGAACATTTCTTTCTTTCTTTTTTTAAGTTTATTTATTTTGAGAGAGGGAGAGAGAGAGAGAGAAAGAGAGAGAGAGAGAGAGTGGGATGGGGAAGAGAGAGAATCCCAAGCAGGCTCCGAGCTGTCAGCACAGAGCCCGATGTGGGGCTCGAACTCACAATGATGTGGGGCTCGAACTCACAAACTGCGAGATCATGATCCGAGCCAAAGTTGGATGTTTAACCAACCGAGCCACCCAGGCGCCCCAAGAGCAGAACTTTTCTGAATGCGAACAGGAAGGATCTGGGAAAGACAGAGATGTGAGACGTGGGAGAGACACGGGTGCCACACAGAGGGGGTCCCTGGGGGGTCCCAGGGTGCAAGTGAGAGACTGGCGGGTAGCGTGTGTGTGTGTGTGTGTGTGTGTGTGTGTGTGTGTGTGTAGGTGTGGGGGGTCCCTTCTCTTCTGCAGGAGGGACCTGAGCAGGGAGATGGCCTGGGGCCAGAGGAGGCCCAGTGGAAGGGAGATGTGGAGTTTGGATCCGATGCTTCTAATTCTCTGAGGCTTAAGGGGCAGGAGGCAGGGAGAGCGTGCTGAGCAGAAGATGAAGGACAGAACATACAAAGGGTCTTTGGGAAGGAGGCACTTTGTAGATCAAATAAGGTCACGCTTTGGGGGTAGTTGTTTTCCTGAGGCACGTCCACTGTCACGTTGACCTTCTCATCCTGCTGAGACCTCCCCCTGGCCTGTGCCCAGAGCCGCGGTGCCTTGGCTTTCAGAGTTTTCCTTAAGCAGCAAACCTTTTATTTGAACTTTAAATAAAGCCTGCTGTGGAGCCTCAACATATATGCTGATAAAAGTGGAACAGTTCAGGGGCGCCTGGGTGGCTCAGTCGGGTAAACATCTGACTTCAGCTCAGGTCACGATCTCACGGTCCGCGGGTTCGAACCCCATGCTGGGCTCTGTCCTGACAGCTCGGAGCCTGGAGCCTGCTTGGGATTCTGTGTCTCCCTCTCTCTCTGCCCCTCCCCTGCTCGCGCTCTGTCTCTCTCTCTCTCTCAAACATAAATAAACATTAAAAAAAAGTGGAGCTGTTCCAAATGATGGAATCTGCCCGCCAGCCTTCACCCTCTCCCTGGGGGTGACCCCACAGCACCCCTGTGAGGTCTGGGGCTCCTTTGGACCTACCTGGTTTGAAGCCCACTGGTGTAGGAGCCCACCGTGTGCTGGGGCACAGCTCTAGGCCTTGATTTCCTTGTCTGTGAAGTGGGGATCATATTATCCGAGTGGAGACAGAAGCCTGGACCACATGCCATTTCCCTGTGTGTGTGTGTGTGTGTGTGTGTGTGAACCCCGCTCAAACTTGTACAATTTTATGAGGTTCCACAGCATTGTGTTTGGTTCTCTACTTGGTGGTCACTCATTCACTATCTTAGGCTGCTTTTCGAACCGGGATTTAACCTTGTCTGACTCTGAATCCCGGGCCAGGTAGAGGAGACCAAGGGTTGCAGTCTTTGGCCCGTGGAGTTGGTGCCAGAGCTTTCTGTTGGGACAGATGGATGGGAACGGGCACCAGGCGTGGATTTGCACAGGTGGGCAACAGCCCCACATTGGCCGCCCGCAGTCCTGGAGACAGGGTGGGTAGACCAGTCGCCTGGCGTTGTCTGTCCACCACGCTCCCCCCTGCACAGAGTGTTGTGTGAGAACAGGGCCCTGATGAGAGCCCATCAGCTGCCTTGGTCGTGATAGGGATGCGACGGCCCCTCTCCACCCAGGCGTGCCCCAAGATGGGTGCCTCTTGGCGACCGTGCTGGTGGAGACGTGGGGCACGGGTTTTGGAGCCCAACGGACTTTGGTTCTCAGCTTGACTGTTTACAAGCTATGTGAGCTCCTATGAGCCTCAGTTCCCATCTGCAAAATGGGCGTAAAAAGGATTAGGGTTACTATGATGCTGTGAGTAAAGTACCCAGTCGCTGCCTCGTACATGGCAGGTGCCCCGTGAAGTCTAGTCTTCTGGCTTTAGTCCCTTGGTCCTATTCGAAATCCCAAGGGTGTCCCTGCCCCTTCAGGCCTCTGTGTGTGTCTTGTTTGCCTACGTTTCTTGTGCTTTTTGCGTTTTCTTTCTTGTTAACGGGGTGTGGATTTCGGACGGGGTGGCAGGGCACCTGCGTGGACCTCAGACTCACAAAGGACCGTCCTTAAATCCTGGTTTTCTCACCTACTTTCCTGGTGACCTGGGACAAGCCACCTCCTTCCTCTGGGCCTCCTTTTCCTCGTGTAAAATGGCAAGAATCGGGTCGAGGACCCAGAGGGGGCCCTGCAGGCCCAGTCAAGAGGGTCCCTGGCCGTGTGCAGGAAAGAAATCTAACGAAGCCAGCAGGCGATGAAGGCAGGGTTTGTTGAAGGCATATGGAGGGGCGCCTGGGTGGCGCAGTCGGTTGAGCGTCCGCCTTCAGCCAGGTCACGATCTCGCGGTCCGGGAGTTCGAGCCCCGCGTCGGGCTCTGGGCTGATGGCTCAGAGCCTGGAGCCTGTTTCCGATTCTGTCTCCCTCTCTCTCTGCCCCTCCCCTGTTCATGCTCTGTCTCTCTCTGTCCCAAAGATAAATAAACGTTGAAGGCATATGGAAAGGGCAGGTCCAGGCGCGTGTCCAGGAGACTCAGCAAGGAAAGGAGGAGGCTCATCCTTGCTCAGGGGCTGGGGTTTTTTTTTTGAGGACCGTGGTCTGCCATACGAGTGCACTCGGGCATCCAGGAACCTGTTAGAACACAGACAGGGGAGCTGCGTTATTCCCTGGGGCCGGGGGGCCTTGACGTGGAGCTGTCGAGCGCTTGGGGCCTGCGATACATGCGTGATGGCTTCCTCGGGTCATTCTCACCTGTTCCTTCCTGAGAGGTCTCCTCTTCTAGAGAGATCACTGGCCCCTGGTCCCCTACTAGGAGGACATGCATATTTGCATTCTGAAGCGTGTGTAATGTGGGGGGTTCGGGCCCTAGCAAGAACAGAAGCGGGAAAAGGAGCAAAAGGCAGGTTGTCCTTCAGTCTCCCCGTCTCAGCACCATCTCAGATGGTCCTTGTGAGGATCCGATGCGTCCATGCGCCAGCTGGGAAACAAATGGAGGCTCTTACAACCCCCGAAGCCAGCAGCAGCTACCTCTGCATCGTCCAGGGAAGGAGGGGGCACAGTTCGCGTCTGGGGGAGAATAAATCTCCGCACTGAGGACTTGTTCTTACAGAGCCTGTAGGCCAAGAGCCAAGCCAAGAATTCTAAGTCCAAGAAGAAACAACAATTTCAGAGATTCTCCGGGGGCTCTGGGCTGCTAAGGGTGAAGACGGGTGGGGGGGGGCGGTGTTTAGCAGAGCACTTGAATGAGATTTTGGATATGCAAATGCAGGCCTGAGGGAATTCTGGGAAGGGCTGGAAAGAGACTGGAGCAGGTGGCTCCTGGGGGTTGGAGGCCAGTGAGCCAGAAGGGGAGGGAGGAGGGGGAGGAGGCCCAGAAGCTGGTGAGAGGGAGAGGGGGGCAGGGGGAGGGCCGGCGGGAGGGGTGTCAGTGAGAGCTTCCCTCTGTGGTCCTGCAGAAGGATTTCACAACAGAGATGCCTCATTTTCTATTTTAGGGCAGTGCGATTTTCCTCCGTTACCACCTGCCGAAACCTTCAGCAGATCGGATACCCATATGTGTCTTGTCCCCGGGGAGCCGAGGAAGAGCCAAGGCAAAGGAGCCACCCTGTCCCCTATTTGGGCTGGCACCAGGCAGGGAGGAGAGAAGGACCACAGGGGAGGAGGGAGGACGCTTGAGTGAGATGGACACTTTCCAGGCTTGGGGACTGAGCAAGAGGAAGTAAGCTCCTGCCTGTGCCTGGAGGCACTTGATTTGAATGTGAAAGTACAGGTGACTCCACAAAGCCGGAAGGCTGGGGTCACATGGCTCATTCACCCCCAGACATTCATTGGGCACCCGCTATGTGCCCCGCACTCTGGCAGGTGCTCCCGGGTTCAAGGTGAGCACAACAGAGGTGACAGGTGTCCAGGCAGGTAACCAGGCCGACAGACACAAAGCTTAGTACAGCGTCTGTTCCCCTGAAAGCGACACAAGTTTGTCTTTTTAAGAGGGTGGGAGTCCATCCTGTGAGGCGTGGTAGCCGTGGGGTCGTGTTAATTCCACCGGACAAATGTGATGACAGATCAGGCACCTGGGGGTCACGGACTCCGTGCTAATTGGCTCCGTGTTTCTCCAGCGGGGGGTGTCGGCCGTGATGCAATTAACACTGAGAGCTGGGTTGAAGCTCGTTTTTCCAGCTGGCTGGCCGCATCCCACTTAGGAGGACAACGTGATTCTGGACTTTGCACGTTTCTCTTCCAATAAAAACACCTGGAAAGTGTATGGCACCTTTCTTCTCACCACACACACGGCTTGACAGATTTTAAGATCGGATTTCACCATCTACTCCCCCGCGAACCAAGGATGGGGCTGGCTGCAGCACTCAGGAAAAAAAAAAAAATGTGTGTGCTTACGGCTGCCGAGTAAGGCTGTTCCTTGAATTCCTCCTCTGGGTGATCCAGCCTCTTTGCTGGTCTTCCAGAGGAGGGAAACCCTGGGTTCAAACCCCAGCTCCACCTCTCACCAGCGTGTGGTCTCGGCCAAGACACCTCGCCTCCCCGAGCCACGATGCCCTTTACCCATCTGCTGGGTCCAGGGTGGTGCTTTATTTGCAGGGTGTGAGGATCCAGCCGACGGTACTCGGGAAGCAGCGTGCCGTCAGGCACCAGGTCAGCTCGGTTAGGAGGGTCCTGGGCTGCAGGCTCATCAGTGCTGTCCCGAAACACTCCCAGCTCCTCCCCCCGGGGACGTACAGGACCGCACGTCCAGCCCACGGGGGTGGGGTGGAGTAGTGGACTGCATCTAGCTAATGAGCTGGGGAGCGACCTCAGTATCGATTGCCCCTATGAGAGGCTCCCAGGGGTTGTCCCCCCTTTGCTATGGCAACTCGGGCAGCCTGGGGTTTGGAAGAGGAGGGGGACAAAGGGCAGACCCCCCAGGGGACGGCCACCAACAAATTAAATAGAAATGAGCATGGTGGCTTGAATCCACTGCCATTTGGGGGTTGTTGGTTGACGCAACAAACATAGCTTTTCCTGCCTGATGCAGAGAATTGCTTCCTGTCCCTGGACCTCAGTTTCCTTATCTGAAAGATGAGAGGTTGGGCTGGATGGTTGATCTCCTCCAGGGTCCCTCCATCCCAAGGAGGAATCAAGGGCAGGGGGTTGTCCTCGCCCACCTAAGGGCCCCCATCTCATTCTGGAACTTCCACGCCCTCTCCAAGCCAATAGGTTCTGCCCTTCCTGCAATGGGGCAGCACTCAGAGGCTGGGGCGGGGGTGGGTCCACAGCCATTTCGAGCTCAGCAGACCAGAACAGAATCCCTCCTCCCCCTGGCCCTTGCCTCTGGCTTCCCAAGCTCAGTGGGGCCCCAGAACCCATCCAGGTGCCCAGAAGAGAAGATGGCTGCCGTCCTGGTCCCCTCCACTTTCTCCACCCCAAATCCCTTCCCTTCTACCCCTAATATCTCTCATATCCATCCCTCCTCTCTCCGTGCCTCCTGCAACGGCTGCGTCCTACCTGTTCTCTCTGCCAGTCATGCCAACCCCCCTCCCATCCACGCACACCCTTGCTGCCTCTTCCGGGAAGTCTTCCTGAAAGGCAGTTTGGACACATCGTTCCCTTCTGCACTCAAAACTCACCAAACAACTTGTAGTTCTCCAAGCACTCCCCATCAACTATTCCCTTTCCCAGAGCCCCTTTATCTCCTGGCTTCCTGGAAAATTCTTATTTCTCCTTCAAAACACAGCTCAAACGCCAATTCCTATGGAAAGCCTTCTCTGATGTCCCAGGCTCTCTAAGTGTCGTGTTCATGGTTCTGTTACAACACTTAAAACTAGGGGCCCGGCTGACCGGTACCACTGGCCTTTGAGCTAGTAGAAGCGGGATTCTTGGCCCAGAGCCTGGCATACAGTGGTGCTCAGCCAATGATTCTCTCACTCACCCACCCGCTCCTGCCCCCGCTTTTGCACCCCACGGTGTTCGAGGCATTGGGCATGCAACTATAAATATGATGCTTGCTTTCTACGGGCAGAAGGAGGATTCCACAATAAACAAGGAATAAAACAAAGACACGAGGCGATTTTAGGTAGAAAGCAAAGGCTAAGAAGACCGTTAAACCTGGAAGTCCAGAAGGGGAGCTGCTCAAAATCGATGGTCGGGAAAGATCTCTTTAGAGAGGTAGCATTTGAGCTGTGATCTGAATGACGAGAGGAGCCCTCCATTTGGGTCCATGGAGGGAAGAGTGTTCCAGCCAGTGGGAACAGTATTGTAAGGGTCCTGAGGAGAGAAAATGTCAGCGCTTACTGAGTGGATGGATGGATGGATGGATGGGTGGGTGGGTGGTACCTACTCTCTTTTCTCCCTCTTGGTGTCTGGATGCTGAACTGCTTAGATGGCCAAAGCCAAGCGTCCCCTCTTGTCTCAGAGAACAAGCCAGAACCTGCTACTGCCTGTATATAGTCAGAAGTCAGGAGCTGACCCGGGCTCCTGGAAGCCCCTCAGAGTCAGTGCAGGGCCTGGGTGACATAGGCTGCTGGGCCCCCAAGAGGACAACACGCATTTTGTCTAGCTGGCCTGCGTCCCCTTGAGCTAAGGCTCTGTGGGTGCTGCGGGCACCTGCTGCATCACCAACATCGCTGTTGTTAGTTCTGTGAATTTCTCATTCAGATCCATCTGCAAGCTGGAGGGGATACGCCTGCCCAGACCAAATCCTGAGGAGACCCCAGCATCTCCCCTCCCCGCCCCCCATCTCTGTTTCCATCTTCGCAGCTCTCCGGAGGAGAGCACCACTAATTTGATTATTTCAGCCTTCCCGGCAGATCCCTACCACTCACACACACACACATACATTTTTCATCTCCTGAAATGGCTCTAATGAGGAAGTGCCAATTAGCGAGTCAGAGGGCAGGTGCGGGACCAGTCAGCCCGCAGAGCGGCAGTGGCTGCCCTCGCCACCTGTACCCGGCGAGGCCACGCCACCGTGCACGTCGGCTGAGGCTGGGGCCGAGCGTCCACACCCAGGCCGCCCTTCCTTGCTCTCGAGCCGGCAATTAACGTCAGTTGCCGATCTGACGAATTTTGGGGCTGGGACCCGTGCTTGGAGCTGCTGAGGGAAGTGAGTGCTGGCTCCACGGACGGACGGATGGAGCGGGGCTGACCCAGATACCCTGGATGCTGCATGCTGGGCGGACCTGCCCCACCTGGGCCCCCTGGTACCGGAAGGGTCCCACTGACCCTCTGCTGATGTCAGGGTTGTGGCTGAGGCCCCTCAGGAAAGACGCTGGGGCACTGGGACATCTCTGTTCTGGGCCCAGCAGGTGTCAGAGCTGTCTGAGCGGAGTCCTGGTAAACATTCACAGAACGAATGTCAGACATAGGCCTCCAGCATGGGGACACCTGTGCGGCTTCCTTGCAAAGCTCTGGAATTTATAGCTTCTCTCCAAGGTGGGGCTTTTCTAGTGGAGGGCTGGTAAAATGTTTAACAGTCAGCTTCTCAGGAAAAAAAAAAAAAAAGACGAGCTCTGATTTGTAGCATTTGCCAATTTCTGTTGTGTAAACATCCACCAAGAACGCTCTTGAGCGACTATGGAACTGGGGTAGATGGACACCATCGGCTCTTGGGAGCAGGTGTAGACCATCTCCACACACCCCTAGGCTCGCCCCTGGCCTTCTGGTGCTCAGAGCACCACCCCACCCTCCCCTCCCTTTTCCTTCTCCTGCAACCAGCCCCACACTCATGGCTCATGAAAGCCAGCATTTGGACCACATCTCCCAGAGTATCTTGTCATGGGGCACAGCCAATGGTGGCCTCTGGGGCTGGCTGCAACTGTGAGAGGTGGATTGTTCCAGAGATGATTAATTTTTTTTTTTTTAAAGTTACAGACCTGCTTCGAGAATCTAAAAATGATAGAACGTTTAGCCAGAGATGTGTACCAGTGCACAAATGGATAGGGGATTCTTGGACTCCAAAAGCCACCAAAGGGCACGCTCAGGGTCCTGGGGCCTGAGGGGGGAGGGGCTTGAGTGATGAGTCTCACGTGGGGTCAGGGTGGCTTGTCAGGACCTCTGGACAGCACTTTCATTTCCAAAGCTCTGTCCCCTCCCTCACCGGATGTTTACTGTCTGGCCAGTCCCCGGGAATGGCTCTATGCTGGTTGTCATCATTCCCCAGCTTAGGAATCGGAGAGGAAAGATACCACTCAAGAGCCTGTGTTACCAGTATCACCACTGCTATCCTTAAAGCACCTCCTGTGTGCCCAGTGTTTTCTTTGTTGTTCTTCTTTGATTATCATTATCAAATGTTTATTGAGCACTTACTGTGTGCCAGGCACCGCTCTAGGCACCTGAGATGCATCAGTGAACCAAGTGAAGAAACCAGCCACCACGGGACTGGAAATGGAGGTGCGTAATTCACGCAGTTAATCTGTTGGAGAAATTTCCGATGCTTCACAGAGACACACGAGACCTTCCTTCCCTTCAGGTGGGGCTCGGGGCTCTAACGTGGCAACTGCTGGGCGTTTGAGGCTTGTGACATCCGAACTCTGAAGTCTGATGTGTGCCAGGTGTTTTTGATAACTATTTCTCGCCTTTCCAACTCCGCAAAGCCGATGCCTTGGTTTCCTGTGGCCGAATCACCACACCTTGGTGGCATAAACAGTAGCAATTAATCTCGCACAGTTATGGAGGCTGAGGTGTGAAATCGGTGTCATTGGGCCGAAATCGGGGGGCCGGCCAGGGCCGTGCTGCATCCCGAGGCTCCGGGAGGAAACCGCTCCCACACTCGGTGGCTTGTGACCGCGTGGCTCCAGGCCCAAGGCCAGCGCCTCCCAATCTCTGCTCCAACCTCACCTCCCTCCGGCCTTGCTTTTCGGAGGACATGTGTGGTGGCATTTAGGACCCACCCGGGGAATCCAGGATAATCTGCCCGGCTCGGAGCCCTTTTCTTGCCCACATCTGCAGAGATCCTTTTCTGTTTTGCCACACAGGTTCCAGGGATTGGGACGTGGAGATCTTTAAGGGGGTGCCTGTCTCAGCCTCCCATAGCCGGGGACCAGAATCCCCCTTTTCCAGATGAACTTAGCTCATCTGTTCAGTGTCCCACAGCGAGGACGTGGCCTGCCCGGGGATCAAACCCCGGTCTTCGTGTTCTCTCCCCCACACCACGCTGCCCTCCAGGAGCAGGCACATAACCTGCAGAGGAGTGAACAGAAGCTCAGTGAGCTGGCCTGGATGGCCCAAGGTCACGGGCTACCGTGGGCTTTCCGTGCCCCGAGCCCTTTGCAGGGGGGCCAATGACGACGATCTGCCTGACCCAGTCTAGCCGAGCCTGCGGACTCTGAGCCGGTGCTGGGCCTCCACTCGCCCACGTGGACAGAGGGGGTGGCCGAGAACCGCCTTCCGTTTCTGTATTTACCAGATTTCAGCTTTCAAAGCGGGTTAGCCCGGAGGCTAATTTTCTGCAGCTTCCAGTTTCTCCGCTCCATTTACTGTGCCTGACACTGTGAGAGCTTTCGCTATTGATTCTGGGCCAGATTAACTTTCTCCCCCTCGCCCCCCAGCCCCGGCTCTCTGGCAGTTTTTGGTCCAGCAATTAGGTATTGGCGGGGACAATGTGGGGTGGCTGGCGCTGCCTTTCAATTACCGTCAGAGTAAATACAACTTACTCTCCGCTCCCAGAGTGCCCGCCGCATTCGGAAAAAGGAGAGCGCCACTTAAATAACTCCTCTCTCCTGCTTGACACTGGAGCTGATCAATAAAGTCTATCACCTCGTGGGGCTCCCCCGAGAGCCCCCCGGTGGCACTAATTGGCTCCGGGAGATGGCTGGCTGGCTGGCGGAGGGGTGTGTCTGTCCCTGTGTGTTTATCTGTGTGGGTGAGCACATGTGTGTCTGTGGAGGGTCCCCGGCTTCTCCGCTCTGCTGCCCACCCCCAGGTCCCTAGGGGTGGGGAGGGAGGCCCCCCCCCCCCGCCGTCACGGATTGGATTGGGAGGGTCTCTGGCTGTGGAAAAGGTGTGCGGGTGCAGTGATGGCGATTTGTGACTCCTCCAGATTTAAATTGTCATGAAATGCACCAGTAGAGGCATTCGAAGACAGTGGTTAAGCATATGGAGAAGTCAGACTGACTTTCTTTTTTTGTTGTTTTTTTTTTTTTATGTTTATTTGCTTTTGAGAGACAGAGAGCGAGCAGGGGAGGGGCAGAGGGAGGGGGGACAGAGGATCCAAAGCAGGCTCTGTGCCGACAACAGCGAGCCCGATGTGGGGCTCAAAACCACAAACCGTGAGACCATGACCTGAACCAAAGTCGGGCACTTAACCGACTGAGCCACCCAGGCGCCCCAGACTGACTTTCTGATCCTGGTTCTTTCACTGACTTGCTGTGTGGCCTTGGGCAAATCACTCAGCCTCTCTAGGCCTTAACACCCTCATCCGTAAGATGAGTATGATGCCCACAGCCCTAGAAGGCTGGTGTGAGGGTTAAATGAAATGACAGGTATAAGTGGCACCACAGTAAGTGATGGGTATGCTCACAGTCCTTGGGGTGGCAGTGGGGGGAGGGCGGGGCGGGTCTTGTCATCAGGAGGGGAGGGTGGAGTGGGTCTTGTCATCAAGGGGGGGCGGGTCTTGTCATCAGGGGGAGGGTGGGGCGGGTCTTGTCATCAAGGGGGGGCGGGTCTTGTCATCAGGGGGAGGGCGGGGCGGGTCTTGTCATCAGGAGGGGAGGGGGGCGGGGCTTGTCATCAGGAGGGGAGGGTGGGGCGGGTCTTGTCATGGGGGGCGGGTCTTGTCATCAAGGGGGAGGGTGGGGAGGGTCTTGTCATCAGGAGGGGAGGGGGGTGGGTCTTGTCATCAGGAGGGGAGGGGGGGCGGGGCTTGTCATCAGGAGGGGAGGGTGGGGCGGGTCTTGTCATGGGGGGGCGGGTCTTGTCATCAAGGGGGAGGGTGGGGCGGGTCTTGTCATCAAGGGGGGGCGGGTCTTGTCATCAGGGGGAGGGCGGGGCGGGTCTTGTCATCAGGAGGGGAGGGGGGCGGGGCTTGTCATCAGGAGGGGAGGGTGGGGCGGGTCTTGTCATGGGGGGGCGGGTCTTGTCATCAAGAGTGGGGTGGGTCTTGTCATCAGGAGGGGAGGGGGGCGGGTCTTGTCATCAAGGGGGGCGGGTCTTGTCATCAGGAGGGGAGGGGGGGCGGGTCTTGTCATCAAGGGGGGGGCGGGTCTTGTCATCAGGAGGGGAGGGGGGGCGGGTCTTGTCATCAGGCAGACCTGGGCGTAGAGCTTGGACCTGTCACTTGCATAGCCTATGACCTCCAGCAGGTCACTCTCTGTGCCCTAGTTTCCTCTTCTGTGAAATGGGGGTGTAAAATCTGCTGTATTCGGTAGCGTGGTGTCTCCACAAAATTCATGTCCACCTGGAACCTCGGGATGTGATTTTATTTGGAAATAATGTATTTGGAGTTGAGTGAAGATAAAGTCACACCGGATTAGGGTGGGCCCTAAATCCAGGTGCTGGTGTTTTGTCTTTTGTGGGTTTTTTTAATGTTTTAACTTATATTTGAGAGAGAGAGACAGAGAGAGGATGAACAGGCAGAGAGGGAGACAGAATCCGAAGCGGGCTCCAGGCTCCGAGCCGCCAGCCCAGAGCCCGACATGGGGCTCGAACTCACGAACCGCGAGATCATGACCTGAGCCGAAGTCGGACGCTTACCCGGCTGAGCCCCCCGGGCGCCCCCATGGCTGGTGTCTTGATGAGAGCTCTGGGTGAAGACACGCAGGGAAGAAGGCCACGTGAGACAGGGGACAGATGTGGGTGACGCAGGCAGAAGTCACGGAGTGCCGGGGACTGCCCACTACTCGGAAAGCCAGGGAGGAGCTGCCGTTTTCCGTGAGGAGCCCCGTCCTGGGGTAACCCCACGCCCCAGGACTCCCCCACACCCAACTAGCTGCTCCTTGCCCCCAGAGACAGTGGAGGGGCTTCTTCGTCTTTCTAGAGGCCCAGCAGCGAGCTAGGCCTTGCGGTGGCGGGAACCGGAAGCAGCCGGAGCCAACAAGGAAGCCTCCATCAGCCCCGAGCGTCCAGAGCGCAGGCTGAGACGCGGGGCCTCTCCAGAGGGGTCTTGACTCGGAAATGACACGAGCCTGAAACAGTGGTTGCTTTGGGGTGAATCAACCCGGTGTCCGTGTTGCCGGTGGGTCAGAGGGTCTCTTTGGGTTCCCGGGCTGCCGCAACAGACCGAAGTGTCATTTCTCACAGTCTGGAGGGCGGGGGGTCCAAGATGGCAGCAGACTGGTTTCTTCTGAGGCCTTTCTTCTTGGCGTGTGGACGGCCATCTTCTCCCCATGTCCTCGCCCGGTCTTCCTTCTGTGCCTGTCTGTGTCCTCACCCCCTTTCTTAAGAAGACGACGACGCTGTTGGATTAGTGCCCACCCCAATGGCCTCATTCGAACTCAATCGCCCTCTTCAAAGACCCCATCTCCAAACGCAGTCACATTCCGAGGTACTGGTGGTTAGGACTACAACATGTGAATCTGGGGGGACACATCCCAGCCCGTAACGGACGGGATGAGGCCAGAGGGAGGCGGCTCTTAGCAGGCTGAGATGATGACGCCCGGGTCAGGGCCCTAGCGGGGAGGACGGGAAAGGGGGAGAAGCAAGTCAACGCAGCAACTTTCCCACGTCCTGAGTGCCGCCCAGACCCTGTTTTGTGGGGCTCAGACAAGAGCCATCCCAATAGCAGTGGCCGCCATGCACCGAACGCTCGCGATGAACCAGCCGCCGTGCCAGGAGTCTGGCCTGAACCATCCCACGTCTTCCCCACCAGACCGGACTGGAGAGGGATTGCTGTCATCCCCATCTTTATAACGGGGAACTGGAGGCACAGAGAGGGTAAGCAAGCTGCCCGAGCCCACACAGGGAGGCAGCAGAGAGCGCGTCACACCCCGGCCTGGATCTTACCCTCTCACGCACGCTTTGCTCGGGAGGCGACTGTGTTTTAGCACAGAGTGGGCTGGCCATTGTAGTTGTTGTTGCTGTCGTCTGTTGGTGCCCACATCCGCCGAAGACGCAGCACAGAGCCCGGCACGTGGTAAGTGCCAAATGTGTGTGTCGAATCGATAAAGAAAGATGAGGAATCGTACCCTTGCTTTAAAGAGGAGCAGAGCAGGGCGCCTGGGTGGCTCAGTAGGTTGAGCCTCTGACTCTTGGTATCTGCTCAGGTCACGATCCTAGAGTCGTGGGATCGAGCCCCGCGTTGGGCTCCATGCTGAGCATTGAGCCTGCTTGGGATTCTCTCTCTTCCTCTGCCCACCGCCCCCCCCCTGCTCACTCTCTCTCCCTCTCTCTCCCTCTTGGAAGGAAGGAAGGAAGGGAGGGAGGAAGGAAGGAAGAAAAGGAGAAGAGTGAGGTCACTTAACCGCATAGTACGGGGGTCACAGCGTGGGGCACGACTCTCCAGGGTCACCCGGTTAGGGAGGTGGTGGGTGAGGCTCGAGCCAGCCGAGTCAGCCCCCACAGGAGGCCATCTGAACCTTGACCACTCAGCACACTTTCTTCTGGAGGAGGCCTCCCTGCTGGCTTGGGGCTCCTGCCAGGCCTCCAGGGCTGGGGCCCCTCCCCTGGGCACATCCCGCAGTGTGACTGTTCTCCTCACACCCGTTGGCAGCCCAGGGCCCAGTCTGGCAGCTGCCTGGGAGGTCGAAGGTCCACAGGCTCTGGTGTTTTCCTCCCCAGGAGGCCGTTGCCCGTGCGGAGCCCCGTTACCCCGTCTCGGAGTCCTGGCCTGGGCCCCTCTAGCCTGCTGATGTGGATGATGAAGGGGTGGAGGAGGGGAGGGGATGGATGTTTAGCGCTGGGTCAGCACACGTGGGTTGGTTACATTAAGGCTGCTGTTAGCCTCTTACGCAGCCGAGTGGCGTGGGAGCCTGGCATCGTACCTAGCATGTAGTAGCTGCTCATGAAATATTGAGCACCTAAGAAATGAGAAGGCAGAAGATTGCACCCTCATTTCTTTAAATATTTATTTTTGAGAGGGGGGAGAGGCAGAGAGAGAGGGGAACAGAGGATCTGAAGCGGGCTCTGCACTGACAGCAGAGAGCCCGATGTAGGGGCTTGACCTCAGGAACCCCGAGATCGTGACCTGAGCTGAAGCCGGACGCTTAACTGACGGAGCCACCCAGGTGCCCCCGCACCCTCGTTTTGAAGAGCAGGAAAGTGAGATCCTGAAAAACCAGAGCCTCGACCGGGGCTGTGTGGCACCACGGCAGAGACCGGGGGCGTCGTAAGGAGGAGGACGCTAGAGACCCTGCAAACAGGAAGAGGGAAGTCAAGTCAGGAGGAGGGCTGGCCCCGCAGGGGAGGTTTCCGGGCCCCTCCCCTCGGCTGGCCTCTCCGGAAACGGGACAAAGACCGAGGGGTTGATGGGCTCTGGGCTCCCTGGACGGGTGACGCTTCCGAGAGCCCCAGCCTAGCGCCTTCTCGGCTGCTGAGCCGAATCCTCCTGGGGCCCTGCTTGGTGTCAGCCCGGCCCTGCTGCACTTATTAGGGGTGACTTCATAACAGCGCCCCATGCTCAGAGCCAGATAATGAGGCCTCTCAGGGGCTGTTCAAGAAAACAAAACACAGAGCAAAAAATAACTCCGGGAATATTAGGCCAATATATCAAAGTACAGCAGGAACCCAGTTGGCAGAGGGAGGCCGGCATGGGGCACTCTCCCCCAAGGGAAGAAAAGGTTCTGGGGCTGGTGAAGCCAAGGGGCGCCCCCGCGAGAGCAGCTGTGCCCAGAGCGGCAGCAACCAGGGGTCTTCTGGGTCTAGAGACCCCCTTGCCCTGGGAATCAATGCCAGGAAAGGCCGGGATGGGGCGGTGAGGCCAGCGTGTGCCCAGCATCACTGCACTCTTAGGTGATGAAGCAAGATGTTGAGAATGGCTGAACCACAGTCTCCCGTTGGCTCCCAGACGCAGCACGTGGGAGTTCGCGGTCCTGCTGGGCTCGAGAGAACCCTCCCCGGCAGATGGAGGGGAGAAATGACCACCCCATCCCACCTCCACCCTCCCTAGGATCCCCCTTCAGGGCTCACCCCTGCCTTGTCCTCTTCCTCATTACAAGCTTTTTTTTTTTTTTTTTTTTACACATTTACTCATTTTTGGGAGACAGAGACAGAGTATGAGCGGGGAAGGGGCAGAGAGAGAGGGAGACACAGAATCCGAAGCAGGCTCCAGGCTCCGAGTTGTCGGCACAGAGCCCGGTGCGGGGCTCGAACCCACGAACTGTGAGATCGTGACCCGAGCCGAAGTCGGACGCTTAACCGACGGAACCACCCAGGTGCCCCCCACTCGTTACAAGCGTTAAGGTGTAGACGCACCCTGCAGTGATGGCCATCCCGGTCTGCCCAGGACTGGGGTTCCCAGCACAATTCCAAAGCCAGGCTAAAAACTCTGGCTCCACAGGGATCATCTCCCCTCATGCTGCCTCCCCAGAAGGCACCCTCCCCCCAAGCCCCCTTGCAGCCCTCCCTGCTGCAGATTCGAATTCTTCGTTTCAGTGTTGGTTCAGCGTCACGCTGTGGGCGTCTGGAGTGTCTTAGTCGTGTGTCTCCAGCAGCCTGCGTGGGGCCTGGCACAACCAGGGGCCCCCTCGAGGCCTGGCTCGCTGTCATGTCTACCTGCCTAACAGTGAATGAATGAGTGAAGGAATGAAGGAGGGAGGAAGCCAAGGCCCTTGCTAGCTCTAAACTTCGGAAGAACAGGAAGTTCACAGACCGTTCGTCGATATTTTCTTTCTCTCGTTGCCGACGCTTTGGGGATTTTCCATTCACATCCTCTTGGAATGGAATCTGGGGGTCCGGGAAGGGCACCTTCAAGGCCAGAGTGGTCCTTGGGGACCCTCAGCACTACGCGTGAGGGGCCGGGGCCTGGGTTCTGGCAGGAGCGTCTGTCCGGCCCCGAAGTGCAGCCCGTTCCCAGATTCCAGGGGTCAGAGGTCGGCCTTCCCCATCGCCCGTCCTACAGATGGAGACGCTGAGGCCCGTCCCGGGCCCGGGGCTGCCCAACCTGCAGAGTGCGGCCAGCAGCAGACACAACACAAGCCTCCGCTCCAGGTCTGCACCCCGGGCTCCCTCCCTGGTCCGGGCGGCCCTTCCCCAGGGACGATCAGACCCGTTCTGCAGATGGGAGTCTATCTTGCTGCGGGTCTCAGTCGTCTCTGGCTTCGAACGCCCTCCAAATTGCTGGGCCTGGTCGTTGTTCCTCTGCCACATGTGTCTGCCCATGTGTCCTCCCATGACGTGACCCCTCTCCACACCCCGGCAGCTTGTTGGGCGCCCAGCTCTCAGGGAGCAGCTCTGGTTCACCTTCATGAACCAGACTGTCTGTCCAGTCCTCCTTCAGTGAGTTTTTATGGACACCTACTATGCGCCAGACCCTGGAGCTACAGAGATAGGCTCCCAGTCGGGTGAGGAGGTGCTGGTGCAGACCAATCCCGACACAGGGGGGTGACGAGGAGGGTCTGGGCAGAGGTCAGGGCCACCTGAGGCCGGCAGAGCGCGCCGGGCTCCAAGCAGGGTCCCACCGCCCCCCTTCCCTGCTGCCGCCCCGTTTCACCCCAGAGCCCGGGCGGGGCTCTTTCCCCCGAGCGACCGTGATGCATTCAGTCCGTGCGTCTTTAGTCCCTGTGTCCTCACTGCTTCCCGCACTGAAACGACCACCGGTGGGTAATCGCAGTAAAGTGAGCATTTATTGAGCGCTTCCTGTGAGTGGGCAGGAATCGCCCTGTGCTCTGTCGCAGGTAACGGCTCATGGGTGCGCCGGAGGCACAGAATATCATCTTGCAGAGGGGAAGGCTGAGGCTGGTCCGGGAAGCATTGGGCCCCGACCCCAAGGTTATTCGCCGCCTCAGCGGCTGAGCTGGGACGAGAGGCAGGTGCGAGGAGCAGCCTTTGCCAAGCCGCTTTCCGTGGGCCCTGCCTGTCCGTCAAGTGTCCCGATGAGCCACCTCGCCCCGCCCCCACCCCACCCCCCAAACTGAACAGACGGCTCAGAATGTTCTGAGCCTGCTCTCTGCCCTCTCTGGGACACCTTGCCCAGTCACGGCACACCCATCCCGCGAGGGGGCACTGGGGTCCCCTCTGTGCCAGCTGTGTCTTAGGGGAGACTCACCTGAATAGGGGCACCGCCTCTGCCCTCAGGAGGGCCCAGGGAGGACTCTTCTGAGATGAACTTGGGGTTCCCAGCTGTTCTTTTCCACATACGGACAATTTTCGATCACCGCAGTTGGTGTGACTTAAGCACTTTTGTTTTATTTTATTTTTTTAACGTTTATTTGTTTTTGAGACAGAGAGAGACAGAGCATGAATGGGGGAGGGGCAGAGAGAGAGGGAGACACAGAATCGGAAGTGGGCTCCAGGCTCTGAGCCGTCAGCCCAGAGCCCGACGCGGGGCTCGAACTCACGGACCGCGAGATGGTGGCCTGAGCCGAAGTCGGACGCTTGACCGACTGAGCCGCCCAGGCGCCCCTGACTTAAGCACTTTTAATTGACATCATTGCCAAGTTTGTTCAATACCTCGTCTGTGGTGAACATCCTTCCCCTGAAACAGCAGCCACTGAAGGAAAGGCTTTTGAAATCAAAATGTAATTACTGGGGGCGCCTGGGTGGCGCAGTCGGTTAAGCGTCCGACTTCATCCAGGTCACGATCTCGCGGTCCGTGAGTTCGAGCCCCGCATCAGGCTCTGGGCTGATGGCTCAGAGCCTGGAGCCTGTTTCTGATTCTGTGTCTCCCTCTCTCTCTGCCCCCTCCCCCATTCATGCTCTGTCTCTCTCTGTCCCAAAAATAAATAAACATTGAAAAAAAAATGTAAAAAAAAATGTAATTACTTACTGAGTCGGGTAGGATTGCATTCAGAGGCAAGAGACAGGAGAGCCAACAAACGAGGGTTTATTTTTCACAACAGATGCGGAGTCCAGAATTAAGCAGCCCAAGTGCAGCTGAAGGAGATGGTCAAGCCTGCAACCTCGTTCCGTCCAGGTGACTTGCGTCTTCTCGGCTGCAAGGTGGCTGCTGCACTGCCAGATATCGCATCCACATCCTAGGCAGGGAGAAACAGGACGGGCAGTGCCTACATCAGGAGAGGAGAAGCATTCCCGTAAATCCCCAGCCGCCTTCCGTTTGCATCTCAAGGGCCATAATTGTGTCTCATGTCCACTCTGGCCTGCAAAGAAGGCGGGAGAAGTAACTGTCCTGAATAACATTAGTGCTCTGGGCAGGGGAAGAGGGAAGAAAAGAATGGATATTGGATAGACAGCCAGAAGTGTCCTCCCTCATTCAAACGGTGGAATTAAAAAGTGCGACTATTAGCCTGACATCTGGCATCAGAGACCCCTTAGGGGAAAAAAAAACTGATCTTTGCTTTTGGAAAGGACTTTGACGATCTTCTGGGGGTGGAAGATACGACTCAGAGAGCATGAAGTGTCTGGAAGTGGCAGATAGATACACTAGCAGCCGATGACTCCCATGGGAGCTCGGAGGTGGGGGGACGTGGGGAAGAGAAGAGGAAGAGGGAGAAGGGGAGGGAACGTGGCAGGAGGTTCAAGCTGAGGAAGAAAGCTGCCAGCGGGGTGACCACGTATATTTTTAAGAACAGAGATTTCTGGCATCTAAGCATAAGTCATTGGAGATCCCGTGATATGAAAACCCCCCTGTACCTCCTGTAGTCTTTCGTCACAGTCTGTTACGTCGCACAAGCCTTGTGAGTTATCCGGAGGGCGTGGTTGGGGTAGGGACTGGGGGAAAGAGACGGCTTTCAGGTCGGGGAGGGGAACGGTGTGGAGGAAAGATGGGGGCGGGCGCCCAGAAAGAAGGATGGGATAAAGCAAGAGGCTGGTCTCTTGTGAACTGGGATTCACACAAATCCTGGCGAGGTCACGGACCTCCCGGGAATGTGGAGCGAGTGTGTATCAGTCACCTACTGCTGTGTAACATGCCGTCCCCAAGTGGAGTGGCTTCAAACAATAAAAAATCATTCCTTCTGCAGCCTTGCTGTCCACCTTGGAGGTGACATTGTTTTCATCTTCAGCAGAGACAGGGTGACAGGCTGGGGCCGAGCATGGGGTTGGCCTTCTGGCTTCCCTCAAGGCAGGTATCCCCTCTCTCTCTCACAGGACTACGAAGTCACAAGGAATTCCCAGAACATCAGACCCTCCAGTAGCCAAACATGAGAACAAAAACCTATCCTGGAGCCAAATATAAATGCGTTGTTAATTATCTGCTCCACGACTCCCTCTGTGAGCATGGAAATCAAGAGCTGAGGGTACAGTATTTACCATAATAATCCCAGGCTCCACACTTTCACTTGGAAAACAATTTCCCGTCCGTGCTTCTGTGTGATGTGCGAGGGTACGCTCTGAGAGGGCTTGGGCTCATTTGGTGGCCTCCTCAGCTTTTGGATAGATAAGTACAAAGTCACGACAGAAAGCTTGGTGGGGGTGGCGTAGGGAAGAGGCGGGACAGGCTGCGGAGGTCAGTCACCTGGATGTCTTCCCTGTTCTGGGGACGAGCGGGACTCGAACTGAGGGTCAGGGGCGGGTGGGGACAGCATTAGACTTGCCCGCAGCAGACCAGGCCGCTTCCTGGCCGGCCGAGCTTGAACCAAGCCCTCTGCCTCTCTGAGCCTCAGTTCCCCCGACGGCAAAAACTGGAACGAGCCCGGGTCTCTTGCAGGGATGTCGTGGGGCCTGGCGTGACGTCCCACACGACCGTGGCGTGCCTGGTGTGTGACAGGGCTGTAGCACTGCTCTCCTGGCTTCGTCCTCTGCGTGGCCGCAGGACTGCCCCTCTTCGCAAGCCTCCTGTGGGAGCAGCAGGAAGGGAAGGAGGGGACAAGAGGCAGGGGCCTGGAGCTTCCTGAACAGAGACATCAGTTAGCAGGCTGCCTGGCCCAGGAGCACTGCGGTGATGGAGCAGGGGGCTTTCTGGTCCCTTGCTTGATTTCTCAAGAGGCTGTGCTAGGGAGAATCAAGCTGTACGTAGGGTCCCGTCCTGGAGTTAGGAGGGGGGGGGGGGGATGGGCCCAGATCTGCTGTGGCCTCAGAGAATAGGTGCAGGCAGGCCAGGCTGGCGACGTGCTCCATGTGGCCGAGAGGGGCTGTTCTCCTCTCCCCAGCCCTGGGCTCTCATTGCTCCTAAATGACCTCAGCTGCACTGGGCCTTGCATTCTGGGGGGGGGGGGGGTGTCAACTTTCTCTCCCGAGAGAAGGTTGAGGACAGGGATGGGCAAGCTGTGTGGACTTGGGTAAATTACTAAGCTTCTCTGAGCTTCCGTTTTCATCTCCTGTGAACCTCGCGTTAGGTCCCTGCAGCTGCTGTAGCAAATCAGCACAGACCCCATGGCTTCGTAAAAGCGTACCTTTATTCTCCCACAGTTTGGGGGCAGAATTCCAAAATCAGTGCCCCCGGGGCTGAAATCAAGGGGTCAACAGGGCTGTGTTGCCTCCAGAGGCTCCAGGGGAGAATCTTCCAGCTTGGGGGGGGGGGGGGGGCTGCCGGCACGGCACTCCTTGGCTTGTGGCCACATGGCTCCCATCCCAAGGCCAACACCTGCAAATCTCTGTCCTGTTCGCACAACACCTTCCCTCTGTGTGTCAGACCTCCCTCTGCCTTGCTCTTGTAAGGACACATGTGATGGCATTTAGGGCCCACCCGGATAATCTGGGATAATCTCCCCGCCTCAAGGCCCTTAACTTAATCACATCTGCAAAGATCCTTTTCCAAATAATGTAACACTCACAGGTTCCAGGGATTTAGGTCTGATATCCTTGGGAGACTTTATTCAGCCTCTGTAAGCCTACAAACCATCATTCCACAATATTCGACAGTCTCAGGGGTTCAAGTGCAGGCTCCAAGGCCAACCTGCTGAGCTTCCCATCCTCCCAACTGAGATACAGACCTCAAAGGGGAGGGATGGATGTTGGGAAAACTTGGGCAAGATTTGACTAGTGGGGGAGGTCAGGGAAGGCTCCCTGGAGGCGGTGATTGTGGGGACGGCTTGAGGATGAGTAAGAGTTGACTGGGCAGAGTGGTGGGATGAGGGCCCTGGGCAGAGGGGACAGCCCGGCCGGGTGGAGAGGTGGCCCATGAGGGTGCAGAGGAGCTGGGTAGGGTGGGACTTAAGGGGCAGTGGGGGAGGTGGGAGGTAGGCAGGGGCAAGCCTCACTCTCTGCCCTGAGGAGCGTGGTCTCCATCTTGGAAGCAAGGGGGAGCCGGTGGGATTGACATCATCTGGTGTGTTTTGTGTCTCGATATAGTCGTTGTGGCCACAGAGTGAAGGACGTGCTGGAGAAGCCGGCCATTAGGAGCTGGGATGGGAAGTTCCAGGGGTGGTTCACACAAGAGGGGGTGAAGATGGGGTGCGGAGAAATGAGTGGTGGACTCATCCCGGCACGAGGCTGGGGCAGTGGGATGAGGGTGACCCATTAGGTTCCGGTCAGAGCCACGGGAGGGTGCGGTCAATCCCCGAGACGGGAAACACAAGGGAGGGGATTAGATGGGCAATGCAGGAGGCCACACCGAGCGCCATCTTGAAAACACTGAGCTTGAAGTGTCTTTGAGACACCCAAGTACCTAAGAGCTTCTGGAAGAGTCCAGGCTCCAAGGGGATGTTGCACCTGGAGATGCGAACCTCACAGAGGGAGAATCGGACGCGATGGATGCAGAGTGTTTTGCACAATGCCCGACACCCAGGAGGGCTTCAAGAGAGAGTAGCCCCCTCCTTCTTAAGAGTAAGAACTTCCAGGAGTGCAGAGAAAGGTACATTGCTGGTCAGGATGTGGCCCGTCGGGGCCTTGGGGGCCATTGTCTATCCATGCTCAGAGACCAGCAGGACTGCCGTGGGAGTGGAGACTCCCACCTCCACTGGTGAGAACGGAGACTCAACTAAGCGGGCTCAGGTGTGACTCCACTGGAGCTCAAGAGGAAAGAGAAGCCCAGGGGAAAGGCTGGGTTTGTAGCGCAAGAGGATGGGCATCTGCCCATCCCTTTTGCTGGTCCTGCCCACTCAGGAAAGGTGTCCTGGGGCAGGGCCAGCCTAGATGGGTCTTTCCAGCAGCATCGGACCCCGATCTTTGGGTGGACATTATCCAGCTGGGCGTGTCCCATGGGCATTATGCTTGGGCCAGATCAGGTTGAGTTTGGGCTTCCCCCTGTACCCCCTAAGACCTTTTCCTCTTGTTCTTCCTCCTCCTCCTTCCCCTCCACCTTTCCCTCCTCCTCCCCGCCCCCCTTCTTTTTCCTCTTTCTTTGAGCAACTGTTTTGTGTTTCCTTCATGAGCCCTGGAAATCTAGCGGATGGATACGTTTGTCCTTCTTGCTTTGGCCACTAGGAAGCTCAAATCTGGGAACCCAACCCAAGCAGACCGTACAGGACATGGCATCTTGTAACTTTATAAAACTCCTTTTTAAATTTTACATCTTACTCCCACTTTTCCTTTGTCCTGACTCTACATCTATTGTATCTGGTTACATGGATTTTGAAAATAGCCTCAAGCCTTTTTTTTTTTTTTTTTTGGTGGAATGAGATGGTATATGTAAACAAATCAACAAAATCAATAGAACAAGCAATTTGGGGATTGATTTTAAAACAGAATGTTTCTGTATTGCACTGGCACCAAAAAGGAGTTTGCCATTTGGAGAGTTTTGTGGTTAATCCTCCTGCAAAGGAAATAGTTGTCCCTTAATTTATCTGCTGAGTGAGTCTGGATTTTGGTCCAGGGCTGAGCAAACGAGTCAGATGTGGTTTGAGGACATGCATTAAAAGATCCCATAAAGGACAAATGCGTTATGGATGCCAGACCAGGTGGGGGTCGGAGCTCTGAGTGAGGAGCGGGCAGGGAATCTTGCCTGCTGGGTCGGACCGTCTCCGCTCTCCTAATTTGTGGGGGAAAGATTTGCAGAAGCTGGGGCTGGGGTTAAGGCGAGGATTGGCCTCAGGGCTGAGTCTTTGGGGCTTGGGCCTAAGGGTCCAGCTGTCAGCCAGGATTTGGAGAGAGCTGACCATGCTTTTAACCCCGCTGCATGATCGGGCTCCTGCCGCCCTGTCCAAGAGTTGTCGCAGTGAGCAAATGCTCTCTCTGCTGATCCCACCCACCTCACCAACACAGGCTGTCCCTAGGTGGGCCCCGCTATGGGGCACCCGGGCCTTTGCACATGCTGCCTGTAGGAGGGAGCCCTCTGCAGCACAGTAGAGAGGCAGAGAGCCCAGAAGCCAGACCCAGAGCCCGGCTCCGACATCTACTATCTTCTACGATCTGGGGCGAAGTTCTTTAGCCTCTTTGTGCCTCAGTTTCCTCTCTGTAACATGGGGTTGACAGGTGTACCTGCCTGGTTGGGTCGTTTTTGAGTCCTGGTGAGTGGCCTTCGGTCGTATGTAGAAAAGTGCCCCGGTATTTGCCACTCTTGTTCTTATCCCTGCCACCATCTGGCTGGTCTCTGTCCTCCCGCAAGCGCTCAGCGTCCCTCGGAAGCCTTCCCTGACCGCCCCCTCCCCACGGCTGGGTAAGAGACCTCCCTCCGGGTTGTTTTTGTTGGCCGTTTCTGTGTTGTCCCGTGGACCTTGAGCCCTTCAGGGGCTGAGGTTGAGTCTCTGTGTGTGCACAGCCCAGAGCCCAGCATAACAAGGTGTCGGGAAGGGATGCGAGGTCCCGCAGCACCGTCTGGGGGTGCGGGACGCCGACAACCACAAAGAAGCCATACTGCGAAGAGCTGAGGGTACCGTGGCATCACTCGGGCCCGTGCTGTCGTGCCCCCAGCCCCCTGCAGGTGCGGAATGGAGTGTCCCTTCTCTGAGGGGGCAGGTCGGGGGCGGGGGGTGTGACGATGCTTTGCCGGCTGCTCCTCTTGGTGGAAATACTTCCAATTCAATTTCGTCTGGATGCCCTCCAGGTGAGCAAGGAGCATCTGCCGTATGGAGGGACGTGGGCAGGAAAGACGTTTAGAATCTAGTCTAGAGAGGCAGCGGAGGGGTCGTGAGAGCTTGGGCTCCAGAACCAGGGGCTGGGGGCTTAAGTCTGTAACCTCCCTGGGCCTCAGTTTCCTCAACGGAGAAATAGAGTTCATAGTGGTACCTATCTGCTGGGATTTCCAGGAGTCAATACTTGTAAAGCTCCGGCACAGTGCCAGGGGCGCAGGAATCATCCAACCGATGGTGGCCATTGTTATCATTCTCTGTGTTTTGATGGCAGCCTCCAGAAGGAATCAGAGCTCTGAGTGGCCATGACGCCTTTGGCCCTCTCTCCCCAGCAGGGAGCGCCGAGCCATTTGGTGCGATGTCACACGGAAAAGCAGCTGATGAGCACGTAGGCGCATTGGCCACCCCCTCCGCACGCCGTCCTCGTGCTGTCTTCATGCCATTATCATCCGTCCCCATCCATTGAATGGCTACGTGTCCTGTGCCTGTTATGCGTTATCTTAGTCAGTCTTCATGACCACCCTACAACGACAAAAGGGAAGTGCGGAGAGGGGAAGCAACTTGCCTGGGGTCACACAGCTTGAAAACGGTGGCACTCAGAGACCCTTTGGCCCGGCTCCGAAGCCCACAGTGTTTCTGCCGGGCCACGCTGGCTCGTGGCCTGCCGTGGCGTGTGGTGCACAGCAGGCCCTTGGAGAAGAATAGATGTGCGTCGAACGAACGGATTTACTGTGTTAGACACCGAGAATAGGAAGAGGGGAGAGGCTGTGGATGAGGGTCTTACAGTCCAGCGGGTTTGAATGCATTGGCCGTTCAGATGCTTTCCAGAGTCTGGAGACCGCACTCTGTCGCGGTTGCTTGCCTCAAAGCTATCATCGCCGTTGTCCTTTGGTAGCAGAACGTCCCTGCGTGTCTGGTCCTGGCTAGAGACGCGGAAGGGGAAAGCTGCTGGGGGAGGGGGCTTCCTCTTTGACAGGACAGAACAAGCCGGGGAAAGCTCTGCTCCCTACCTGCCCCCCCCCCCCCGGGCTGCCTTCAACAGGGTCCTGGGTGGGGTGGGGACGGTCTCACAGCTGCACCTTGTGATCCCAAGAGCGAGGTCAAAGAATTGCAGACGCTCCCTGTGCCTTGATCATCAGTAGCCGCCCGGCCCAATCCCACAATACCCCACCTCCTGACTTCTGGGAAAATGTGAGAACCCACGAGAAATGTTTCAGCCACTGTCAGTTGGGGATTCTGTTACTTGCAGCCAAAAGCGTTCCCAACAGATACAGAAGCTAAGTGCAAGTGGGAAGGGCAGGGAATCTGTTACCAGAGGACGTGGCTGCACGCATAATTCTGTCATGTAGCCCAGCATTTGGACCAGTTACTTAAGTGACGTGCGTGTCGGTTTCCTGATACGTGAAGTCAGGTTTGCTGCGAGGCTACAGTGCCCCCTGGCTAGACACGGGAGAAATGCCCTCTGGTTGTGCTCTAACGAGCACCTAGTGTGGACAAAGGGCCCCTGAGGGTGTAAGGTGAGGCCTGTGAAGGTGCTTTTAAAAAGCACCAGAGGTGGGGCTGTTGCCCCTGGGGCGGTGCTGGGACAGGAGAATTTTTAGCCAGAGGGTTGCAGGTGGTTTGACTTCACTGGAGCTTTGAGGAGACAAGGGCTCGGGTGGGAAGACAAAGTCAGGAGAAACCTAAGAGAGCAGAAGCTGGAGGACAGACAAGAAGGTCAGAAGCAGGGGCGCCTGGGTGGCTCAGTCGGTGAAGCGTCTGACTTCAGCTCAGGTCATGATCTCATGGTTTGTGAGTTCGAGCCCCGCGTCAGGCTCTGTGCTGACAGCTCAGAGCCTGGAGCCTGCTTCTGATTCTGTATCTCCCTCGCTCTCTGCCCCTTCCCTGGCTCATGCTCTGTCTCTCTCTCTCTCAAATATAAATAAACATTAAAAAACTTAAAAAAAAAGGTCAGGAACAGAGCAAGGTTGGAAGATGCGTAAAGGCAGTGGTGCTCAAAATGTGGGCTTAGCACCAGCAACAGAGGTATCACCTGAGGACTTGCCAGGAATGTGGGCTCTCCAGCCCCACCCAGACCTACTGAGTCTTGAAGAAAACCCCGAAGATGGGCCCTGCAATCTGCAATCTTTTTTTTTTTTTTTAACAGGCCCTCCAGGTGATTCTGATGCAGGATGAGATTTGAGCCCAACTAGGTTGATTCAAGACTTAGGCTGTGATCGATACGTGGGTAGGTCCCCAAAGGCCCCCTTGGCCAAGTGCCTGGCCTCTGCTGCGGGGAAGAGCAGAGAGAGACTTAAGGAAGTCACCGCAGGATGTCTATAGAGGGTAGTAAGTTATTTTGTAGAATGGGAGCACAGGAAGCCTGCAACCCTGTCGTCTTTCTGCTGTGTAGGGAATTGAGCCCGGGGTTTGGGGATAGAATGCGAGGCAGTGAATGCTGTTGCAGCTTTCTAAGAAAGAGTAGGAGAAAAGAGAGACTGTGTGTGTGTGTGTGTGTGTGTGCGTGTGTGGAGTAGTTGGAAAGACCCGCTGACATCCTGGCACAGCTTGAGGCAGCCCCTAATTAGGACCCATTTCTCATTCTCCCCAGCTGCTGGCTCAGCTCAGTGGAAGTGACACGCTGACAGGCAGGCAGCGTCCGGACCGTGTCCCCCCTCCGCTTGAGGCATGGGCTCTACGCGGGGCTTCGGTGCCAGCCGGGCGGGCTGCCCACTGATGGATGAAGCTGCAAGGAACATCCTGATTGGGGGCCGGCTCCCTGCCCCCTGCCTGGCTCCGGAGTTCAGGAGTGCCTTGTGTCTCTGCTCTGGCATGGGGAGCTCTCCCGGGAACTCATTTAGCAACCATGTGCTTGGAGCGGAGCAAGCTCCTAAATCTAACCGTTCTGGATGTCAGTCCCCGAGTGGGGAGGTCCCATTGGAGGGATGAGGAAGCAGCTCCGTTTAGGCTGAAAACGGCTCCAATTAGCGTCCTTCTCTTTGTCTTCATTTATATTGCATGAGGTGCAGGAGGCGGAGAGAAGCACGAAGAGCGAGCAGAGGCACTTCTCTGGTTGCTGGGCCTCTGCTCCTTCCCCACCTCCCCTCTGTCCTTATCCTTCCAGGAGGCTCCTCTGTGCTCAAGCCAGTCCTGGCTGTTCCCAACATCTTTCTCACCTCCCCCAGCACTCCATCGCCATGGCGACTGCATCAGTTCCCACCCCAGTGACTGTTGTGATGCCTCCTGCATGGTCTCCTTGTGTCTTGCCCCCAGGGCTGACTTCTCCATCAGGCACATCAGGCACAGTGCCTAGGGCTCCCAATACTTTAATTTCTTTCAAAATTCAGAAGAAAACTACAAAATTTAGGTCACAGAAAATAGTTTCACGTATAATATGAAATAGCATTTTTAATATTTTTTATAGAGGAAGGAGCCCATGAAGACATAATGTGGCCCTGCCTCCTTCCACCAATCTGTCTTTCACCTGGTGTTAGGCTTTAAAAATCCAAGCCTGGGGACACCTAGGTGGCTCACTCGTTTGAACATCCGGCTCTTGATTTTGGCTCAGGTCATGATGTCATGGTTCAAAGTTTGAGCCCCGCATTGGGCTCTGTGCTGACAGTGTAGAGCCTGCTTGGGATTCTCACTCTTCCCTTCTCTCCCTGCCCCTCCCTGCGTGTGCTCGCTCTCTCTCTCTCTCAAAATAAATAAATGTTTAAAAAAATGTTTTAAAACTCCAAGCCTGGCCATGTCCCTTTGCTGCTTATGATGTGATGAATAGAATGACCCACAGTGACCCTGGCTACAGATTGTGGGCTGGCTAGACAGTAAGCCAGAGGGGACTAAATACCTCCCACCCACCCCTTCCCCAGTGGAGGTCTGCATCCAAGCTCAGCTTCCCATAGGACTAGGGGCTTTCTCCTCCTTGGTAGAGGGGCTGAAACACCCCCCCTGGACACTGAGGTCTCCAAGTCATTGGACAGTTGGTATTCCCAGGAAACCCCCGCATACTGCTGTCTGCCCACAATATCTGGTCACCAAGTGGTCAGTTGTATCCCTCACTGATATGGTTGCTCTGAAGCTGGCACTTCAAGAAACGAAACTGATAAGACAGAGGGTCCCTCCACTGGAATAGCAGACCCACCTTAACCCATGCCAAAGGATGCAGAATCTGTTCTAAACATTGGTATGTGGCAGGCAGAGGCTGAGAGCCCTGGCTTACAGGACACTTTAACCCCAAGTCCCCAGCCTGGGACCCTTAGCCTGTCTCGCCAGTGTCTCTATGATCTGGTCCTGGCATCTCCTGCTTCCTCCCATCCCCCGCTCCTTGCCCGTTTCGCTTATCATCCCTGGATAGGCAGTCTTCTTCAGATTTCTGAGCTTCCGCACATACCTTTCTCCCTGCCTGGAATGTCTCCCTCTAGCTTTCTCTCTGATCCACGTAGGGGAACTTGTATTCATCCGTCAAAACCCCATTAAAGTATTACCTCATCATTGAAGGCTTTCTGGAGTCTCATCATCCTTATTCCAAGGTATGTAAAAGAGGAGGGGTTCAGAAGAAATAGATTCGTTTTAGCTTTTCATTCTCCGCGCCCCCCCCCCCCCCCCCACCGCACATCTCAAAAAAGGATAGGCCAGTATATTTACTTATTATTAGAAGGGAAACATAGGAGGCAGGGAGGGAGGGAAGAGACTCCCATCTACCTACCTCTCCAAGTTCATGAACATCCACATTGTCCTACCCGATTCACATCCTTTTCAAAATAAGAAAATTTAAACAGGACTACTACAGCTGAGTTCCTTCCTCCACTCCTAGCCCCAATTTCCTTCCTGATTCCTCAGAGGCCACCTTGATCACAAATTTTTTTAGTCCTTGCTGCTCATGATTTTACATTCTTACTCTGTGCGTCTGTACTTAGAAATGCTACGTAGTGACTTTTGACTGTTGAAACACTTCGCATAAATGATGCATTGTATTTAACCTCCTGCAGTTGGCTTAATGCGCCCAGTACCACGGGTGAGAGCTCTATCTATGCAGAGACAGGTCTGGTTCATTCCTTTTAGTCGTCCATCATATGGATATAACACATTTTTTACAAAATGCTCCCCGGTTGAAGATCATTCAGGTTGTTTCCTTTCTAATTACAGTCAATGCTCTGAATGGGTTTTGCCAGGTCTAAACACGCCTAGCAGTGCAAGTTCTGGGTCATAGAAGAGCTCCATGTTGAACTTTCCGAGACACCACAGAACGGCTTCCTGGGGTGATGGCCCTCACCACCGTCCCGTTAGTGTGAGACATTCTGCCTGGACAAGGACGGTGGGGCTTGATTTTTCTTGGCTAATGTGATCCGTACGCATTAGGACTCAGTCTTTTGTTTTAAATGTTACTTTCCGGATTAGTAACGAAGTTGCATTCTTGACACATTTGTGTCAGCCCTTTGAGTTTCCTTTTTGTATTTCCTTCTATGTATTTCTTTTGTAACTTCTTTTATTCTGTTTTGAAAATGGGTCGTTGGCTTTTTCCTTGTATTAGGTATCCTGAATACCATTTCCACAGTGTCGCGACTACCTTTTCCAAATATGTTATTGGTTTTTTTTTTTTTTTTTAATTTTAACGTTTAATTATTTTTGAGACACAGAGAGACAGAGCATGAACAGGGGAGGGGCAGAGAGAGAGGGAGACACAGAATCTGAAACAGGCTCCAGGCTCTGAGCTGTCAGCACAGAGCCCGACGCGGGGCTCGAACTCATGAACCGCGAGATCATGACCTGAGGCGAAGTCGGATGCTTAACCGACCGAGCCACCCAGGCACCCCTGTTATTGGTTCTTTAACTTTGCTCTGTGGGACGGTTTTAGCATACAGAAATTTGGGTATCTGATGTGGTCAACTATCAATTTTTTTCTATGACAATTTGTATGTTTTGCTAGGTGCTTAGGAAATCTTTCCCTAACTGTATCGTAAGGCTTTTCAACTATATTTCCTTATAATAGTTTTCAAGTTTTATTTTTGACTCACCTGGTATCTGTGTTTACGTGTGGTGTGGGGCAGGGATCCAGTAAAAAATATCGCCCACAGAGGTACCAATTACCCGACACCCTCTGTTGAATAAGCTTCCTTTCCTTGCTGATGCCCTGTAAGCCACCTCTGACATATACCAAGTGTTCATAAATACATGGAGTTACTTCTGAGCTCTCTGGTCTGTTCCAGTGATGGATTTGTCCATCCTGCATCCCTCTCCCACTATTTTAATTTCACATGGCTTTATGGTTAGTCTTTTATATCTAGTTGGGAAAGATCCTTCTCCATGTTCTTTTATCTCGGCTCTCACTTGCCCCGGGCCATTTCAGATTAATGTTAGAATCAGTTTGTCAAGCTCTGTGAAAAGGTCCATTGGGATGTGGATTGGATTTGCAATGAATTTATTGATTAATTTTGGGGAGAACTGACATCTGTATAACACCGAACCTTCCCATGCATGAACATGTTATATTTCTCCATTTTTTGTAGGTCTTCTCTTACGTCCTTCAGTAACTTCTTATAATTTTCTCCATAAAGGTCTCTCCCATCTTTTGTTAGATTTATTCTCAAGCATAGCAGAGTTTTTCTTGCTTTTATGACTGGGAACTTTTTTTCAGTTACATTTTCTAATTGGTTGTTGTGGGCTTATAAGAATACTATGGGGTTTTGTATCCAGAAACTTCTGCTGACTATTCTGCTGGTTCTAACTTATGTGTTAGAAATCTTGGATTTCCTACTTAAACAATAATACCACCCACCAATAATGATTCCTTCCTTCCTCCTCCTCTTTCTTTCCTTCCTTCCTTCCTTCTTCCTTCTTCCTTCCTTCCTTCCTTCCTTCCTTCCTTCCTTCCTTCCTCCTTCCTTCCCCCTCCCCTTCCTTCCTTCTTTCCTTCCTTCCTTCTTCCCTTCCTTCCTTCCTTTCTCCCTCCTTCTTATTCCCTACCTGATTTTTTCTTGCTTTATATTGCTAGCTAGGATCTCTAGTACATTGCTCTTTAAATAGGTATAGCAAGAATATTTATTTTATTTTTTACTTCTAATATCTTTACGGTTTTGCCATTACACATGATGTTTACTGTAGTTTAAATGTCATAGACTATAGGTAGATCCACTTTATCAAGGTAAGAAAATTTCCTATTTCTAGTTTATTTTTAAAGAACAGTTTTACTGTGATAAAATTCATATACTTAAAATCCACCGTTTAATGTAATTTATTTATTTATTTATTTATTTATTTATTTATTTATTTATTTTAAATTTTTTTTCAACGTTTATTTATTTTTGGGACAGAGAGAGACAGAGCATGAACGGGGGAGGGTCAGAGAGAGAGGGAGACACAGAATCGGAAACAGGCTCCAGGCTCTGAGCCATCAGCCCAGAGCCCGACGCGGGGCTCGAACTCACGGACCGCGAGATCGTGACCTGGCTGAAGTCGGACGCTTAACCGACTGCGCCACCCAGGCGCCCCGAATGTAATTTATTTTTTTAAATAACTTTGTTTTTAAAAAAAGTTCCTTCCTTCCTTCCTTCCTTCCTTCCTTCCTTCCTTCCTAATCTCTATGCCCAACATGAGACTCGAACCTACGACCCTGAGATCAAGAGTCACATGCTTCTCTGACTGAGCCAGGGAGGGGCCCCTAAAATCCACCATTTTAGAGAATGCAATTCAGTGGTTTTTAATACACCCACAGAATTGTATAACCATCACTACTATCTAGTCTTAGAACATTTTCATTACTCCCAAAGGAAATCCCATGCATACCCTCTCTCCAACCCCTGGCAACCACTAATTTTCTGACTTTATGGAGTTGTTGCTTCTGGACATTTCATTTAAATGGAATCATCCGGTATGTTTTTTTTTTTTTTTTTTTTTTTTTTGTCTCTTGTGATGGCTTCTTTCAATTTCCATAATGTTTTTTTTTCCAATTTTTATTTGTGAGAGAGAGAGAGAGAGAGAGAGAGAGCGTGTGTGCACGCGCGCGCACATAAGCGGGGGAGGGGCAGGGAGAGAGGGAGACACAGAATCCAAAGGAGGCTCTAGGCTCTAAGCTGTCAACACAGAGCCCGATGCAGGCCTCCCACTCACCAACTGTGAGATCGTGACCTGAGCCGAAGTTGGATGCTTAACTGACTTGAGCCACCCAGGTGCCCTCATAATGGTTTTTTAAAGTTTATTTATTTATTTAGAGAGAGACAGAGATAGCATGAGTGGGGGAGGGGCAGAGAAAGAGGGAGACAGAGGATCCCAAGCAGGCTCCAGGCTCTGAGCTGTCAGCACAGAGCCCGACGCGGGGCTCGAACCCACGAACTGCGAGATCATGACCTGAGCTGAAGTCGGAAGCTTAACCGACTGAGCGACCCAGGCGCCCCAATACTTCATCCCTTTTTATTGCTTAGTCATATTGCATCACATGGATAGATCGCTTCTGGTTTACCCATTCACCTGTTGATGGACATTTGGGTTGTTTCCACTTTCTGGCTGTTGTGAATAATGCTGCCATGAATAATTGTGTACAGGCTTTAGTGTAGACACATGCTTTCTATGTTAACCTTCTGAGGAACTGCTGAACTGTCTTCCAAAACGACCACCCCAAGGGCTCCAATGTCTCCGCATCCTTGCCAAAGCTTGTCATTGTCTTTAAAAAAAAAAAAATTACAGCCATCCTAATGGGCGGGATGTGGTAGATATCTTATTTGCATTTCCCTGATGACCACTGAGGTTGAAGCATCTTTTCGTGTGCTTTTTGGCCACATCTGTATCTGTTTAGGAGAAATGCCTGTTCACATCCTTTTCCCATTAAAAAAAAAAAACCCTGATCATTTGTCTTTTTAAGTTTGAGTAGTAAGTGTTCTTTATGTAGTCTGGATATAAGTCCCTTGTTAGATGCATGACTTGTAAATATTATCTCTTATTCTGAGGATTATCTTTTCATTTTCTTGATGGTGTCCTTTGATGTACAAAAGTTTTAATTTTGATAAGGTACAGTTTATCTTTTTTTTTTCCATGTGCTTTAGGTGTAATATATATAAGAATATAAGAATATATAAGAAACCATTGGCTGATCCAAGGTCATAAAGTCTGACACCCGTTTCCTCCTAAGAGTTGCATAAATTTTACATTTAGGCGTTTGATTAATTTTGAATGAATTTTGTATATGGTGTGCGTCCAAATTCATCTTTTTGTGTGTGTCTGTCCAGTTATCCCAGCACCATTTGTTGAAAAGACTGTTATTCCCCGTGGAATCGTCTTGGCATCCTCATAGAAAATCAACTGATTTTACATATTTATTTCTGGACTCCCAGTTCTTTTCTATTGATCTATATGTCTGTTCTTATGCCAGTAACCCCCTGTCTTATGACTGTAGCTTTGTAGTAAGTGTTGAGATTGGAAAGTGTGAGTCTTCCAACTTTGTTCTTAATCAAGATTGCTTTGGCTGATTTTTTTGAACAGATTCTATTTTTAAGTAATCTTTACACCCAATGTGGGGCTTGAACTCACGACCTTGAGTTCAAAAGTCATACACTCCACCAACTGAGCCAGCCAGGTGCCCCTAGTGTCCTTTTCTGAATACATCATCCCGCTGCCTTCTGTCCTCCATGGTTTCTGGTGAGAAGTCAGCTGTTAATCTTATTAAGGCTCTCTTGTCTGCGAAGTCCCTTCTCCCTGCTTTCAAGATTCTTAGTCTTTGTTTTTCAATAGTTTCACCATGTGGTATCTGGGTGTGGATCTCTGAGTTTATCCTGCTTGTAACTGCTGAGCCTCTTAGATGTGTGGGTAACTGTGGTTTTAATTTTTTTTTTTAATTTTTTTTTTCAATGTTTATTTATTTTTGGGACAGAGAGAGACAGAGCATGAACGGGGGAGGGGCAGAGAGAGAGGGAGACACAGAATCGGAAACAGGCTCCAGGCTCTGAGCCGTCAGCCCAGAGCCCGACGCGGGGCTCGAACTCACGGACCGCGAGATCGTGACCTGGCTGAAGTCGGATGCTTAACCGACTGCGCCACCCAGGCGCCCCTTAATTTTTTTTTTTAATTGAATTTGGGAAGTTTTCTACAATTATTTCTGTAAACATTCTTTCTGTTCTCTTCTCTCCTGTCTCTTTCTGGACTCCCATTCTTCATGTGTTGGTGTGCTTAATGGTGTCTCATGGGGCTCTGATGCTCTGCTTACCTATCTGCACCCTTTTTCCTTTCTGTTCCATAACCAGGATATGTTCCATTGACTGATCTTCAAGTTTGCTGATTCTTTCTTCTGTCAATACAGATCTGATATGGAGCCCTCAGCTTAATTCTTCCTTTCAGTTAATTCTAAATTCTCAACTCCAGAATTTCTATTTAGTTCTTTTTTTATATAAAAGTTTACTTATTTATTGAGAGAGAGAGAGAGAGAGAGAGAGAGAGAGAGAGAGAGAGATAATGAGCCAGGGAGGGGTAGAGAGAGAGAGGGAGAGAGAGAGAATCCCAAGCAGGCTCTGCACTGTCAGCCTAGAGCCCAATGTGGGGCTCAAACCCATGAACCTTGAGATCATGACCTGAGCCCAAATCAAGAGTTGGATACTCAACTGACTGAACCACCCAGGTGCCCCTCTATTTTGTTCTGTTTTAAATTTCTATCTCTTTTTATTTTTATTTTTATTTTTTTTTTTTTAAATTTTTTTTTTCAACGTTTTTTATTTATTTTTGGGACAGAGAGAGACAGAGCATGAACGGGGGAGGGGCAGAGAGAGAGGGAGACACAGAATCGGAAACAGGCTCCAGGCTCTGAGCCATCAGCCCAGAGCCTGACGCGGGGCTCGAACTCCCGGACTGCGAGATCGTGACCTGGCTGAAGTCGGACGCTTAACCGACTGCGCCACCCAGGCGCCCCTCTATCTCTTTTTAAAATATATTTTGTGTTTCAGGAAACAGTTCTCACACTTTCCTTTAATTTTTTAGACACGATTTTATTTAATTATTTGAACATATTTATAAAAGCTGATTTGAAGGCTTTTTTTTTTTGATAACTCCAACATCTATGCATCTTCAGGGAAAACTTCTATTGACTTTCTTCCTGTGTATAGGCCATACTTCTCTGTTTTCTTTGCGTGTTTTGAAATGGTTCATTGAATATTGGACATTTTTAATAGTAAAAAGTGGCAACTCTGGAAATCAGATTCTTCCTCCCCCCCAGAGTTTATTCTTCTTGTCCCCCCAACCCTTCACCCCCAGTATTTGTTTGTTTAGCAACTTTTCTGGGCTAATTATGTAAAATGTTCCCTGTCATAGATAGCCACTGAAGTCTCTGCTTATTTAACCTCATGGTCAGCTATTTTCTTTAACTTATCCGACAGATATTTTCTTAAATACCTTGAACCAATAAATTGGCTACATTTTGCCAAGGGACTCGGTATGTACATTCGGTGCTCTGACAATTTCCATTTCTGCTTTAGACTTCACTTTCTGCTTGTCCAGGGTCTCAAGATTATCCACAGGTGAGATATCAGAATCTTCTCTGGTCTTTTCTGGGCATGTGCACAGCCACATACATATGGGTGGTCTTCTAGATTCCCTGGAGTATGTTGTCGGTTTTCAAAGCTCCTTGTGGCATCTCATTCCCTAGAATTTTCTTCTAAGGCTTTTGGCCAGGCTCTTATTCACTCTGATTGGTGTCACCACCCCAGGTGGCTGTGATGTTGAACAGTTGCCACTAATTTTTTTTTCCCCTTTGGACAAATGCTCTGGCTTGAGGCTTTTTCCACTGAGCAAGCTCTGAGTCTAATAATGACAAACCTTGCAAATAAGGCTTTTCTAGGGAGCTGCCACAAGTCAAATAGTGCTACTTCTCTGGGGACACAGCTGTTTGAGGGGCTCCAAACCCAATCTGTCCCCTCCAGTGACTGTTTTTCGCAGCTGCTGTGGCTCTATGGCTGTTGGTCCTCAAGGACACGGAGCTAAGAAAAAATGAACGGGAAAAGAGAAAGTTAAAACACCACGAACCTCACCGATCTTCCCAAGACTCGGCTCTATTTTCTCGACAAATGGTCTTTGGATTTCTTTAGCCATTGGTTCCAGTTCTGAAAAAGTTGATCACAATACATTGCCAGGTGTTCTCATTGTTTTTGTGGAGTGGTAGGTCCTCAGAAGTCAGAACTAGAGCTTTCTAAACCCTCATGAATGGAATTTAAATGTTTTAAGGTTTTGGTCTGCATCTTTTGGAATAGGAAAAGTGATTACTTATCTTTTTTTTTTTAATTTTTCTTTTTACACTTATTCATTTTTTTAGAGACAGAGAGAGACAGAGCACAAGTGGGGGAGGGGCAGAGAGAGAGAGGGAGACACAGAATCCGAAGCAGGCTCCAGGCTCCGAGCCGTCGGCATAGAGCCCGACGCGGGGCTCGAACTCACAAACTGCGAGATCGCGACCCGAGCCAAAGTCGGACACTCAACCGACTGAGCCACCCAGGCGCCCTGGAAAAATGATTCTTCATCTTTTTTTAAATTTTTTTTTTCAACGTTTATTTATTTATTTATTTTTTGGGGGGGGACAGAGAGAGACAGAGCATGAACGGGGGAGGGGCAGAGAGAGAGGGAGACACAGACTCGGAAACAGGCTCCAGGCTCTGAGGCATCAGCCCAGAGCCTGACGCGGGGCTCGAACTCATGGACCGCGAGATCGTGACCTGGCTGAAGTCGGATGCTTAACCGACTGCGCCACCCAGGCGCCCCATAAATGATTCTTCATCTTAAGCAGTTACCGCGATAGATCCCTTGATAGATTTTCTGATGTTGAAGAGCCTAGCTGAGTTCCTAGGGTAAGTTACTTAACTTCTCTGTACTTTAATTTCCTCATTTTCAAAATTGAGAAGGTCGGGGTACACTCTCATTGATTCTGGGTACTAGAAAGCAATTTAGGACACTGTCTGGCATGTAGTGAACCTCTGATGAAGGTCAGCTGTTATTATTGTCTCTCTATTCCAGGGATAAACCTGCTTAGTCATGGTGTATTGCTATTTTAAATACACTGCTAGATTACATTTGCCCATGTTTTATTTAGAATTTTTGTATCCATGATCATAAATGTGATATTGGTTTAAAATTTCTATCTTTTACTGTCCTTGTCCAGTTTTGGTGTCAGGGTTATTCTGGACTCAGAAAACCGAGTTGGGTGCACTATATTCCTAATGCCCTGTTGTGGGGATGTTATTACAGGAAACACAATGGATGGACCCTCAAAGAAGTGGGAGTGACCTAGAGGGAGAAGGTTTGGAAACCTCCCTCGGGGCTGGGAATGGCACCGAGGTCGTCACGGAATCCCACGTAGCGACCAGCAAAGCCCTAAGCTCTGGCAGTCACTCCGGCAAGATGGAAACATGTAGAGAATGACCACATAGAGGGAGTATCAGTCTCACCTGCTGCCCCAAAGCCACCATATCCAGGTTGGGCTTGGAAACAGGGCCGCTGACTGACTGCAAAGGACATTATGGGCTTAGACAGGAGTATGCATACGCAGTTGATTGCGTTCCCCAATGTTCTGGGCATCTAAGACCCTGGGACCTTGATTCAACCCTTGGGGACAAACAGGGGAGTCGCAGTAATGGTTGAGATAGTATTTCCTGCTCGCCCAGCAGAGTAGAGACATGAAAAGGCTTGTGTGATTTATAAAGACATAAGAACTGTAGCATGTCATACAACCCATGGCGTAGAGTCAACTTTATTCCTACTGCCTCTGCCCAAATGCCTTCCCTCGCCTATCTTCTGTTTCTTTGTACAGCTCTTTAGACTGAACTCTGAGACGGCTGGCTTTATTAATCTCCGTGCCTGAAGCTCCTAGCATGGGGCCTGGCACTGAACAGGTTCTCTCTAAGCCCTTGGTGGAACTGAACAAAGAGGGGCATCAAAATTCCCTCAATGAGTTGAAAGCCTATTTCTGAGCGAGGCTTTCAGGAAAAGAATTATTTAGATCTGAAGAAATTGGCTATGCAGTGGATGCTATAAATGCGCTTGTTCACCATCTATTCCGACCTCCTTCTAGCGTACCTTCCTGTACTGCGGAGGCTGCAAAAATAAAAATTAGTTTCCCAGTTGCCCTTGCAGCCGGCACACCAGTCAAAATCCCCCACGCAAGATTTGGAACTGAGCTAGTAAGGCAAAGAGGTGAAGCATGAGGCATCCCAGGCTTGCTGGTGTGGGTCATGAAGAGACAGTACGGCTGAACAGCTGCCCGAATTATTGCTTTCTTAGGCCAAGGGAACTTTCTGGTCACAGCAAAGACAGAAGGATTCTGGAGACCGGGGACTGTCCCTCTGAGCTCAGCTCAAAGCCTGCTTCTCTTGCTTTTCCAATGGTCCACAAGCCTCCTACTACTCGATGATAAATCAGTGTCTAACTATCAGTGCCTGACTTCTGCCTGCTATCTGTAACTGATTCCCAATAGGCTATAGACTAAGACTTTCAAAGAAATGGAAATCCACGGTTGGTCATCTGGCCTGGTTGTTTTTGAGGGCAGCGAGGATCCAGTTAGCAGAGACGGTAGAACCTAGTGTGAACGGTCTACTGAAGGCAGGTCATGGCGGGCCCATCATCTTCTGTGACGATCTATTAGTGCAAGAATGAGAAATATAAGCCCTGTGGAGCTTGTTACTTTTTCTAACTGTACCTTAGAGTTTAAAGAAAGAGAACAATGAGCTCAGGATTCTGCATTCGTGTCTCCAAGTCTGGTAAGAGGGCCAGGGAACTTCTATGGCTGCCTTAAAAATGATTTCTCGGGAAATACAAATCAAAACCACACTCAGATATCACCTCACGCCAGTCAGAGTGGCCAAAATGAACAAATCAGGAGACTGTAGATGCTGGAGAGGGTGCGGAGAAACGGGAACCCTCTTGCCCTGTTGGTGGGAATGCAAACTGGTGCAGCCACTCTGGAAAGCAGTGTGGAGGTTCCTCAGAAAATTAAAAATAGACCTACCCTATGACCCAGCAATAGCACTGCTAGGAATTTACCCAAGGGATACAGGAGTACTGATGCATAGGGGCACTTGTACCCCAATGTTTATAGCAGCACTCTCAACAATAGCCAAATGATGGAAAGAACCTAAATGTCCATCAACTGATGAACGGATAAAGAAATTGTGGTTTATATACACAATGGAGTACTACAGGGCAATGAGAAAGAACGAAATATGGCCCTTTGCAGCAACGTGACTGGAACTGGAGATTGTGATGCTAAGTGAAATAAGCCATACAGGGAAAGACAGATACCATATGTTTTCACTCTTATGGGGATCCTGAGAAACTTAACAGAAACCCATGGGGGAGGGGAGGAAAAAAAAAAGAGGTTAGAGTGGGAGAGAGCCAAAGCATAAGAGACTCTTAAAAACTGAGAATAAACTGAGGGTCGATGGGGGGTGGGAGGGAGGGGAGGGTGGGTGATGGGTACTGAGGAGGGCACCTTTTGGGATGAGCACTGGGTGTTGTATGGAAACCAATTTGACAATAAATTTCATATATTGAAAAAAAATGATTTCTCTTTATTCATTATAGTCAACCTCTGTTGACTACAGGTGTAATGGCTGAAAAATCAGCTACCTTACTTGAAACTATAGGTTGCTGAACTACAACGTAAGTTGAATGCAGAGCCTCAGTAGGTCTCTTAAGCGAGAGGTAGGGCATGCGTTAGAGGAATAGGAATCTGAGTCTTGGAATTAGATTTTTGGTGGCTTTTAATGACTGAAGAACCATCAATCCTGAAATTTGCTGAGCATCCTCTGTCAGTGAATCCTGCCTCATTTGGCAATCCTGTAATGACCTCCACCTTACCGGGAGAAGCCAGGCTTCTTCCCGACCACCTTCCCGTAATTTTAAATCACATTTCTGACTTCATTCCGGATAGATGCATCAGGGTGAACTTACCAGGGAATCTGGATGCAGTGTGTTAGTCTGGACAACTGGAAGTTCTTCCTGTTTTCTTGCGGTCCAGGTTCTTTGAAGTTGGGTACCATGGACCACCATTCTCGGCCCTCACACCCCCCGTATAATCTCATCCCCAAACTGGACTGGGGTCAGCCCAGGGACTCGCTTCAGCCAGTAGAATGGAGCAGAAATGAAGGGCAGGCAACTTCCAGTTTCGTATTCTTGTGAGCCCCCAGCAGCCGCGGAAGGCCTGCAACCAACCTGGCTGGAGAAAGAAGTCACGCTGAGAAGCAAGACAACCACACACGTGCGTGAAGAGGCCAGCTTGGATGTTACAGCTCACCCTGCTGGACTTTTTGGTTATCCACTGCCTCTGCCCCAATCCTGAGACTTCTTTCCCAAGGGCTACAATTTGGGGGGTCTGGGTTTGGTTTGATGGAGGGACGAAGTATGCCCTTACATGAGATAGGTACCATTGCTCAGACGCCGCGGAGAAAAGTGGATCGGCTGGATTCTGATGGCTGGACGGAGGGATTCAGGGCTCCGTATGCTCAGCAGAGTCCACTTATACACGTGGTCCATCCCCACACAAGGCCCGGGCCAGCAGGAGAGTAGTTTCTCCTAGCCTCCCAGGAGGCTGTGCTCCGAGTCTGCCTCTCAATTGCCCACCATGGCGCAGGGGAGCTTTGGAGACAAAGGCACAGGACCACATACCACTCAAGTGCCTGACGGAGGATGGTCACATCATCAGCATGGACAGCAGAGGTAGGAGCCTGGAACTGCCTCTCTCAACACATCTGTTCTGAGATGGTGCAGAGAGGATGGAAGGGACGTGGGCCTGGGGATGAAAGAGATGGGGGTTTAGTTCTAGTCTTGCCCTTTTCTAGCCACGGCGATTTGTGGTTGACTCTCCAATGTCCAGTGATTTTCTAAGCCGAGAGATGAGCCCCATCCGCCCTCAAGATAGCTAGGTGTGTGGTGAGGTAGTCAGAACTCCCGGGATAGCCACCCCCAGAGAGGTGCACAAATGATCAGCTTCTGTGTGGGGAAGCACCTGTTTACAGCATCCATAATAATGGCAATCCCCTCGCTAGTCACTTGATTAAGGCTTGACATACAGTTCAATCTTGGCCAAGGAAGAGTGACAGGAAATCTTCTGGGGACAGGAGGGGGTTGCCAGCGAAAGCCTTCTCTCTTCTAGAAAGGGCACCCGGGCAGAGACGGCCCTTTTCCTTCCTCCGAATGTTGTGTCTGTGTGTGATGCCTTGGACAAATCACTTAATCTCTACAATCCCTACCTGTGGTGAGCATAGACATGACACATGAAAACCACCCGTGCCTAGCTTTTCACTCGATAATCAGCTACCATTGTTTCCATTACTCTAATGAGGTAACACTGTGCAACCCCAAGCTCAGTATGATTTATGCCTGAAAAGGATATGACTTGGCTCCTGCTCTCAGAGACGGCTGTCATGAATTCCTCCCCTCCTCAGACACGCAAGCCTTCTCTCACCTCAAGAGGTGGGGCTTGTTTCCTTCCTCTTTGAAGGGGGGCTGGCCCTGGGACTGCTTTGATCAGTAGACTGTGGTAGGCGTGATGTGCTGGGACTTCTGAGCCCAGGTCTTAAGAACTCTGGCAGCTTCTCTTGCCTTTCTTTTGTAACATTTGCCCTTGAGGTCCTTGCTTTCAGAAGCCAGCCCAGGTGTGACAAGCCCAAGCCACCGGGAGAGCACCAAGACTCTCCATCTGAGACCTCAGCCAATGGGCGTCATCAACTGCCAGTGGCGGAGTGCACCATTTGATGTGTTTCTGTTTAGTCTACCCCCAGTGACCGCAACCTAGTTGACATTGCATAGAGTAGAATTACCTACGGCCACTCAGCTTCCAGAATTGTGAGACGATATAAAATGGTGGTTATTGTGAGTCACTAAATTTTGCGGTGGCTTTTTACGTAGCCAGGGATAACAGACAATTTCCTTAAATGTATTTTGGAATTCTGGCTTTCCGCTGCATTCGTATCAGCTCCTCAGTGGCCGACGTCATTGGCCATTGAAGCTCAGTCCATCACAGGTCTCTGTCTCTTGAACTCCTTTATTGATAAAGTCCAAGTGCTGGAACCTCAGTCAACGTCCTAAGCTTCTCTCCCCGTGCTCCTGAAATGCTTGAGAGGCAACATGTGTGTCACAGGAAGGATATCAGATTGGTGGTTTCAAGGCTTACGTTCAAGACCTGGCAACTTTACTTACCAAACGTGCGACTGTAGACAAAGTTCTTAATCTTTGGAGCCACATTTATTTATTTATTTATTTTTTTGTCTGTAAACTGAGGGCAAGAATAGCAACTTCCTCACTGAGCACTGGAATGGTACAAGCAAGATAGTACTCACGAAAGTACTTTGAAAACGTATTCTTTACACGTGGTAATTATCATTATTATGCCTCACTGGACGCATGTGGGCGCGTCAATCAACAGCCCCTCCTTATGTTAGGTGGTTGAGTTCTTCCCAGGCTGGGAGATAAGATCACTGAAGGGGAAATAAATATCATCGAGATCGTCCTCTTCATCACCACCACCGTCCTCTTCATCACCTCCAGCAGCAGCGTCATTGTTAACGTCACCATCATCACATATTGTTTCTTGATCACCTACTGAGCCACACCTCTGCCATATATTCTCGCAAGGATCCTTCAGGATGGGTGTGTGATTAACGCTCCTGGAAATCAAGGTTAGTCCAAGTCATTCTCCTCGCTCAAGACCATACAGAAGTAAACTTGGCTCACTGGAAAGTTAAAAACCGGATAAAAAGGACATTTGTTGTCGCGTACATGTTTCTCCTTTCCCCATCAACCTCAGAGAACTGATAATGACTCTTCTTAAGTGGCTCCGGGGATATTTGGGATGTCAGCAACATTATTAAACTGCGCTCCAAACGCCATGATGCAAATGGCCCTTTTTTGGGGGGAAACACCCTCCGGCGTTGGAATAACGGCAATGAAGACTAAATGAATCTGAAGCTGTCGACACCCTGCAAGTTCACGGACTGGAGCAGAGAGAAGCCAGGCGTCCCTGCTTATTTGCCATGTGCAGCCGTCTCTCGGAAGCTGGTCAGGCACTAATTAGATAGCCACTCCCAATGATGCTGTCGCTACCTGGTAGTCATCCAAATGGCTCTCTTTGTTCCCGAAGCTTCGGAAGAGGATGCCCCCCCTCCCCAGCTCTCCTCTCACCCCGCCCTCACTTTCCAAACCTCAAGGCCCACACATACAGTTAATGATGTCAACTTGGCTTGGCATTGGTTTTCCAGATAGCATCTTTCATTAGTGTCGACCTTCCGGCTGACTGGCTGCTGTACCTTTGGGGGTTGTGTCTGATGTGTTGGTTACCCTGGTGACATAGGAAAGCAGTAGGGGGGGTGGGGGCAGAAGGTGTGGGTGACATCGCAAACAGGGCCCCCAAGCGAAGTGTCTTCTTTCCCCCATGTCTCCTATGCTTCCATAAGATGGCACCAAGCCCCCTGGGGGTGCCAGGGAAGAAGCTGGTGTCGATTTGTTAGTTGTCTCAGCCTTAAGGATCTTAAAGGCAATGCGTGGTCTCCAGAGATCAGTTTTGGAGGGTAGTCTCTACATTTTATTGATTATCCCTACCACACACACACACACACACACACACACACTCCCCTCCTAACCCTAGGTAGGGAGGCTATTAGGTAGTGTATGTGGAAGTGAATTTGAGCCTTTTATGCACCAGTGGTCTGGACCAAAGGCAGGGACATGGTGGCTGATCTCCTGGGAAACAAACCATCCGCAAATTCTTCAATGCAGCGCTAAAGCTGTGCTCCGAGCCCAGGAGCCATGCTAACTGGAGTTGGCAACTATGATTTTGAGAGGGGTCTCGCTCACTAAATTCTTAGAGTGGGGAAACGTGTAGCCTTTTATGAGATAAAAACTCCACACGGTGTCTACAGAAACAAGGGTGACATCATTTTCTGGACCTCATGACTCCACTTCTGAGCAGATAAGCCTTTGCCCTTGGCCAGGTGCATCCGTACCTCAGTCAGCAAGCGTCCTGATCCCAGCCCCAAACCAGCCAGGTGGGCACCTGACTGAAGAGATGGCAGAGAGGCGTAGGTGCGTGCCAGCCCCTCGGTCATCCAGGATGTGTCCTGGCCAACGGGAGAATGGATAATAATCACTCTTCGCTCTTTCATCTCTAACTTCCCCAAATCTTTTTTATTCTTGGTGCAACCAAGGACAAGGAGAAACCAGCTGCAAACAGTCTGCCTTTTTAATTTTTTTTTTTTTATTTTACCAGGCATTGTGAAACCACCAATACCCATTTCCCTTCTTGCCAGTCAGCCTTTTAGGGAAGGAGGGACATATCACCAATCCGGACTAGCCAGTAGGGAGGGGCTGTTGTCGTCTGAAATGCTCGTCTCAACAGGGAGCCATAAAAGAAATCTTCATTCACACGACACAGTGTGTTCATATTGAGGAAAAGATTTGGAATTAGGATCGAGACGCCCCCAAACCAACAAAGTATGGGATCCAGTGCTGTCCCTGGTGAAATGCAGACACCTGAAGGCAGACTGGTGCCTACAGACAAGAGAGAAAAAAAAAAAATCCCTTTTTTTATTTCTAGCCCAGGAAATTTGGCCAGTGTCCCGGCTGGCTGCATTACACAGAAGTCAGCTCAGATATAGATTTTCCCCTTTCCTTGTTTGCGAGAGTTACTTGCAGGAAAGAGCCAGCCAACCAGTCAGCCAGATGGGTTTCCCCGCTTTTATTCAATCACAGAAAAGTGTTCCATGTTGCAGAGTACGTGTAGGAGCTAATTCATGTGCCCGGTGCCAAAGAGAAACTTGAATTGGTTTGTCCTTTTATATAAACTGTGCCGAGAGGCTAAAGGCAGAGGTCCCGCGGAGGTCTTATCTGACGACAGGCTCTTGGACACATCAGCAATAAAGTCCACAGCCTCGTGACCGCTGTGGACTGGCTGTTCCCATTTCTACAACAGCTAATATTCACTAAGTGGTTTTCGTGTGCCAGACGCTGGGCAGAGTGCTTCACACCCACTGTCTCATTTAATCTTATGACAACCGTGGGAGGGGGCTGAGGTCATCTTCATTTATGTCCAAGGCAAATCTCCAAGGCAGAGAGAGGGAGAGAAAGAGAGGGGGGCGGGGGGAGGAGGGGAAACTTATCTGGAGTCACAAAGCTGGGGAGTGGGGAAGTCAGCATTTGAATCTAGGTTTTCTCTGACTCCACCTGTATCGTACTGATTATTTTAGGAGTTAAGTGTTTGAAAGACCAAGGCTCATGTTATTCTTATCCAGCTGAGACTTAACTTCCGATCTATCTTCTGGTAGGATTTTGGGGTCAAGGATGCAAACAGCCTGGCTCAACCCAGGGCGATGGCAGAGGGCAAGCCCCTGGATCCAGAACGCCTTGGTTGTGAATGCCCTTGGTCGCCCTTGTAACAGCATCCTTATTGCTGAATCGGATCGCCCGCCCCTAACCCCCCCTCGTTTTAATGACGCGGAAGTAGGTGTTGTTACTTTCATTTGGGGCCGCTATAAAAAGGGGGAATTTCTCTGAATGGGGGACAAGTCACGCGGGCGGGCACCGCTCAAACAGAACTGGAGGTAGGTGAGAGGGCACGGGAGGCTTGGTGTGGCTGGAACCAAAGGTGTTGCCAGATCTCCAAGGGCGTTCTCTGGAGGCCACGCGGAAGCTTGAACGGTACCCGGAGAATGGCCACAGTTACCAGTGGCATGATCGGATCGACGTGCAGGAAAGACTGCTACCCCATGAGAACTGTCATTTCCAATTACCTGGAGACCAGGCGTTCCCGTGATCCTGCTGTTCTCACAGGTCAGACAGAGACACAGGTATGTCTTGAGCAGGCTAATAGCTTGGTGACCCTTCAAAGGCAGTTATTTCCGTAACTGTCCAACCTTTCTTTCAAAGGGAGTCTGAACTCTGGATTCAGGTTCTGAACTCTGGAACCAGGACCGAGGAAGATTCCCGGTTCTGAGCGGCTCTGCTCAGGGCCTCAAATTTGCACACCCCGTTCGACAAAGCAGAACTCTCACGGTGAGCAGAGCCCGCTCTCTTGAAGTTGGTTAGCGGCCAGCTCATTTGCCAGCATAGGCTTCCTGGCTCCTTATTTGCCAACTAAACGGCTTACCGGGGTGGTTTTAAAGCATGTTTGAATTCCACTTCCGGCCATAACGAAGAAATGAGAACCGGAGTTACCCTTCCCATCCAAAACATGTAGCAAATCAGACAGAACGACATGCAGCGATGTTTTTCAGATACTGGGAACATGCAGCACAGATTGTCCCAAGAGAAAGGAGATTAGTGAGGTGGTATAACAATATCTGAAATGAAAAATAATACTAGATGAGGTTAAAAGCATATTAGATGACAGAAGAAAAGATCAGTGAACGTGAAGATGTAGCAATTGAAACTATTTATGGGGCGCCTGGGTGGCTCAGTGGGTTAAGCGTCCGACTTCAGCTCGGGTCATGATCTTGCGGTTCGTGAGTTCGAGCCCCGCGTCAGGCTCTGTGCTGACAGCTTGGAGCCTGGAACTTCCTTCGGATTCTGTGTCTCCCTCTCTCTCTGCCCCTCCCCTGCTCGCACTCTCTCTCTCTTCAAAACAAATAAACATTTTTTAAAAATTTAATAAAGAAATTAAAATAAAAGAAACTATTTACAACAGAGTACACAGAGGAAAAGACTAAGAGGGAAAATCTCGAGCGTTAGTGACCTATGGGACAAGTGATTTAACATATGAGACCCAGAGGGAGGGGAAGAGGTGCAAGAAACTTAAAGAAATACAGCCAAAATGCTTTCAAGTTTGATGAGAAATAGAAACCCACAGATCCAAGAAGTTCAATGAACTTTCCCCAAAAGAATACACATTCCCTTGATGACTAATGATGCCGAGCGTCTTTTCATGCGCCTATTGGCCATTTGCCCAACTTTGGAGAAATGTCTATCCAAACCCCCTTGCCCATTTTTAAATTGGGTTGCCTTTTTTCTTATTGAGTAATAAGAGCTCTTTACATATTCTGGATACTAGACCCTTATCAGATATATGATTTGGTCCCATTCTACGGATTGTCTTTTCACTGTCCTGAGAGTGTCTGTGTCAGTCAGGGTTCTCCAGAGAAGCACAGGCAATACAAGCAATAAAAAAGAGATGTATTTTAAGAAACTGGCTCACACAAATGTGGGGGGTGTCACGTCTGACATTCATACGGTGGGTCTGCAGGCTGGAAGCTCAGACAGAATTGATGGCATATTCTTGGGAGAGAATGTCTTCTTTCCCAGAAACCTCAGGTTTTGCTCTATGGCTTTCAACAGGTTGGATGTGGCTCACCCACCCTGTGGAAGGTAATGTCCTTTACTTAAAGTCAACCGATTATAGGTGTTAAGGACTTCTACAAAATGCCTTCACAATAACATCTGGGCCAGTGTTTGCTTAGGTAACTGGATAGTATGGCCTAGCCGTATTGACACATCAAGTTAACCATTAAAGTGTCACTTAACACACAAAAGTATGAAATTTTTATGAAGTACAATTCATCAATGCTTTTCTTTGAATGCTAGTGATTTAGGTATCACATATAAGAAACCATTGCTTACTCCAAGGTCACAAAGGTTCACACCTATGTTTTCTTTTCTTTTCTTCTTTTTTTTAACGTTTTTTTATTATTGAGGACAGAGAGAGACAGAGCATGAGCAGGGGAGGGACAGAGAGAGAGGGAGACACAGAATCCGAAGCGGGCTCCAGGCTCCAAGCTGTCAGTACAGAGCCCGACGCGGGGCTCAAACTCACAGACCGTGAGATCGTGACCCGAGCCGAAGTCAGACGCTTAACTGACTGAGCCACCCAGTCACCCAGGCGCCCCCTTTGACCCCTTTCAAGTCAGATTTTGTTTATGGTGTGAAGCAGGGGTCCACCGTGTTCTTTTGCGTACGATGTTGCCAACTTTGTGAGCCCCTCGGTTAAATTTTCTCCATCATCTTACTATGCCAGTAAGTTCAGCCCCTTGCAAGAGTTTGGGCCCTTGGCCGATCGATCTGCCCCTCAATCCAGTTCCAGATCCCAAACTGGGAGAAAACTTAGAACTCCTGATTTCATTCCTCCAAATCACTTCCTGTTTGTTGCTCTCTCTGCTTAGGTCTTGAAAAACATTGAGAAGGCTGGAACTTCCAGGTTAACCTTGGTGGTTTAGAGGGAGCATTCATCAACTGATCCCCACAAAGTACCTGGATTTGTTTGGACTCACAGCCTGGCAGGAGAGGCTGTAGAGATCCATAAATTATGTCTCATGGGCCAAATATTGGCCTCTGTCTGTTTTTGTATATGCAGGGTTTTTTTTAACTTTATTTATTTTGAAAGAGAGAGAGAGAGAGCACTCCCATGTGCCTGAGAGGGAAAGGGGGAGAGAGAGGGAGAGGGAAAGAATCGAGAGAGAGAGAGAGAGAGAGAGAGAGAGAGAATCCCAAGCCCCAGTGCAGGGCTCAGTCTCACAAACCATGAAATCATGACCTGGGCAGAAATCAAGAGTCAGACGCTTACCCGACTGAGCCACCCAGACCCCCCTGTAGATCCGGTTTTGTAGGAACAATCACACCCATTCGTCTACATGTTGTGTGTGCCCACCTGAGAACCAGAAGAACAGAGCTGAGTAGTTGTGAACGAGACCATGTGGCCTTCAAAGCCTAAAATGTTTATGGTCTGGCCCTTTAGACCAAACTCTGTTAAGCCTTGGCACACAGTCCTGGCGTGTCAGAATGGAAATCTTTGTTCTCTTCAGAATGAGAGGAAATGGATGTGTAGCAGGGGCTGTGAGTGCCCCAGCCAGATCCCCTGGTATCCCTTTTACGATTCGGTGGCCCGCCCCAGGTCCTATGCTGCTTCGGTGAGTGGATCCAACTGTAGCTTTCTCTTCCCTGGTGTGGCTCCTGCCTTTTCTCCCTCCTACTTCCCTTACCCTCTTGCCGATTTCTCCTGAGACACTTCCTCAATAACTCACATGCACACGCATCCTGCTTGCAGGCAGTGCTTCTAGAGAATCCAACCCAGGGCAGAGTGCATTGTCAGAATTAGAATCTAGTTCATAGCTTCCTTCTTTCCTCTCTGCCTTCGTGACTGAAGCTGTCCAAAAGCCACCAGGTTGGCACAGACTTGGTAGATGTCTGCAAGGGGGAGATGGGTTCAGGGGGCAGGTAGCTGGCGGGTGGGAGGCGTTGGAGCCTGAGCAGAGAAGAAGGTGTTTGCGTGGGGGAGGAAGGCATGGGGGCTTGACTTGGGGTAACAGTGCCCTGGCAGGATGATGCGAGTGACGGCATGAGTGAGCGCCAGAGGTTACGGAAGATTGTTACACGTGGGGGAATCGACCCAGTAATTATATTGAGGGTAGTGGCTGATTTCTCGTTGTCTGAGGGGTTATGAATATGGAAAGAGAGAAAGGCGAGAATAAACTCTGTGCTTTTGGATTGGAATTGGAGGTATCAGTGTAACTCACGTTTTCAACACGTGGCGATAAATAAATATAGAATTAGACGCACAGAGTCACCGAGGGCTTGGAAGCACCAGCACCCCAAAAGCAGTGAGCACCCTAGCACCCAGTTCTTGGTTTCTAAACGCCTTTCTTCGCTCAAAGGAATAAGGTGGGGCAAAGATTGCTCAAGATGAGCTAAAACATCTTTCTGTGCTAGAGAGTAAGGACGTGCTCAAAATATGAGGAGAAAATGTCGAATGGACCCAGAAGGCAGCTTGAAGCACCTCCCCGCCCCTCCCCCCTTCCCTCCCCACCCCCCACTGGCCACATCTGAGACATTTTGAGTATCAAAAAAACTGTTCGTAGCAGATTAAAATCCATTGAATGAAATAAGAACCTCTGAGTCTATACTGATAAAAATAAATGAGTGAATAAATAACTGGGCAAAAGAGAAAGGTCTTACAGTAGAAAGTCAACCAACAAATGCAGAAGTGATGATGGAGTTAGAACCCTCATCCTAATAACTAATTCTGTTAAAAATATCAATGGATGCTAAAATTGAGGGGTGGAAGTTTGATGAGGAACAAGATACTTACACAGTCTCAAAGTATTTCACCACAATGTACTTATTAATTACAAAGGGGAAAAGAGTAACTTTGCCTGGAAATCCCGGGTGGCCACCACCTTGAGTGACTGATCAAATCGCCAGTAATGGGACAAATCCGGGTGCAAGAGGAACCCCGTGGCACTTTGGGGATATGCCTGCCAAAATGCATTACTTGAACCTAACTATAAAGAAACATCGAATGGGACCCCCATTGAAGGACATTGTAGGAAACAACTGACGTGAAATTGTCAAAAGTGTCAAGGTCCTGAAAGTTTGAGGGACTGTCCCAGACTGGAAGAGACCAGGGAAACCACATGTGAGGTGAGTCGTGTGTGGTCCTGAGTAGATGGATCACTTTGCCAGGAAGGAAGGACATTGTGGAGACAACGGAGGCTCTGTGGGTAGAAAGGTTGTAATCCAGCAATATTCATTTCCTGATTTCGATGGTTGTATTGTGGTTCTGTGGGAGAGTGTCCTTGTTTGCAGGGAATAAATAAGCACTAAAGATTTGGGGAGCGATGAAGCATCCCGTCACCAATCTACTCCCCGCCCCCCCCCCCCCCCCGCCGGCCAAAAAAAATTGTTCAGGAAAAGAAAGGTTTTTGTACTGTTCTTGCAATTCTTCTGTAAATTTGAAATTACTTCAAAAGGAAAGGAGAAAAGAAAATACTGATTTTCGTCACTTCCTTGCGCCCCCTCACACTTTCCCTGTTCAGTTTTCCTTCAGTGCCTTCATGGACCATTTGTACTCACATCCTTTTCTGAGTCTGCATTTGGAAATGCAAACGAGGACCCTCTTTCTCATATCAGCTTATTTTATTGGCTTCATAGCATCATCTGAAATCATCCTCTCTATTTACTTATTTATTTGTTTCCTGTGGCGCCTAAAACAGTGGCGGGGGGTGGTGGGGGTGCTCAACAGGTATGTATGGAGTGAAGACGGAGGAGAGGAATGTTTTCCATCTGGGTTCCCAGGGGGCATTGCTTCGTGTCTCACAGCACGGTCAGGAGAGAGGCTCAGCTGGGGGACTCTCCAGACTGGATCTTCTCAAGTCCTAAAGCTCTGGGCCACACCTATGGTTGCTCCTTGGCCTTGGAGAGGATCCGGACACGTGTCACCTCCAAATGTGCCACTTTGCATAAGGATTATTTTGAGCTGAAGGCAATTGAGAATCAACAGAGGCAGGAAGAGTTTTCTGCCCTTCCCTTATCTGCCTAAAAGCAGAGCCGAAATTTCTCTATGAGGAAGGTGTCCCCCGCCCTCTGCCCCCCACCACAAGTACCAGGGAGAGAACAGCAACTCTTATCGTCGAAGACCCAGAATGGACACTGAGATTAATTTGCAAAAACAGACCTTAGTTAGCCTTTATCTTGTGTTAGCTCCTCCTGTATATTTCCTAGTTACTTACCCACAGTTTATTGTCCCTTAAAGCCCAAGCCCCCTTTTCCTTTGTTAAAAGAGTATGTAAGTCGGCTTCTTTGATTTTCCGTTCTGTTCTATGAACTCCTGGCCATGTTATCAGTAACAATTATGTTCCTTTTCTCCTGCTAATGTGTCTTTTGTTAGTTTAATTCACAGGGCACCCGGACACACCCCTAAGAAGCGAGGGGAAAAGTTTTTCTTCCCCACAGAATAGAAGCTAGCAAAGAAATTTATTTTTATCTTATTTTATTTTTTAATACCTTTAAAAAAATGTTTATTTTTGAGAGAGAGACAGAGTGCGAGTCGGGGAGGGGCGGAGAGAGAGGGAGACACAGAATCCGAAGCAGGCTCCAGGCTCCGAGCTGTCAGCACAGAGCCCGACGCGGGGCTCGAACCCACAAACCGTGAGATCATGAGCTGAGCTGAAGTCGGACGCTGAACCGACTGAGCCACCAAGGGGCCCCAGAGATTTGTTTTTAAGAAGAGTTTCAAACCGCACAGCTAGGTCACCCAGCTCGTTTGCTTGAAGGAGAGAAGGGTGGCTTCCTGGGTGGGAGCAGAGCCCACACGAAGGCGGGTGCTGTTCTCACGCCATGGAAAACGCGGCTGCTGGATCAATGTCAGTAGGATGCCTGGTGGCCCCCATCAGCAGTGGAGCCCAGAATCTGTCTCCTCATTTGACCAAATTTGGGGGGAGGCCAGAGTGAATTTAGCTGCCACTTATGGGCATAAACGCACTCATTAACTCCTCTCAACAGCCCTATGAGATGGGTATTACCCCCATTTTCTAGATGCCGGCATTAAGGCCTAGTGAGAATTATCGAGAATTACTTAGAAATCTGAATATAGGGGATTGCTTTCAGTGAATTGCGCCATTATTCCTTTCAAGAACATGTGGCGATGCTAACTAACCGTTGGCGAAGTGTTGCCAAGCACGGGTCCTGCCGGATCCTTCTTCAAAGCAGAAATAAGGCTTATCTACAATTAGCTCATTCATTGTGTGCAAACGGACCTAATTGCTTGAAAATAGTGCGTTCTCTCAAGTAGGTTAAACATTCCCTTCTGAAATCTTGTTTATACTATTAATTTGGGCAACACGCTCTGCCTTTATGGTGCAAGGCAACTCCAGCCAGTCTGGGCTGGAAGCAGGATCACAAATTTTCACTCATTGGTATTGGTGTATGGGTGTCCATCGACACGTGCCTGCCGACCTCACTAAGGCGAGCCCATTGAAGGGAGGGTCAGCCAAATTCGACGGCCACGTGACTAGTAAGTATTTGATGAGAAATAAACGTGGTTTCCTTTCCACGACCGGAGAACGTGGAACTTTCCGCCAACAAAATCTTGCCAACTGGAGGTCCTGCTGGGCTTCCTTTAACAAACAGATAAGACTCCCTTTTAATTAGCGCACTAATTGTTTCCATGCAAATGAACGTGGGGAAAGAACTTGCTAACAGTTTATTTTCTTAAGTGGGTTACCAAGGTGCCCCCTGTAGCCAGCTTGATGGTGCTCCGTCACACAGCCAACTGTTCTGTTCCCTGAATAGCGCAAATCCAGCTCAACAAGCATTTCCTGAGCGTGTGCTGGGGAGGGGGAGGGGAAATGAATCAGCGCGACGCCCTGTCTTCCAGGACTGCACCATAGAAGTCCAAGGCGAGGTTGCTCAACTGTATCGATTAGGATTCCCAGTTGTAAGCCGCAGAAATCAATTCGGGGTAAGTGGAGAGAGGGGGACTGCAGCGGAGGGGTCAAGGGGTAGGGGTAGGCTGAGCAGGGCGCTGAGGAGGGCTGGGCAGAAGAATACTCGGGAGGGTTGATGGCCACCACAAAGACTCCTCTCCAGCTGACCTTGTGTCCTTGTGTCGGCTCAGGCCGTTGCCTCTGTCAGGGTAGAAAACCCGCAAACCTCATAGTCTCCGCCTCTGGGAGCCTCCAAATTAAACTGACAAAAAGGGGATGAACAAGAGAAAAACCCCTAAAATGTATTCGTAAGGAGTATGGGAGCTTCCAGAAAAAATAGCTCGCTAAGTGGCTGAAGTTTTGGAAAGAGAAGGGAGAGAAGAGACTTCTATGGGGAAAAAAAAACCAAACCAAAAAAAAAAAAAAACCCCAACCAACAACAACAAATGGGTTTCTAAGGGAACAAACAGGAGATAAGGAAATTTGTGATAATGTTTGTTCATGCAGGTGTGAGTGGTCTTTTCCATCTTTTTCATGGCCAGAAAACTCCCCCAGAGGATGGAATTGATGATAGTTTCACTCCCCGAAGTTTCTGCTTTTAGTGAGATAAAGAAAGCACCAAGAAGGTTTCTTTCTGCGTCTGTTAATCTCAGATGTCTTCAATGGAAAATAATCTTCATAGTAACTCTGAAGGTCCAAGCGGGCACGCACACCTCTCACCTGAAAAGCCACGGTAACCTCCAGCTGGGATCGCTGCTGCCTCTCCGACTTCCCATCCGTACGTTCTCGCCACAGCAGCCAGGCGGACGCATCTAAAACTGAAAACAGATAACGCCCCTGCTTGTCCTTCAAAACCTCTGAAGACCCAATGCCCAGATCTTGGTTTCGAATACTGTTCTCTAATAAAGGGAGCTAGGGCTCCTTAGAGACATGATGGGTTCCAGGGCTGGGCAGGGAAAGTATGGGACGAGCCCGGAGCACCTTGCATTGCCAGAAAATAAAGAAGCGCCCGAGCGACAAAATGATGGGGGTATGTCTAAATGGGACACGGGAGGGGCATCTGGGTGGCTCAGTCAGTTGAGTTGTTCGGCTCAGGTCATGATCCCGGAGGGGTGTGGGATCGAGTTCCGCGTTAGGCTCTATGCTCAGCGTGCTTGAGATTCTTTCCCTTTCTTTCTGCCCTTCCACTCTCCTCTTTTAAAAATTAACTAACTAGGGGCGCCTGGGTGGCACAGTCGGTTAAGCGTCCGACTTCAGCCAGGTCACGATCTCGCGGTCCGTGAGTTCGAGCCCCGCGTCAGGCTCTGGGCTGATGGCTCAGAGCCTGGAGCCTGCTTCCGATTCTGTGTCTCCCTCTCTCTCTGCCCCTCCCCCGTTCATGCTCTGTCTCTCTGTCCCAAAAATAAATAAACGTTGAAAAATAAAAAATAAAAATTAACTAACTAAAAATGGGGCCCCTGGGCGGTTCATTCGGTTGAGCGTCCGACTTCGGCTCAGGTCATGATCTTGCAGTTCATGAGTTCGAGCCCTGCTGACAGCTCAGAGCCTGAAGCCTGCTTCAGATTCTGTGTCTCCCTCTCTCTCTGCCCCTTCCCCGCTCAGGCACTGTGTCTGTCTCTCAAAAATGAATAAAGTTAAAAAAATTTTTTTTTTAAATAATTCAGTAAATAAATAAATAAAAGGGACACGGGAATCATTTGAGAGAGGTCCTAGTGGCTGAAGCTGGCATAACAGGCAACAAAAGAAACATCGGAGTATTGGGCCATTAACCCAAAGTACAAAGTAAATGTCTCTGAGTCTCTACTGACATAAACAGATAATTTTTCCGGATAATTCTTCAGATAAATGAGGGAAGAAGAGACAAATCCATATAGAAGAATTCCAAATAATTTATGGAGCTGCTTCGTGGAGACCCCTGCTGAAGGGTAGACCACGGGAAGAGGAAAGAGAGGGTAACGTTCCAGCAGAGAGCCTGACAAATGGTACGTCAGCCGGATGATCGAGGTCAAAGCCAACAGTGTAAGTCGTGTCCCCTTGGTATGATGTCATGAGAGGGGCACTGTACCCTCTGTGGTCTTTATCCCAGAATCCCGGTTAAGTGACTCATAACCCACGAGAAACCCATTAGCCCCAATCGAGCTGAAGGATGGTCTGCAAAGCACCTGGCCAGTCCCCTTCAAAACTGTCAAGGTCATCAAAAACAAGAAAAGTCTAGGAGACTGTCACCACCAAGAGGAGCCTCGGGAGATATGACCTCTGAAAGTAACGTGGTATCTTGGGTGAAATCCTGGAACGGAAAAAGGACATCAGGTAAAAGTTGAGGAAACCTGAGTAAAGTATGGACTTTAGTTAAGGACAATGTGTCTGTGTTTGTTCCGTAGTCGTGACCAATGTACCATACTAACATTAGATGTTACCAACGGGGACGCTGGGTGTGTGGTCTATGGGGACTCTATCATCTTGGCCACTCTTCTGTGCATCTAAAACTCTTCTGAGAGAAAAGGTTTATTAGCAAACAAAACAAAACAAAATCCTCCGAGGGCTTCTCAATGGGCTGAGATTCAAATCCAAGCCATCCCAGTGGAAATTGACGTTTCCCTCTATGACCTGGCTGGTCCCCACTCCAACCACCTTTCTGGCCATTGTGGCTCTCTCTTGGGCAAGGACACAGGGCCTTTGCTCCTGGGCCCCCTCTTCCCAGAATGTTCCTCCTTTTGTGAGCGTGCTCTGTCTCCGTCCCTCCCTCCCTCTCTTTCCCTGTCCTTCCTCCAGTCAAGTCCTCCTCATCTTTCCTATCATAGCTTAAATGTCACGTCCTCCAAGAAACCACCTTGAGGACTATGCCCCACCCCCCCCATCTCTCTCCATCACTACACTTATTTCCTGCACTGAGCTGATGCCAATCTGCCATTAGCTCACGTAGCTGTTCACCCGTGTACTCCTGGCTTCCCCAGGACAATGTGCCCAACCGGTCACAGCCGTAACCCTCGCGCCTCGCAGGGAGTCGAGTTTAATAAACACCTGATGAGTGAAGGACAGAACTCACGTCTGTCAAACTGTGCTGACTTGCTAGCCTGATCTCCCTGCCTCCTGGAAAGGAGACTTTCTTTTTCATTCCACCAGCCCGGGTCTCCCAACCTTGCATCCTCCTTCTCCTCATCCCCTGTGTCCCTGCAGCCCCAGGCCCCTTAAACACAGCCCCTGTCCTGGATGTACACATCCTGTAGCGATCATCCCTATGAATCTACAACGACTTGAGCCCACATCACTGTAAGTGCCCATAATTGCCTAATTAGACCCCATAATGTAGCACAATCATTAACGTGTTTTATACCTTGGCCTTTTCCAAACTATATTTTTGTGAAAGCACCGAAAGGAATTACTTTAGCCTAAGGATGAAAGAAGTTTGCAGACAACAGAGAGAACGTTCGCCCCCTAGTCTTTCCCCCGAGGTAATGAGGAAGAGAATGCTGGGTTTTGAGAAAGACGCTACTGATTCTTTAGCCCCGAAGCATCCCGCTGAGCTGGGCTCTGTGTTGGTTGCTGGATTCTCTGGAATGAATGAAAACCAGTGTGTTTTTGTGCGTAAGGCACATTCCCAATGGTCTGTGCTGGTGGAGCAGAGACCGGTACGCTTAAAAACGGTTAAAATGACAAGGGTTTTTTTTTTGTTTTGTTTTTTGTTTTTGGTTTTTTTTTTTTTTTTAATGTTCATCCATTCTTGAGAGAGACAGAGACAGAATGCGAGTGGGTTGGGGCAGAGAGAGAGGGAGACACAGGATCCGAAGCGGGCTCCAGGTTCCGAGCTGTCAGCATAGAGCCCGACGCATAGAGCCCGACGCGGGGCTCGAACTCACAAGCTGTGAGATCATGACCTGAGCTGAAGTCGGACGCTCAACCGGCTGAGGCACCCAGGTGCCCCCAAAATGACACATTTTATGTTGTGCACCCTTCCCGCAACAAAAAGAAACCCAGTGATATATTTTACTCAAAAGTAGTCACTTTTTTTCCGATAGGAGAAAAAAATCGGTTACACAGCATGTACTAAGATCCCTTTTTTTTTCTTTAATTTTAAAATTATGGATAATAAACAAGAGGCTGGAACTAAAAAAGTCAAAATAACAATTGATTATTTCTGAGTGGGAGTGATTTCTACTGTCTTCTCTGGGGCTTCTCTGTATTTTTCCAGTTGTATGTTCTACAATAAATGTTTGTATATCTTTTGCAATAGATGAACTGTGAGCACACAGCATGGTGAATGTACTTAATGCCACTGAGCTGTGGACTTTAAAACGGCTGTGATAGGGGCGCCTGGGGGGCTCCGTCGGTTAAGCATCCGACTTAGGCTCAGGCGATGATCTCCCCGTTCATGAGTTCAAGTCCCACATTGGGCTCTGTGCTGACAGCTCAGAGCCTGGAACCTGCTTCAGATTCTGTGTCTCCCTCTCTCTCTCTCTCTCTCTGCCCCTACCCCTCTCACACTCTGTGTCTTTCTCTCTCAAAAAATAAAATAAAATAAAATAAAATAAAATAAAATAAAATAAAATAAAATAAAATAAACAAACAAAAAAAAAAGCATTTAAAGTGGCTACGATAGCCAGTTTTGTGTTGTGTGCATTTTTAACACACAAAAATGTGTTTAAAAAATAAAATAAACATTTTAAGGGGCGGCTGGGGTGGTTTAGTCAGTTGAGCGCCCGACTTCGGCTCAGGTCGTGATCGCAAGGTTCATGAGTTTGAGCCCCGTGTCGGGCTCTCTGTTGCCAGTGCAAAGCCCACTTCGGATCCTCTGTCTCCCCCCACCCCTCCCTCCCCATCTGTCTCTCTCTCTCTTTCAAAAATAAAATAAACATTTACAAAATGAGTTTAAAAAGGCAAGGACAGGGCACCTGGGTGGCTCAGTTGGTTAAGCATCCAACTCGATTTCATCTCTGCTCATGATCTCACGGTTCAGTGCGTGAGTTCAAGCCCTGCGTCGGGCTCTGGGCTGATAGCACAGAGTCAGCTTGGGATTCTCTCTCCTCTCTCTGCTCCTCCTCCACTCACTCTTCGTATCTTTCTCAAAATTAAATAAAAGCAAAACTTAAAAAAAAAAGCCAAGGACAAGCTGTACTAAAGACATTACCTTCCTGGGGTTTTTGGGGGCTGATGCTGCCCTGATTTGCCATCATCCCCCCAGTCCGGCCCCACTGTGTGGTCCAGGGGAGAGAGACCAGGCTTGGGAGGTCAAATCCACCTGCTAAAATATAGCAGGCACAGGTTTAAACGTTTCCAGGTACAATCCCCGATTTTGGCTCCTTCAGATCAGATGAGAAACATTCTGTAACAGGAAGCTTTTTTTTTTTTTTTAAGAGTTCAGTCAGAATTTATTATGATTCAAATTGAGGCCAAGTTCAAGCTAACCCTCATATTTTCTACAAAGCAAAGATTGTTGACTGTGATAGCATAAACACGATTGCAGGAAAAACAATCACAAATCTTTAGAGGATACGCTGTTTTCAGGAACACAGAAACACCACATCTCTTTGGCACTCATTACAAATTAAGATGCATCCTATGTGCGTGGTGTTTTTAACCTTCGAAAGTGTATTCGTGGTTTCTATTTATCGCACTCTCGGGCAAATCATTTGAATGCCGCCTGGAACAACGCAGGAGATGGGGGGAGGTTGTTGGTGTCAGAGCAGGGCTATCCCTGGCCCTAAAGAAGTCCTAAGAAAGGATGCGTTCGAGGGGGAGAGGGTGTGTGTCCTCTAACGGTCTCTCGGAGGAAGGAGGGGCAGGCGGGAGGGTAGGCAGGGAGAACTGGAGTGACTCTGTTAAAGCCACATCATCAAGGGAGCCAGTGTGGAGCATGAGGCCTCTATCCACCCAGGGTGGAGGGAGCTGGGGTATTGATACACCAGCTCCTGGCAGCTAGGCTCCTCCAGGGGGCGATACCTCCCCGGGAAGTGCCAGCCAACCTGGAGCGGGGGCACCGGAGGACTCCTGGGCAGCACGTAGGTGCTGATAATTGCCACGGAGCAGGTGTGCCCTGCCCTGTAAGGACCGAGGGGCTCTCTGTACCCCGATACTGTGTCCAGCGTGTGGGGGGGTGTTTCGGGAAAGGACAGAAGGTATAAAACAGTCCTCCTGGGAGACACGAGGGCAACCCAGCCGGGCAGTCCCAAGTACCCCATCACAGTACTTGACGAGGTGTTTTGAATAAGCACATAGCTGAGCTGTAGCTTCCTCTGAGCCATGCTGTGTGGCTGCTCTGTGCTGGCACTGATGACAGAGGCGGGCAAGACCTCCTTGCTGCCCACCAAGAGCTCCCAGGGCCCAGGAGACCTGCAGGCAGAGGAGGGCGATGTGGGGGTTACGCGCGCAGCGCGCGGGGCCCTGACGGACGAGTGGGGGTTGGCGGCGGCGGGAAGCCGACACCATACTTCCAAGACCTTGAAGGATGCGCATCGACATCACGGCTGCGAGATCTCTCTGGGCCTCCCTTATGTCATCTGTGAAATGGGATGACGAAAGAGTTGAAATCTCTGTATAAACTCAGTGAGTGCAAGCGTGGGGTGAGGCAACGAGAAGGGTCAGGGCTCTCGGCAGGTGGCTTCAGGATTTTAGATTTGCAACCCTCGCCCCCAGGGACCCAACTTGTGCTGGGGTGCTCTAGGGATGCTCCACAAAGTCATCAGCAGGGGGTTAGGTCCCTGGAGATGGAGAGGGGGTCCAAGCAGCCTGGAAGCGGGTAGCCTCATGGACGGGTCCTTGCCTTATTCTTTCTTTGGGAAAGCGTCACTAAGCTCCCGCTATCCGTACGAACAAGACCAGTGAGCAAGGCCGCTGATGCTAGAGTTCTGGTCGGGGGTGGGGGGTGGGGGGTGTTACGGGGGGGCAGGAAGCAGAGTTCTCCCTTGTTCATAGCTGATTCATCTCCCGACAGCACTGGAGTTTCCCTGGGGTTCGTGAGCTCTATCACATCCTGGCTATGCAACCGTGGGCAGGTTACTTAAACTCTCTGTGCCTCAGTTTCCTCATTCTGTGCAACGGTGAAGTATCTAACACCCAGGGTTGTCTTTAGAATTAAAGAATTACTGGCAGTCAGGTGCTTAGAGCAGGTCCTGGCCCTCAGGAGCTGATCTGATTGTTCGGAGACGTCCCCTACAGACCTTGGGTCCTGGGTCCTGGTGGTGACCAAGCCCCGTGGCCAGGCCCCCGGGAGGAATCCCGGTGCCCCGGGTTTGGCTAGAACAGAGCACAGACCGTGTGGCTGAATGAGGGGTGCAGGATCTGGAGTCAGGCAGACCTGGGGTGGCGTGCCAGCCTCTCCACCATGCAGCTGCACGATCCTGGGGAAGTTATTTGATTTTCTCGAATCCTAGCTTCCTTGAGCCTAAAATGGTGGTAATCGTGCCTACAGCACAGGGCTGATGGGTCACTCACCTCTTGCTGAGTTGCAAGCCCCGAAATGTAGCGACTTAAAACCACAACCTTCTATTTCCCTCCTGAGTCAGCGGATTGGCATTTGGGGCTGGGTTCAGGCAGGCATCTGGGGTCAGCTGGGGGCCAGTCTGTTGGGCGTTTGCTGCGCTGCTGACTGAGGGAGCTGGTAACTGGGCCACACGGCTCATCATCCAGCTGATTAACCTGGGCTTGCTCGCGTGGCGACGGCCTCAGGGTTTCTAGGAGCCACAAGAGCGCGAACCTCATGCCCGAGCTATCTGGAGACAGTCCCATGGCCAGATTCAAGGGGTGGAGGAATTGATAGACGGGGAGAATTTGACCACTTTACCATCTACCAGGTTGTTTTGAGTATAAAACGAGATCGCGCAAGTACAGTGCATTGTGGGTTCACTGAACGTATTGACAGAGATTAGATTTCTCTCTTCTGTTTTAAGTAAGTTCTACACCCAACGTGAGGGCTTGAACTCACAACCCCGCGATCAAGACTGCATGCTCTACTGACTGAGCCAGCCAGGTGCCCCCGATCTCTTTTAGTTTTCTTTTTTGCTTTCTTTCTCGCTTTCTTGCTTTCTTTTGGTGACTTTTAGTTTTTTGTGAAATGCCTTGTCTTTGTCTCCTCCCCTATGTCATGAAGATGATCACTTTCAGGCAGTGGTGTCCCCATGCGGATTCCACGAGGGCGGGAAGGACGGTGCATTGTTTCACAGAGCCTGGTGTGGGGACACCGTTATTGTCATCCGTATGAGATCCGTGCCTTCACTTCCTCCCCATGCACCAAAAGGCAACCCCGGACTTGATGGCTGTTTTATTTGGACCCACAAACCACTTTCCAGAGAGCTGTTTGTAGAGATTGCCCTCCAGCTGTCCTTTCTTGTGGCTGCTCCGAGAGCCTCGCTCCTAATCTCCCCCTGCAGGCACCTCCGCCCTCGAGTTCCATCCCCTGCCTCTGCCGAGCCTCACCTTCGCCTCAGAGGCTCCTCCTGGCTGCAGCCACAGCTTCAGAGGACTTCAGGGCAGCCCTGGGGCCATAAGGCTCTTCCAGGTAAGGATGGCAAAGGCGGGAAGTGAGGGGCACCTGTCACCCCCCTAAATATCTGCAGGCCAGACACAGCGCAGAGGCAGAGCGGTCCGGTGGTTCCGAGGGTCTCTCACCCCCATCTGTAAAAGAAAGGAGCCCCCTCCCCGTTGCACCTGCTCCAGGTTTCCGGAGAGCTCTGAGCGGCTCGGCTCGTGAAACTCCTCTGCGCCGTGCAATGCACTGGGAAAACGCTTAATGCTTTGAGCCCAGGGACACCCAAATCAGCAAGCCACTTACTGTGGAGGAGAGCACAGGCTCAGATTCTCAGAACCCTGGATGGTGTACAATATGAATAACTGGACCCCGTCCCACCCCTCCCCCAACCCGCCAATTCTTGTCAAACCAGACTGGGCTCCTGCAGCTTAAATGTCAGACAACCTTCCCCTGGGGCCAGGAGGCTCAAAGCGGAGTGGGTCTCCTCCTCAGAGCGGCCCCTGCAGAAGGCGATGGTCCTTCCCAGACCTACTCTGGAGCAGTCCCTGGGCCCGGTGCTTTACATCCGTTGTCGTGCTAGTTCGCACGACATCGTCTCGAGGCTGGCGGTGGCAGACCCATTTTCCGGATAGAGACATCGAGGATCCCAGAGTTTAAGCATAATGTCTTTGAGTTGAAAGTTTGAGGATAGAGCATGCGTGTTGGGTGTGAGTGGGGGAGGGGTCGGAGGAAGCCCAGGGGGATTGGCTGAAGCCAAGTCCGCCCCCCACCCCTCGTGCCCCAAGATAAGGGGAATGGAAAGGGCATTGTGCAGAGAGTGAGGCGGCCAGGTTCAAGTGTACTTTGAAGGAAACTGAGGGTCTTTGAGTTTTGCCACGAAGGTGAGTTTCCTTCAACTCTGTGAGCCTCAGTCTCCTCCCCTGTAAAATGGGGTTGTTGTCAGGATCAACGAAGTGATGTGCACAAAGCGTCTAGTCCAGTGCCTGGTATGCTCAGAGCGGAGCTCTATAAATATGGCCCCTACCTTACCTCTCGGCTCCAGGAATGCCAGAAGGCACCTGGGGTGGCCCCTCCAGACAGCCTTGCCTTCCCAGGAGGGGGTCGTTTCCAAAGGCGGCCCCGGGGCCCTATAGTCAGAGCCCTACAGCCCTAGGCAAATGCTGTGGCCGCCACTCGCTTCAGCAACTGTGTTTTCCAGACGAGCCCTAGACTGAGCTCCCCTTGTAAATATTGATGGAGGCCCCAGACAGAGAGGAACGAGAAAACAAAGGACCGTTTATTTACGATGGAAAAAGAAACCAACAGGGGGAAAAAAAAAATCTACGGGCCCGACAGGAGGGGGGACTGTTTAAATAAAGCGTGGTGCGGCCACTCCATGGGGCACTGTGCGGCTACTGAAGCGGCGTTTACCGAGGGTTTGTAGCAACACGGGAAATGCGTATTCTAAAAAGCTAAGTGGAAAACCAGGGCAGCTGAATTGCACATTCAGCAGAATCACACCTAGGCGACAATCAAGCCAAACAGAAATTCTGCTCCGAAGAGACAGGCCGGAGGGACGCGCACCAGAGGGGGGGGGGGGGGGGGGTGTCTCCGGGTGTTGAAACTGGTGAGATCTTTTTCGTCCTTTGTCTGTCTTCCAAGTTTCTTTCCTATAATGCCGTGGGTGGCCTAATGAAGAATGTAACCCCAACTTCAAGGGGTTGTTTTTTTGTTTTGTCTTCAAGAAGAAACCCTTTACGGGAGGGCAGGACTGATGACCCAGGGAGTAGCCAAATGACACACGGGTCCCTGTGAGGCTGAGGGCCAGAGGTCGACAGACGAGGCTATTAAAGAAGGTCAAGTGGAATTCCTAGACTCTGACCCCACGGAGTATGACAGGCGGGCTGACACCCAGCCACACGCCCAGACAGGGCATCGCTGTGTGATCCGGACTCTGAAATGTGTGAACCCCACTTCTCTCCTGGGGACGTAGCTTCCCACGCGCAAAGAGCCTCTTTGGTCAACCTTGGCCACACAGGATCGTCTCCCTCGTGTGAATGGTTACAGCCCAACAGCTGGACACGTGCTCTCTTCACGCCCCGGGGTGGTGCTCCCTGGAGGCAGTCCTGCCCTCCCTGGCCGGGTGACGAGCCGCCCCCCTCCCCCCTGCCCCCCCCCGCCCCCTCCCTCCCCGGCCCTGAGCCAGCCCGGGTCGGTGGACATCTCAGATTTCCATCCAGGGCTCCGCTCCCTGTCTCCTTATCAGGGAGACTTGATCACACTATTCGCTGCCTTCTCTGCCTTCCCAGCATGTGAGCAGCATGGGTGCTTGTCATTTGTTTGTGTACTAACATTTTTCAAATTTATTTTTTTATTTTTTAAGTTTACTTATTTTGTGAAAGGGGGGAGGGGCAGAGAAAGAGGGAGGGAGGGAGGGAGGGAGGGAGGGAGGGAGGGAGAGAGAGAGAGAGAGAGAGAATCCTAAGCAGGCTCTGCAGTGTCAGCACAGAACCCAGTGCCAGGCTCAAACCCATGAACCTCGAGATCATGACCTGAGCCGAAACCAAGAGCCGGATGCTTAACCGACTGAGCCACGCAAGCGCCCCTACACATTTATTTTTAAAAACGGCCTGTTTTCCTTCACCAGAAAGCAGGCTTAGTTAGGGCAGGGACCTGCTGCATCCCCAGCACAGTGCCTGGAGCAGTGCGCAGCCTGAACGTTCTGTCGGTGAATCCTGACTGCCATGGCCCCAGGTGGTCTCTGTGGTCTACCTGAACTACCTTGTCTCCCATAATGGCCCTGACCACTCACTTCCCTAAAGCCAGTTCTGGAGCCCAGGCCAGCCACAAGGAACACACAGGCTCTAGTCTATCAGCGATGACGGCTGAGGGCCCTGGGTTGAACCGGCTCTGAGGCTCAGTGGGAAAAGATAAGGCAGTCGATTAGTGATGTCTGCAAGGGACCACTGGAAGGCAGATTGGATCTCAGCGGCTGCACTCATCATGAAGACCACACCCACCATCCCTGGGCCTGGAACAAACTCTCCTGCCCTGTCTCTGGATGGGACTCCCTAGTCCCAGCCATGTGTATGCAGTGGGGCTCTGAAAGGGTTCCAGAGGGATCCTGAGCTCCCCCTCAGTTTGAAGCCTCCCCCAACAGTCCCCCTGCTTGGTTGTGGTCTAGTCATCAGCTGGCTCCTCGCTGGAGGCCTGCCCTTGGGGGCTGGATCTGGTTCCACCCGCCCTCAGCTGCCAGAGCCCGTCCACCTCCCAAGCAAACCACAGCCTGGCATCGTGATGCCAATGCTGCTGTCAGTAGTCGTGTTGCTGAGTTTACCCCTGCTTCCCCACCAAGGGTCTCTTGGAGGCTCATGCCTGAGTGTCAGCTCTGAGCTTGAGCAAGGCCTCGGCGGGGGGGTGGAGGGGTCACCAGGCTCCAGCCATAGCCCCGACTCACTTTCCTCTCCCCGCCTCCAACTTAGGAATAAATACCAGGCAGCCTCGCCTTCCAGGCCCTGGAACGGGGAGGATGACTTCGAGCGGCCCAATAAAAGTTCTCATCTCCATGCCAACCTCCCTGTTACTCCTTGCCCTAACCCTGCATTTTCCAGGAAGACCCCAGCTTAGCCCAGCGGCTGCGGTGAACACAAGCTGCTGCCCAGACCCCCCAGGGGGCCTTGGGGAGAACTTTCTCTAAGTGTTCTCGTTTCTCTGGCCAGAGAAGGCCATGGCTGGTCCTCCCTATTTTCAAGGTAGGAACACTGAAGTCCAAAGCATTCTTAGCTCCCTGCTTGTCAGGCCTGCCCTGGGGCACCCCATCTCTACCTCTTTCCTCCAGGCTGCTTGTCACTTTAGAAGTGGTCCCAGCTGCCCTGGCTCCCGGATGGCACAGAGAGCATCACCCGCCTTGGTCTGTGCGTGCATCATCCTCATCCAGGGAACAGGGCTGTGGCAATAGATTGGACCAGTCTCTCTCTCTTCCCTCCAGGAAGAACGGGCAACTTCCTGAGGTTGGAGGGTCTCTGCTCTTTTTGAATTTACCACCCCTGATGTGGGAGGAGATCCCAGTGTCCTGATGGCCCACTAGCATTTTCTGGTTCCTCAGCTCCATCACAGACCGGCCCCTCCCAAGTCTCCTATCTAACCGGGCACACCAGGTGATCACATGGCACAGGGAGAGCAAATTGTGCCATTGTCCCTCCCCAGCCCGGCAGGGGTGCCTGGGAGTGACTTCTCTCCCACCCCCCCCCCCCCCAATGTCCAGGGCTGTGTTGATTAGATGAAGTCTTGTGCAGGCGCTGAGATCTGGGGAGGGAGTCAGCGGCCAGCCAGCGACGGGCCGAAGCAGGGGCCCGGGAGGACGGTGGCCCTCAGATCACATCTTCTCCTCCCTCTTCTGAGACCCCATATGTGGCAATCACTGGTGTTCTTAGCAAACCAGTACAAGGTGTAGGTTTTCAAGTGGCTGCTAACTGCCACTAATTTCTCCTCCTTCGAGTATACCAGAATCCTAGGTAATGAGAAGTGGGCAGTGGTCAATTTGCTTTGCGGGCAAGAGTTCACGGTCAGCTCCAACTACAGCTGTCATACTTCTCCAACCATCTCTCCTCTGGCTGGACCCCTTGGGGCTCCCCAGGGCTCCCGGCACAGCCAGAAACACCTTCCTTGAGCGTTCCAGGTGCTTCTGGGAACCCTAGAGGTAGGGGCTGTGTTTAGGAGGGGAGCCTAGTGGCTTATGGAGGGCTGGCCCACCTCTAGCGGGGTCGGCGGGAGGAGTCATTGGGGGTCCGCTGGCACCTGAACTGTGGTTGCAGTAAGGCTGTGCCCCTGGACTTTGGCGGGGTCCTGATACCCCTTCCCCCAAGAATTCAGATTTGAAGCAAGGTGACACTCATCCCCGCACACGGTGCTGCCCTCAGCAACGCCGGGCCCTGGTTCTTTTTTCATACGGCGCCTGCGCACCCCGCGGACAGCAAAGACGCATCGAGGCCCCCGACAGCGGAGGGGGTAGGGTTAGCATTCACCTCGCGCGGGTGGAATTCCCGAGCTGCCTGCTCGCCCAGAGATGGCTCACGGAGTGGCGGGCAGGGGTGCTTTGGGGGTGGGGGTGGGGGGGGTGGGTAGCTAGACCCTGGTCTGAGGCGCGTCGGGGACGGGCAGGGTCAGGACGGCGGGCAGGAGGGTGCCCCGCGGGGAGGGGAAGCTCCGTGGCTCCTTGGGCACAAACCTGGGCGAGATGTGGTCGGCCAGGAAGCAGAGCGAGCGCCAGCGCCCCACGCAGTAGATGAGGTCGCCCACCGGGGCGCACTGGAAGGCGTCCGGGTACGGGGTGCGGTAGGTGGCGCACTCGTACCAGAGGCGGGCGCTGGCGCTGCAGCGGTGGACGCTGATGCCCAGGCGGCGGTCGAGATCAAAACGGTAGAGGAAGCCGTTGACGGCCACCATCTCGGCCGTGCGGTCCTTGCCGCCCCCCGTGGGGCCGGCCCACCAGCGCTGCTCCCGGGCCGAGAAGCGGAGCAGCAGGTAGCGCAGGGTGCCGCCCGTGACGTAGACGTCGCCCGCACACGCCGTGGCCGTGTGCGCCAGGGCGAAGGAGTCGCTGGGGAGCGGCGGCGCAAAGGTCCAGCGGTCCAGGCGCGGGTCATAGCGTTCCACCGTGTTCAGGCACTCGCCGCCGATGGCGTACAGGTGGCCGTCCAGGGCCACCAGCCGGCAGTGCGGCCGGGCCTGGTTCAGCGGGCACACCTCGCTCCAGATGCCGGTCAGCGGGTTGTAGCAGAAGACGCGGTTGGAGGGCTCGTGCCCGGGCCCCCGGCAACCGGACGCCACGAAGAGGTAATTGAAGAGGCTGCAGAGGGCACAGCCTCGGGACACCGCCTCGGGGGGCAGGCGGGCCAGCGGGTGCCAGGCGTCCTGCGCCTCGTCGTAGCAGCAGAGACGGCCGGAGCCCTCCTGGGGGCACACGTCCGCCACCACCAGGCGCTCGCGGCCCCGCAGGCGGCGCCGGAGGATCAGCTCCCGCTCCGTCCCGCTCAGGCACCCGTAGATGTCCGGACTGCGCAGGACCTGGAGGTAGTTGTCGCTCATCACCTTGTAGGCCGCTTCCTTCAGCGCCTCCAGCTTCTGCTTCTTGGCCAAGGTCAGCACCTGGTAGCAGTTGCCCAGATCCAGGTGCACGTCTGGCGCTGAGCCGGGGGCCAGCGGGAGGTGGAAGAAGTTGGTCCCCGCCACGAGCTGCACGTGGGCCTCGCGGCTGCTTCCGGCTGAGCTGGACCCAAGAGAAGCCTGGGGAAGGGGGTGGCCAGGCGGGGCGCTCTGGTCTGGGCAGGACGGAGCGGGGGCCCCAAAGCCCTCGAGCTGGAGCTGGAGCTCCGGGTTCTCCATGATCTGGACGAGGCTCTCCTTCCTGCCGAAGCCTTGCGTGGGGGGCGACGGCCCCGGCTGGGAGGAGGTGGGCCTTTCGGCTCCACCTTCCCGGCCTCCTGAAGCGGCCTCTGTTCCCGGGGCGCCTGGCAGGGGCACGGGGAGTGGAGCCTCAGCCGGGGCGGCTGTCCTGGGGGCCAGCCGGCCCTTGGAGGTGGCCCAGGAGGTGGACTCGACATAGTAATCGTACACCTTGCCCTTCAGCCTGGGCCCCATCCCCTCCACCTTCTCAGGAATGAAGTTCTCCTCCACGCGAACCCGGGACACAGACGAGTAGGTATAGGAGGCACTGGCGGCTCCCTCCCGCTGGTGCAGGGTCAGGCCCATGTCCACGGCCGCCTGGAGGGCCCCGGCCTCTTCCCCGTGGACCCCCCTGTTGCGAGGAAAGACCCAGCTCCTGTTCGTGTCACTCTCGCCTTCCGTGTGGGCCATCAGGCTCGTGGCGGGGGACTCCTGCTCCCCGAGCCCTGGCTGTCCCGGGGGTCCGCCGTCCCGCCATGGAGTGGGCGCCCTGCCCACCCTGCTCCCCTCTGCCGCAGCGAGGCCAAGTGGGGAGCTTTGGAATTCATCGCCCACAGTGGGGTGGTGGGGCGGCTCGGGCTTACCGCCAACAGCTGTTCCGGCTTCCTGGCCACTGCAGCGAGGAGGTGCCAGCTCAGAGACAAGGCCCTGCCCACCCGCTTCCACACCAGCGCCCTTCTTCTCGCGCTCCCGAGCCCCTTGGGCTTCTGCGACTTCGGGAGAGCGTCCTGTTGCCGGGACTCGGGAGCCCCCCTGACTTTCCCGGCCACAGCCCAGCGGCGCTCCGGCCCCCTTGCTTCCCCTCCGGCGTCTCAGAGCCCGGTGTGGTGCCCCAGGAACAGCCCCCGCGTCCGCCGGCTGCCCGGAGCCCTCGGCCTTCTCCTCGGCCTTGGAGTTCCTGTCCCCCAGCGGGGCCCGGGCGGGCCTCAACCTGTACAGCCTGTAGGCTGCGGTCACCAGGAGCAGCGCGGCGGCCGACAGCACCACCTTGCCTGCCAGCTGCATGTCCAAATGCCAGTCCTGGGACTCTGCTCCTCCTCTTCCGGGGAGCATGCTTCCCAAGCCGACCTGGGGCCAAAGAATGTCAAGAATCCGATTAATGATTGTCCTGGTTCCTGCGGGAGCTGGGCTGACCCGGAGGGGGCTCTGGGCTGGCTCCGGCCGGCCACTGGAGGAGTTGGAGCAAGGTAACCTTGAGCGGGCAGCGGGTGGCCACTGGGGCTCGGGGCTGGCGGATCCTTCGACGCTTTCCCCGGGGGCGGGGGTGGGGGTTGTGCCCCGGGGCCTGAGCTTGTGATCGGCCACCCGAGCCAGCAGCAGCTGGAAGATGTTAGGAGTGTCCAGCAGGTACACAAATAGGGAGGAAGCTCTTGACCAAACAGTCACCTGATGCCCGGAAGCGCCCGGGGTTGGTTATTGTATGTAGGGCTAGGAGTGTTGGGTGTGGTGGGTTGTGAGACAGGTGGGGCCACGGCAGGTGTGGCACAAGATCCTCCCTGCTGGTTTCCTTCCCGTTGGGGTCTGCTTGTCCCCGCAGGGAGGCCCGCAGTTAGCAGCAGAGAAGGCTGGGCCAGGGACTGCGGCCAAGCCACCCGATCTGGCTTTGAATGCCTCCGCCCTCCGTCTGGGCCTTCCTGAGAGCAGATGGGGAAGGTACAGGGTGTTAGTTAGATCGAGGCAGATCGAGGCAACTAACCTCGATCTAACGATCAAGGGCACATCCTTGCGCTTGAGAACAGGTGAGGGGCCGAGGTCCTCACCAGTGCTGTGGGTCCCAGTTTAACAGATGAGAAAAGGGGCACCTGGGCGGCTCAGTCCGTTAAGCGTCCGGCTCTTGGTTTCAGCTCAGGTCGTGATCTCACAGTTTTGGGAGTTCGAGCCCTGAGTCGGGCTCCATGCTGACGGTGCGGAGCCTGCCTGAGACTCTCTTTCTCTCCATCGCTCTCCGCTCCTGCCCCACTTGTGCTGTCTCAGTCTCCCTCAAAATAAGTAAATAAACTTACCCTTCGAGCTCATCTGTCCGCTGCCTCGAGCGTCAGGCTCCTGGCTGGGGCTCAGGACGGCCTCCTTCATCCTCGCGGGTCCTCACCCCTCCAGCCCTTCGGAGTCGGGTCCAAGGCCGTGCCTCACATGCCTTGCTCTGAGGTCGTCTTTCCTTTCTTTAGGTCTCTTGTTCTTCTGCGTGTGAGGTCCTTTGGCCTTTATCACACAGGGCGTGGGTCAAAGTGCACCCTGTTCCGCTGACCCGTACGGGCTGGGCACAGTCGTGGACACCTGCCAGCGTGCCATGGAGAGAACGGAGGTGGGCAGTCAGGAAGAGTCTCCTCCGATGCCCACACCGTTTGGGAGAGATGCACTTGTCCCCCGCCCCACCCACCCCATTTTATGGCAGCTCTAAGATCAGGTCAATTGGCTTGTAAGTAGGGACTTGTATCCCTGTTTCCAGAGTCCAGAGTTTTACCTATCTGAGTTCACCCACCAGGTGTGGTTCCCCAGGAGTCAGGCTCCGCAGGCGGTTCCACTGGTGACCAGCAGCAGAGACCCGCTTTCTCTCCCTCGCAGTCAAAATCGTGATTCTGAATGTCACAGGCATGGGAGCCACTGGGGTGCTCATCGGGAATGCACTTTTCTGGGGGCGCCTGGGTGGCTCAGTCAGTTCAGTGTCTGACTTCGGTTCAGGTCACAATCCAAGTTCGAGCCCCACATGGGGTTCTGTGCTGACAGCTCAGAGCCTGGAGCCTGCTTTGGATTCTGTGTCTCCCTCTCTCTCTGCCCCTCCCATGCTCGCTCTCTCTCTCTCTTTCTTTCTCTCTGTCTCTCAAAAGTAAATAAGCATAAAAAAATTCAGAAATGCACATTTCCAAGCTATACTCCCCAGACTTTCTGATTTGGCAGGTTTGGGGGACCTCCCAGGAAGTCCCCAGTTTTGGCAATCATCTCAGGAGGCCTCCGCGGGGCTAGGAATGGAAAGTCACTCAGCTTTGCCGCTTGGCTGCAGAGAATTCTTCTTTGCGTGAGCCACTTGTTTCATCAGGGTGAGTAACAGAACACGGGGTGCTCGGGCCCTGGGTGCTCGGCACAAGCAAAACCATTTCGTCTCCCCCGGGGAATCTGGACGGGAAAGTGAGGAAACTGAGCCTCAGAGGGATGTGCCCATGTCACGTAGATGGCGAGCGGCAGAGTCTTGAGTTAAAACTGGGTCTGTCTAGCTGCACAGTTCATTCGTCTCCCTCTGGGAAGGGAAGGACCAGGTATAAAGGGTAATAAAAGTGATTTGTCCGGCGGTGAATCCAGGACTTTGGAGGTCCCCTGCTGGCCCAGCTGCCATTTCAGTAGCAGGGGCAGCCCTGGGGCTCTCCTACCGTTGGAGAAGGGACCACTGATGGCCTGCCCCTTTGGTGACAATACTGTGACCTGGCATTGTCCTCTCAGATGCCACTGAGTGAGCTGGGTGTCAGCCCCTTTGGCATGCTGCCTCCCACCCGATAAAGTCTCCACCACACGGGAGCACTCTCTGTGTGGCTTCAGCTTAAACCCTTGGAGTCAGACAACCACTCTTTCCCTTTGGAAACTTGCTCCTGGGAGGATAGCTGGAGAGCCACTGGGAGCAGGAGACACAGTCCCCCCCGCCCCGAGAGGACTTATATCCTTACCTGTGAGATGGAATGTGTACCTGAGGTATGATTAAGCCACAGCATATCATGGAGGAAAATTAATGAGGCGACTCATTGACAAAGTACAATGGGCCAGGGGACAGCCAGGGAGGCTGGAGCCAGGGGCATCAGAATAGAGGTCCAAAGAGTATTCCAGAGGGGCGCCTGGGTGGCTCAGCTGGTTAAGCGTCCTGCTTCGGCTCAGGTCACGATCCTGCAGTTTGTGGGTTCAAGCCCCGCGTCGGGCTCTGTGCTGACCGCTCGGAGCCTGGAGCCTGCTTCAGATTCTGTGTCTCCCTCTCTCTCTCTGCCCCTCCCCTGCTGTCTCTCTCTCTCTCAAAAATAAATACACATTAAAAAAAAAAGTATTCCAGAAAAAGGTATCTAGCCTTGAGTGTTGATAAAGGAGGTGGGGGGGGGGGCGTGTAGACTGATTGATGGAACAAATATTCACCAGATGCTCCCCGTGTACCAGGCTTCGAGCTGGTGCAGTGACATAGGTTACAGAGACGCCCTTGGCCCCGGGGGACCTTGGCGGACTGCTGGCTCGGGAAGAAGATGCTGAACAGGGAGAGAGTGGGGTGTGACGATGCTCGTCGCCAGCATTTCCGTGGGAGAGTGCACCAGGATGGCCTAGAGCCTGGAGGTGGCAGAACAGGGAAGGCCGAGGGGAGAGAAGTAGCAGGTCTGAGGGTACAGGGTTACGACAGCCGTGATGGTGCACAGAGACTTCCAGGCTGGGGTGTCGGGCAGGTGCAGGCCGTGTGTGCTGACTTGACTCCTGGCGTGGCATTTCCTGCGACTTTCCCCTGTTTGAGGGCAGCAGTAAGACGGTGCAGGAAATGAGGCTTCCTGCTGTCCATTCTGGGAGACACGTGCCACAGAAAAGACACTTGCTCCTCACGGTCCCCAAGAGGGTCCCCCAGCCCACACCATGCAGGGCCACGTGGAGAGGCACCAGGCTCAGCAAGGAGGCAGGCGGAGCAAGAGGACAGAATAGGAGCGTCACTGTGGTTTTCAAGGGAAGGAGTGGACGAGACACTGTGAATAATGTCAGGGGGCCGCGGGCCGTCTTTATTTGTCTCATACCTGGCCCTGGGGTAATCGGGACAGAGGAGTATGGCCCTGGTGCACCGAGCCGAGCCTGGCCGAGAGTCTGATAAAGGAGGTGTTGTGGCTGAGTTCTGGATCGGTTCGTTTGCACACGAAAGGTGCCTCCAGGAGTCCTTTGCCGCCTCTAGGGGTTCACCCTCCTCTCAGCAGGGCCTCAGCTGCAGGACGACAGAAAATAAGAGGATATAGTTATTGCAGAGAGTCAGAAGGCCGGAAAACAGAAGAACAAGGGCTTGGGGCCTCTAAGAGGCCCTGCAGGGCGGTGGGGAGAGAGCGGTCCGCTTTGTCCTGCGGGCGAACACCACGCTCCCGCGAGCTGGCTTCAAACTCCATCAATTACAGCTCTCTCTCCCCTCCCCGCACCAAGTCTGTTTGGAGAAAAGTGAAAGGAACAAATGAAGACAGGAGGGAAATTAAAAGATAATTGGAAGTCTATATTGGGCTTCTGTGAATGTGCGCACCGCCGATCTGGCCTCTCGCGACGGCAGGACCAATTGACAACTCTGGGGTTCGCTCGGGGGGGGGGGGGTGGAACAGTCAGAGATAAATGCGTGCCACGCAAATAAACAGGCCCATCTTCCAGTGACTGGCTTTGACTTCCGTGCCGTCGGCGCCTCCCCTGGTCTGTGTTTTCCGAGGTAGAGGCTGACTCCAGGGAGGGGTGCGGTAGGTGAGGCCCTGAGGGGGAGCCCCAGGCTGGGAGGAGGTGGGGGCAGGCACCTCGGGAGACGGGGAGGGGTGTGGGCCTTTCCACACGCACCCCCGCGCAGGCACACACCCACAGGTGCCTGTGTGCACGTACACGCATGCAAATGCACCTGCACACGCACGTGAGGGAGAGGGTAGACTTTTGAGTCCAGAAGTGTCAGTGATAAAAGGATCCTGGTCTGACTGGTGAGGAGGCCAAGGCCTAACGAGGGCCCGTCTGTCTAGCGGGGGCTAGAACTCGGGGCATCTGACTGAGCCTGGGCTGTGGACGAGGAGGCCCAGGACAAATCCCCACTCTTCCTGAGGGTGCGCAGTAAGAATCTGGTGGTCCGGTGGTTGTTCCCTACGCTTACCCCGGGGGCCTTTCCTCGACAAACTCTCCTTGACCTCCGATGGGCTCCGTCACGCTCAGGGTCCCCACGCTGTGCCCTCAGCCGCTGTGCGTCACCACGTCCACGCTGGTTGTTCAATGCTGAAATATTTCCATTCTCATCGGGGAACAGGAACTTCCCCAGCCCCACCACCAGCCTGCCTGCCACCCCCCCAGGACCCCCTCTGTCCTCTCTGCCGTTTATGAACTAGAAGTTAATGCTGAGCATTGCAAGGGTCTGCCAACCTCACCCCACTCCGCTAGGGCGCTGCTGCACCTTCCCAGGCAGTAAAATATTGAATATTCCCCAGGGCCCCGCCACCCCCTGGGCCCCTGTTCGGCTCCGTGGAGGGTGATCCTGGCACATTACGGGACTGGGGACACCACCCCCGTCAGGAATCTGAGACAGCAAAGGCGAGGCCACACAGGGACCCTGGTGGACCCACCGTAGTGAATACCACCTGCTGAGCCTCAAGTGCCAGCTCACCCTTCCAGCACCTTCCGTCAAGCCTTTTACTCACATGACCTCAACAAATAGTTGTCATGGGTGTTACAGGCACAGTCTGTGACCAACACTTCTGATTCTGCCATCCTGTATGGCTGGTATTGTCATTTTTATTTTATTTTATTTTATTTTATTTTATTTTTTATTTGACAGAGAGAGAATCTTAAGCAGGCTGCATGCTCCGTGTGGAGCCTGATGTGGGACTCGATCCCAGGACCCTGAGATCATGACCTGAGCTAAAATCAAGAGTCAGATGCTCAACCGACCGAGTCCCAACACCCACCCCCCCCCCCGTGCCCCCATCACCTTTTTCTATAGATAAGGGCACTGAAGCTCCCAAGAGGGGAGGTGATCTTGCCCCCAGGCCCCACAGCTTGTGAGCAGTACGGAGACGGGACTCAGGTCACTCTTGTCTTTGACCTTGGCCCTGCACCCATCCAGCCTCCCCTGCTGTCTACTGCCACGGTTGACCCCCACAGAAACCCAAGGGAGGCTAACACTGCTTTCCAAGGAGATGCGTCACTGTTGTTCCTTTACGTTCTGGGACCAGCAGAGGCCGGGGCTGGGTGCTGCCCGGATTTTGGCCATCATGTGTCCTGCTGCAGTCACCAGAAAAGAGATCAGGCCTGGAAAGGGAGTTTCAAAGAGTCGGGAATGCCAAGGGCATGAAGAAATGTCCTACTTACGATTCCACTGCATAGACCATTAGGAAGTACGTGCCTGCGAATTTGATGGGGAAATTGAACGTGAAACAGTTCCTGGGTGCCGTTTGAGATGGCAGAGTGCATCCTGATTCTTGCTCTGGGGTGGGGTGAGTGGAGGCAGAGGGAGTGTCCTGAGGGTTAAGTATGAGGCGTACCCGCCGCCTGCATTCAGGGTAGAGCTTTCACAGAGGGCCCAGGGCCAATAATAGTAGAAGTAATAATAGCCGTTATTTGGGGGCACCCACGCTGTGTCAGGCCCCGGGCTCTGCCGGGGTTGCGGGCCCCATCTCCTTCCATTTTGCACCAGCCCTGCAGGGGGGGCAAGACCCATCCTAGAGGTGAGGAAACTGAGGCTCAGTGTCTTGCCTGAGGCTAAATCTGTTTTACCCCAAAGCCATTTTCCAGAAACCCTTGTTATGAACAGGATAGCAGGCCCCGCCCCAGCCTCAAAAAGTCAGAATCCTCCTGTGAGCCAGATCGCTACAGGAAGCACTGTAAATACTTGGAGAGTACCCCGCCCACCCACAATCCCAGCTGTGTGACCTTGAATCCCCTCAAGGGAGTGTGGCTTCTCCCACCCTGTGTCAGAGAGAGGTCACACCTTTGTCACGGACCCTCTGACCTCTGAGTTCTCACAATAACCTTAATAGACCTCACCACGGACTCTGATTGTCGAAATCTCTGTGCCTCAGTTTTCTTCTCTGTCAAATGGGCGTGATGCCCTCTGCCTATGGGGTTATTGTCAGAAACACCTTAGGACGCCGAGGAGGGCACCTGGTGCAGGTGCGTGGCAGGGGTTGGTGTTTATAAACTATGTTGATGGGTCAGAAGAGAACCCATCATGGTCGAGGGCTGGAAGCGTGTCTTGCCTGAAATGCTCCAGAGACCGTTTCTCATCTAGGTCAATTTCCACAACCTTACCGAGCAGGTGGAGTTATCCCTTTTGACGAGGAGACTCAGAAGGGTTAGGTTACTTGCCCAGAGCCACGCAGCTAGGAAATGACGGACCTGAGGACCCAACCAGGAAGCTTTATGTCTAAGGCCTTGCTTCCAGCCGGGCTGTCTTGCCTTGCTCTCCTGCCCCTCCTCCTCCCGTGGTACTCCTGACAGTCGCCGGTCCTGCGTGCCCTTCCCGGAACGGCGAGCTCCCTGAGTCAGGCTGTCCCTGGAGCCCCATCCTAGCAGCTCGTGGCTCCCACTGCCCCCCCAACTCTCTGTCACCTCTTCTGCAGCCCCCCTTCCTGTGCTGCCACCTGCAGGCTCCAGGATGTCCTGTGGCTCCCCATGGCCTCCCCTATCAAATCTAAATGCCTTGGCCAGTTCTCCAAGGTCCCTTTGACGGCCCAACCTCATTTGTCACTGTTCCCAAACACCCGTTCTGCTCCAGCCAAGCTCATCCGTTTACTGTCCCCTCGTCCCTGCTGTCACACGGGCCATTTCCCCCACTCACGGCCTTCTTTCCCACATCTCTGCTGTTCTGTTCACTTCCACAAAACCCCAGATCAAAACTGGGCCTTCTCTACAGGGACTCCAGCCAGGGCGTGGTTCTTTACTCTTTCTGGGTCTCCCGGGTCCCTCTGAGGATCCCCTGGAAGTTAGAGACCCTGTTAGAAAAATGCATATACACATACTATTTCACATGCAAATTCTGGAACGTCTGCCCTTGGAGTCCTTGTTAAGAAATCCCTGCATTAGGGGAAGACGCATACTGAGCTTTAAAAAGGATACATTGGATTGGTTTTTGGGGTAAGAAATAAGCCAGCTCAAGATGGTATGTTTTGAAATGTGTGCTTTGGGTTATTCCGTGAAAAGAAAGAAAGGAGGAGAAAAAGAGAGAGAAAGAAGAAAGAAAGAAAGAAAGAAAGAAAGAAAGAAAGAAAGAAAGAAATTAAGAGAAGAAAGAAAGAAAATAAGGAAGAAACAGAGAGAGAAAGAGAAGGAAAGAAAGAAAGAAAGAGAGAAAGGCTTCCTGATCAGATAAGTTTAGAAAGCACTGCTGTGTGACCTCTGAGCTCAATTTCTTTATTTGTAAAATGGGACCAATAAAACCTGCTACTATATACATTGTCACGGTGATCAGTGAGTTCAAGTGCACTGAGGACCAGCTTTTCTTTGGGCCCCAACATCCTGTGCTCTTCTCAAGAGAGCACCAGGAAGGAGAGAAGCAGAGACCCCCTCCAGCCCATGCAGGTCCAGCAGAGAGTGGGGTTGGAGGGGCTGGGGGCCTGGCGGGGGCGTGGCTGAGCCCTGAGCCGGCAGGGAGGGGCTGTGGGAGAGGAGCCGCGGCAGCCCTGGGTCCCCAGCTGACTCTCGTCTCTCCCAGACACCAGAGAGCTGATGCCAGACCTCGAGAGGCAGGACAGGTTTGTGTTCCACAGCTCTGAGCCTCTAAATGGAGCTAACTCAGCGCAGCCAGGGGCCTCGCTGGCCCATTAGAGCTGTTGAGGCTGATTGCAAATCAATGCTCTGAAAAGAGACAGCCGCCCTGGTGCAGAAGGTGGAGAGAGGGTCCCAGCCAAGCCCCAGAGGGAGGGGGGAGGGGAGAATGCAGCACAAGCGGCCAGGAAAAACCAGGGCCAGGGGATGGAGGCCATGCCCCAAACATCCATAGGGTGCTAGGGGCCAGACCCGGGCCTGGCTCTGGGGAGGGAGAGACAAATGGATGACAAACCGCTTCACTGAGCACCTACTATGTGCCAGCCATATTCTCCATCATTGAGTCTTTGCACAGCCCTGTGGCATAGGCAGCCCCCGTGTTCCACCAAAGAGGCTCAAACCTACCCACCTGGCACACGCAGCCTCACACCTACACATATCCTGCCCTCTGCCCTTTTAGGCCCAGCCAGGCCCTCCAGAAACACACTAGTGGGGAAGGATCACAGCAGAGCAAATGCTCAGCTACTATGGAAACAAGGAGGAAAGAGCCAGGGCTTTGGGGGAGGAGGGCTTCCCAGAGCTTGAGTCTTGAGGGATTTGACAGGTAAGCAAGGTAGGGAAAGGACAGTTGAAGCAGAGGACCCACAGTGCAAAGGCCCTGAGGCCGGGGACCGTAATTAATAGCATGAGGTGGAGGAATTGTTCTAAGAGCTTGAAAGCGCATGGGATGTGGAAGTGGCCGGCATTAGTCTCCGTCTGGGCGGGAATGACTTGGCGAGCACATGAGTTCTGGAACTTAAGACAAGATAGACTGAACCAAAGAAGGACGTCCCTTGACTAGAAGATTCCAAATAATGCAGGGTGTGGGGTGCCTAGGAACCGGGAAGAGGAGAGGGGATATTTCCAGTTTGGAGAAGGGAGAGCATAAATCGTGTCTCCTTGTTCACGTCCCCCGCGTGTGACCCCCTTATTTCTGTCCCTCCCTCCCCTGCTTCCCAGGGACACGGTTCTTTTCTGTTCTGAGTTCTAATTTCCCGGGTGCTATAATTTAAAGACTGTGTCCCAGCCCTGTACCCCGGGCTCCGTGATGCAAGGCGGTGGGGCTGTTCGCCGAATGGTTTCGCTTCATGTTCCTCTAGCCTGGCGACAGGTGAAGGCTGCTTCTTTCATTCTCCCTCTTCAGAGGCGTTGTTTCCATGTCCAGTGCTGCCCGAGAGCCCAGGGGGGACAGACGAAGCACAAATCTCTCAGGGCAGAGCCTCGAAGCCCACGGTTTCTACGCAGCGGGCTCGCTTTGCCGGTCATCAGAGCCTCCCAGAGCTGAAAGGGACCTTGGATGCCCACGGTCAGACCCTCTCGTGCTACACAGAGACCGCACAAAGGGAGGTGACACCCCCAAATCCACGCAGAGGGGACCCATGCGCCAGTGCCATTGCTTTCGCACCGAGGTGAGCTCAGGGACCCCGCCCCTTGCAACTGTCCCTCCCCCGCCCCGGGCGCTCGCAGGATGCTGCCCCCATCCCACAGCAAACCGGTGAGCTAGGAGCCCCTAGAGCTATTTCACAAAAGAGGGACTGAGGCCCCCAAGGGAGGGGACCCTGTCCAAATCTCTCAGCTCAAAGGTGGCAGAGCTGGGATTGCGGTCCACCGAACCCGGTGGCCACCGGGGGGTGCAAGTTGTGTCTAAGCAGTACTGGCAGCGATGGGAGAGACCCTTTCCTAGCTGGCAAGGTGCCTGGCTGGGAAGGCCCCCGAAGACAAAGGCCCCTGCTCAACCCCCAGCGACGCTCAGCACCTAACAAGTGCAGTGAGGTCCCGTGGGACTCCCTCTCCACGAGAGGGTTCGCATCTGGAGGGCACGCTGTGCGTGTGGGGAATGTCTGGCTCATAGTCGGTCCTCCATAAACACCTGTTGAATACACAAATGAATAAATGAGAAGAGACAAGTTACCGTGTGGACAAGAGCAAATGAATACAGCCGATTGAGCCTTTAATTTGTTTAAATACCGAGGGGCGATGAGCTGCTATCTTCAGGGCCAAGAACCATCCGGGAAGGCCGGAAGGGGCTGAATCTGGAAGGAGGGGATGTGGCTTCGCAAAGTAATTGCCCAAGGAAGGCATTCTGGGGGGTGGAGGGTGGGGATAGAAGAGCTGTGCAAAGGCCCTGAGGTAGGAATGAGCAGCTGGGCTGGGATGATCGTGGCCAGAGCTGGGGCTACGTCAGGGTGACAGGAGTGACACAGGGGACTGGAGCTGGCTGCCCTCTCTGAGCCCCGCAATCCGTGCTGTCCCTGAGCTATTCTCGGGGCTACAGGGACAAGTCAATTGTGTTGAGTTAGATGTCAGATAAGGCTTGGAAGTAAAACAGAAGACAAGAAAAAACACCGTTCCTAGGAGAGCCGACTGGAAGGATTGTGATCAATCATTTCCTTCAAAAGTCAGGTGGCGCTGGGCATGAGTCCTGGCGTTGTAAAATAGTCGTGTGTCCTTGGGGAGGTAACTCCTGTTCTCTGGGTCTCAGTTTTCCCATCTGTAACATGGGTGGGAAGTTGGAAATTCTCCCCTGTGACCAAGATCTTGAAGGTACATTCTCCCAGTGGGAACCTGCAGAGACAGCAGGTGAAAGATCTGAGATGCTGGGGGCCGCCAGGGGTCTCTAGTTGGGGCCCCAGTCTTTGCTTCCTCTCTGGCCTTGGCTCCTGGCCCTGCCCTAGGGAGCTGTGCTGGTCCTTTGCCAGCCCCACCGTACCGCCCAGCCTTCAGGGTCCAGCTTAAGCACTGGCTCCTTCATATATCACCATAACTGTCATTAATGCTTACAGTGAAAGTCATGACATTGACCTTGCTTTCACCAAGTGCCATGCACCCATCCAGGGCAACAGCAACCCTGAGAGGCAGGTACAGAATGTCATGCCTAGGTGGGGAAACTGAGGCTCAGAGGGGACCAATGACGTGCAGCGGGAAACCAGAGGTCTCTGGCCGGAGGCACTGCCACCCTGCAGCGTGCAGCCTGAACCCCAGGCTCAGCCCAGTGCCCCCAGCCTGGGCAACCAACCACTGCAGACGTAGAAGTCAGGGCAGGAAGGTGGCCTCCTGGAACTGGTTTTTCTTGTTCTGGGTCTGAGCCGGAGGCGGCCCCTGTGCCAAGTCTGGACGCTGAGGACTTGGCAACTGCTCTTGCGGAACCTTCTGGTCGCACGGTCTTCTGTTGCCCCTGTGGGCTGGGTGAGGGCAGAGGGGGCCCTCAGGCTGGAGCCTGACATCTGTGATAAACTGCAGAGAATCTGTGTGGGCGAGGTGGCCGCAGGGCAGAGAGCACGGGATTGGGGAACTGGGCTAGAGTGCTGGCCCTCCTGGTAATCTGCAGAGCGGCTTTGGGTCAGACCCCTCCTGGCCCGGCCTCAGTTTCCCCATGTGTGACATGAGTACATTGGGCGGTTCCTAACCGGGTCACAACATAAAGAGCAGTCAACACAGCAGTGGCCAAGGTTTACACTGGCATTGCGTGCGTGACCACAGAGAGAGGGCTGTGCTTATGTGTATGAGTGTGTGCGTGTAGGGTGGGGGAGGAGCTGGGCTCCTTCTCAGGTCAGAGCGGTTGGCACACGGAAGAAAGAGAGGGCTAGGGACGAGCCCCTGGTGGACAGTCGGGAGACCAGGACCTCATCCTGGCTCCAGCACTGACTTGCTGTGTGTCCCTGAGAACGTTGCAATCCCTCTCTGGGCACACGGATCTCCCTAAAATGAGAGCCTCTGGCCAAATAATCTTAAGTGTTCATGTGGCTCTGAGTCCGATGTCTCGGAGTCGTTTGGATACTAATGGAGTGGTGGGCTAATTGGAGAAGTGAGCCCTGTCTTGGAGTCGTGACCTGCCACCTAGGCTTCCCAGAGAGCCCTCCTCCTGCCCTCTCGGCTGCTCCAAATTCCTGCCCGAGCACGGCTTTACCCCTGCACGCCCTGGGATTTGCTGGTTGTCGCAAACAGAGGCGGGCTTTGGTGCCCAGGAATGTCCGGGGGACAGTGTTCTTCCTCGGGGCTGCTCTCAGGGTGCCGTGCACCCCATAGCCCGTCGTGCGCTCTGGAACAGAGGCTGGGGAGCCCAGGCAGCTCTGTGCAGAGGGAGGGAGGGACCACAGTGGCGCCTCCCAGCTCCCCTCCCACCACCAGCCACTCAAGGCTGATGGATTTCTCTTTTACTCTTGGACAAGCAACTTGACCTCTCTGTTCTCTGTTTCCCCCTCCATAGACTGGAACCAACAGCACTCGCCCCCTGAGAACCCTAGGCCTTAGAACCTGAGACGCATGCCAGCCACGGAGGAGGGCGCAGAGGGCTGGTCAGCCCGAGTCACTGTTCATCTATTCATCTCATGCGTCACACGTTCTCTGGGAAGGGCCCCGGGGTCGGGGTTAGAAATGAGTAAGGCAGGGCACCTGGGTGGTTCAGTCGGCCGAATGTCAGACTTCGGCTCGGGTGATGATCTCGCAGTTCGTGAGTTCGAGCCCCACATCGGGCTCACTGCTGTCAGTGCAGAGCCTGCTTTGGTTCCTCTGTCTCCCTCTCTCTGCCCCTCCCCTGTTTGCGGTCTCCCCAAAATAAATAAAAACATTAAAAAACAATAAATGAATAAGACAGTAAGACAGTCTCTGCCCTCAGGAGACTCGCGGTTTAGGAGGAAAAAAAAAAAATCTCAAGACCGTCCTGTAAGGCACAACCTTGGGATGCACCTGCTGTGGGCCTGCAGAGGAGAGAGCCCAAAATCTGCCCCAAGAGGAGGGTAGAGGAGGCTTGTTTATGCCAGGCCTTGAAGGCTGTGAAGAGGTTTCCACCCGATGGACAAAGAGGAAAGACGTCCTGGGAAGAAGGAACAGAAGGAACAAGGCGTGGAGGCACCAACGGGGGGGGGGGGGTGGGTATTTGGGGGTAGTAGTCGTCCTACTCACACGCCAGTGGGTGCGTGAGGTAGCCTGGCTGGTGAACGTGCTGGAAATCGGTCAGTTTCAATTCAGTGAGCGCGCTGGTGACTTCCAGGGCTGGGCGCTTGGCTGAGCACCGGGGATGCAGAGATGAAGACATGGTCCCTGGGTCTGGGGATCGCGTATGTAACGGAGACAGGCAGACATTCACCCATTCGTTCATAAATGGGTACTGAGTGCTAAGTGCTGGGCATCAGGGGTGTCATGTGAGCGAAACACGCCTCAGCCCAGCCTGCGTGGAGCTGGTTCACGGTCCGGGGGGAAACAGACCTTCACCAGATATTTATACACCCAAGGGACATGCCCTGGAGGCGGGATCCATGGCGCCGCGGGAGGGCAGAAGCGAGGAGGGAGGCCACGGGTGTAGTGGTGTAGGGTTCAGTCTCGGCAGCCTGAGGGCCTGGGTTCCAAGCCTGGCCCCTCTCACTTGAGATGTCTTATTCTTGGACACGGAGTTTCTGACTTAGAGGGATGTGCCAAGGTCCTGAGGAAGCAGTATAACTTATGCAGGCGGGAACGCCGGAGTGGCTGGAGGGCAGAAAGAAAGAAGTGGGGTCAAAGCTGAGGACTGAAGGCAAAACAAACACTAAATAGGTTGTGATGAACTTTAAAAAAAATTTTTGTTAATGTTTATTTATTTTTGAGAGGGAGAGAGAGAGACAGAGCGTGAGCAGGGGAGGGGCAGAGAGAGAGGGAGACACAGAATCCGAAGCAGGCTCCAGGCTCTGAGCCATCAGCACAGAGCCCAACGCGGGGGTCGAGCTCACAAACTGTGAGATCATGAGCTGAGCCGAAATCGGATGCCTAACCGACTGAGCCACCCGGGCGCCCCGGTTGTGATAAGCTTTAAAGCAGAACAATGGATCCAGGAGAGAGGAGACAGTGACACCGACTGAGAATTATTTTGTCTGGTTTGCATGGAGGTGGAGGGAGGGTTTGTCAGGATCGAACCTGGGCAGTGTGGGTCGAGGGCCCTCACCCTTAGCTGCCAGGCAGGGAGAGCACCAGGCCAAGGGGGCAGCCCGGGAAACGTCCGTGGCGCCCCCCGCTGCATTCCTCGTCCGTCTCCGCGGCAAGGTGCCACGCGAGGAGCCTTGGGAAGGACCCCAGTGATGCCCCAAACCCCACCCGAGGAGTCTTGGGAACACCGCGGCCCCAGCAGAGGGCTCAGAGAAAACCTCTGCAGAAGCAGTTCTGGAGGTCCGGGCGCCACTAACAGACAAGCACCACGAGGTTTGAAGACACGGGAGGAGTTGTGGCTATTTCGGCCTGGCGTGCCGAACCCCCTGCCGCGCTCAGAGTGTAAGGCGCCGGAGGTTGGTGTGTGCACGCTTGTGTGCATGTGTGTGTATGTAAGCGTGGGTGCGCGTCACACATGGGCGTGCCTGTGTGCACGCACGAAGTTGTGAATGTGTCTGTGTGTGCGCCTATATGTATGTGTTTGCAGCACATGCGTGCGGGCAAAGGCTCATACGTGTCTGGTGTGTGTGTGCACGGCAGCGTGCATGTGTCTGTGCACGTGTGCGTGTGTGCACGGAGGTGTGTAGGTGTCTGTGTGCACGTGTGCACGTGCACGGAGCGTATGCAACACGTGTGTGCACACGAATGCGTGTAGGTCTCTGTGCGTCCGTGTGCATGCGCGCGTGTGCACACACGTGTGCACAAAGGTGTGTGTGTGTCCGTGTGCGTGTGTGGAGGCAGAAGCTGGAGGGACGCTGCAAAACCAGGGCCAGAGTAGACAGCAGCGCGATTCTAGCAACACCTGCCCAGCGTCACAGGGGACGGGCCCCCACCGAGCTTGGCTTAGTAAGTCTGAGCTGGAGCCACAAGTCAGCCCCAAGTCCTGAATCTGCCGTCACAGGGTGTGCTACTTTGGGTACCACTTCACCCCCCCCCCAGCTTGGTCTTTTCACCTAAAACACGGTGGGGAGCAGCAGCTGCCCCGGAGGATGGTTCTGAGGAGCTGGTGGGCGGACCGGGCACATCGTACGGGGCTTGGATTGTTCTATGCGACGGGAATAGCTCGGCTGGTTTGGGGCGGAAGAGTGGCATGATATTTTGGATTCTGTAGTGCCCGAGAGAATATTGCAAGAGAATTGCAAGAGAATTGCAATTGAGAATAAATGCTCGGTTGGAAAAATGGGAGTCACCCTTGGTTTGCTTCTGCCTAGTCCACATGTAGCTCATCTCAGCAGGTCCCGTCGAGTGTCCCTCCAAAACACGCTCCGTGCTGACTGCACGTCACTGTCTGTGGCTGTGCAAGCTCTTGCCGGAGCGGTCTTTGTAAACTAAGCATCCCCTTTAGCCAAATATTTTGCTAGGTGGCTTATGTAGGTCCTTGGGGGGCGGGTAGGCATTCTTATCTCCATTTGACCCACGAGCACCCCAGAGATCCGAGAATTTAAATGACTAGCCCAAGGCCACACGGCTAGAAAAGGGTCGGGAAGGGGTCAAGTTCAGCTGCGCCTTTCCCATGGTGCCTTGCTCGCCCACCGCCATCCAGCCTCTAACAGCCGCATCTCGGACACACACTGGTGCAACCCGCACCGGTGGAAATGCCACATTCGCATTTTTAAAAAATGTTTCTTATTTTTGGGAGAGGAGAGAGAGAGAGAGAGAGAGCCAGCAGGGGAGGGGCAGAGAGAGAAGGAGACAGAGGATCTGAAGCAGGCTCTGTGCTGACTGCAGAGCTCGAACTCATGAACCGTGAGATCATGACCTGCGCGGAAGGCGGACGCTTAAACGACTGAGCCGCCCAGGCGCCCCTCCGCATTCACATTTTTAAAGAAAGGGACGCTTTGCTCATTATAATTTGTTATGTCTGAAAATATGAAATTAAATACATGAAAAATTGAAATTGCAACACAGAATAAACCCGAAACGAAACACAATGTAAAGAAAAGGATCATGACTCATCGAAGACCCATAGCACATTTTTTCCATGGGGGGGGGGGGCAGAGAACTCCCGTGTTTGCGGAGTTGACGCGATCTCACATATACCATATTGCGCCCTGAGTTTTGCTTCTCAAAATTGTATTGTAAATGTTTCCTTTGCTACTTCAGCTTCCCTGAAACATTTGGTAGCGGCGTCTTCATCAACCTGAATGAGTTTACTTAACCAATCTCCTGTACTTGGATATTTAACTCATTTCCGTTTTTTCTCCCAATACAGCGTTCCAAACACCCCTCTGTGTCAGCGCCCTCCGGGTTTCTGATGACACACAGCAACACATCTGTCTCATGCCAAGTGGCCGTCAGACAGGGGAGGGAAGGGGGGAAGGGACAGCCACGCACAGGCTAGGAGCTTCCCCGGCATGTCCCTGTTTTGCCCGCTCAACAATTGTGGCAGGCAGCCCTTCTTCTTCCCATTTTGCAGTGGGGGAAACCGAGGCTCAGGACGTTGAGGGGCGTGGCTACAGTCTTAGAGCTGAGCAGAGCCGGGATTCTAAGACGGCCCTGACTCTCAGGCCTCTGCACCTGTCTCTGCCCTTCGTTGCCCCATCCCGAGTGTGGCCAGAGGACCACAGTTCTACTGGCTGACGTGAGGGTTGCCTTGCAAATGGTCACCAAATGCTGTTGCTTTGCAGCGGGCAGGCGACTGGAAAGAGCAGTGGTTTCCAGCCTGTTTGGGGAGATTCAAATCCCCAGGGAAGAAACACTCTCACGGGGGTTTGTTCCTATTCTAACGCCCATCCTGTTCACACTCTCCCAGACATTGTTGCCATTGTAGAGTTAACCTTGAACTTACTTTAATGCATGTATTCTTTTCTTTTTTTATTTGAGAGAGAGAGAGAGCACGAGTGAGGGAGAGGGGCAGAGGGAGGGAGAGAGGAAATCCCAAGCAGGCTCTACACTCAGCACGGAGCCCGACGCAGGGCTCGATCTCACGACCCCAGGATCGTGACCTGAGTTGAAATCAAGAGTCAACCACTCAACCAACTGAGCCACCCAGGCGCCCCAAATTCATATATTCTTTAGCAGAGCAATGAACTTGCAAATGTTTACGCCCTGCCTCTTGTTAATAGCTAAGAGCTTGGGGACTCCCGCTGGTGGGTCCCAGATTGAGAGCCAGGAAGGGCATTACAAAAGATTTTGGAGCTGTGGACAATAGCCCTTGAAAATCCCCACACTAAAATTCCTGCATCTGGATCAGAAGAGAGACCTTCAGCGGATCTGGTTTTCCCTCTCTTTCCTGGGCGTATAGAAGACTACAATTCCCAGCCTCCTTTGCAGTCAGACAGGGTCACATGACTAGTCCTAGCCAATTGAATATGAGCAGCTATGTCACTTGCAGGCCAAGGCATTTAAAAGCGTGGGTGACTTCTCCACACTCTTGCCTTACCGTGGAGACGCTGGAAGCCACATGTTGGGATGGCAGCGTCACCAAGTGGTGGCACCACCATCAGCCTGAGCTCCTGAGTGACTCTGGACAGATAACCTCAGAGAGAAAGAAACCTTTGTGATGTTGAGTCCCTGAGAGTCCAGGGATATTTACTACTGCAGCAGAGCTTACACTATGCCTGATTGTCACATCCCTACCTTAGGACCCGGCCCCTGGCCGTGCTCGTATTTTTTTTCCTTGTCCCCTCCCTGGCTCAGATAGGCACAAACCACATGCGACTAGAAAGGGCAGGTATCGGGGAGAAAGATCTCACCAACATGGGCAAAAACCTGTTGCCTTAAGACAGAGCCTTCTGAAATCCGCAAGGGCCATACCCTCCCAAGTTCTGGGTTAAACAAGAAGAAATTGCTCTTGGTTGATGGCAAATAACAGATCATTTTCACACAACACCCCGAGAGGGTTCTGTGGACATGATTGTCTAAACGGTCCTGCCAGAAATGCTCCTTCCTCACTTCCCTTGCGGGGACTTAAGTGGACTCATTACTTCGTCCACTGCCAGCCGAAAATGCTATCCTGAGAATGACAGAGAATCAAAATCAAAGGCTTTGAATCCCAGAGTCAGTGCCGAACGTTTGCTCTGAGATAATTCCTGGGGAGGGGACATGGGGTTTGCGACGGTTATGTGTCAACTTGGCGGGGCTACTGTGCCCAGTTTCTTGGCCAAATACCAGTCGAGATGTTGCTGTGAAGGTACTTGATAGGTGGGATTAACATCTCTGGTCGGTTATCTTTAAGTAAAAGAGATTACTTTCAATGATGGGGCAATTGCAAGCGGTTACCAAGCAATCAAAGGTCCTAAGAGCCAAAAACTCAGAGAAGTGCTCTGCCTCGAGGTCATCACGCTGAAACCCTGCTTGGGTTTTCGACCGGCTGACCCTGCCCTACAAATTTTACACGCGCTAGCCTCTGCAATCGCACGAGCTTATTCCTGAAAATAAATCTCTATAAATCTATGTCTGTAGCTACATCCATAGCTGTATCTTATTTTTCTGTGTCTCTGGGGAACCCTGGCCAATACGGAGTTCGTCTCTCAAGCTGGTCTGATTGGTAGTGGCTGCCTCGAAGGCTGTGTTGAGAAGGATTCTGAGACCACATCGAGGCACGGTGAGTAAAGTGAATACGAGCTCTCCAATAAGAGCAGAGGACGGCTCTGTCTTATAAATTGTATCCCCAGTCAGTGTCTAGGACCCCACCTACGGCGTGGGCGGTACCCTGTGGTGATAAATATGTTTTGTGAAGGAATGAATGATCTTTTAGCAATGTCTGCCAGGGACACAGCGGTGGAGAAGTGGACCATTGCTGATGCGTTTCACCAGAGAGGAAATTGAGGCCCCAGGAGGACTTTGCTCAAGGTCACACAGCTAACTGAGAGGTGACACGTTCAAGTGTTAAACACACGTCTTCTGACTCTCTCGCCGCAAAGCCCTTCGGTATCCTGTCTGAGTAGGGATTTGAAGGGAACAGTTTTCAGGACAAGGGAAGCACCTGCTGGAAAAAGAGGCTCTGTTCCTTGTTTAAAAGATTTTTCTTTTTTACATTTATTTATTTTTGATCGAGAGACAGAGCACGAGCGGGAAGGGGCAGAGAGAGAAGGAGACAGAATCCGAAGCAGGCTCCAGGCTCCCAGCTGTCAGCACAGAGCCCGACGTGGGGCCCGAACTCACAGACCGCGAGATCATGACCTGAGCCGACCCAGGTGGCCTCTCTTCCCGTTTGGTCCTCTGTTTGCTCTTCGGGCCTCTGTGCCCTGAACGCCCCACACTCCGGGAGCCTCCCCGCCCGGCTGCATTCTACAAGTCACCCTTGCACCCGGCCTGCTGCAGGTTCCCTCCTAGAAGGACGTTGCCGAGTGGCGGTGAGGGGCTCCCCACCGCAGGCCACGATGCCCACGTCCCTCAAACACCTCTGGCTTTGCCCAGGCCTGACGGCTGGGTCCGGAGATCCAACCGGCCCCTCCGGAAGCATTGCCTAGGTGGGTGGGGCTTTCTGGGTTGTAGTAATGGGGTGGGGGGCAGGGGAGCCTGACAGCACGAGGGCCTACCTCGGAGCCTGGCGTGCAGTGGGGCTCCGGTGGAAGTGTGCGGAATGACTGAAGGAACATTCAAGACGGATGGACATGGGAATCGAGAGGAGGTGAGGGCCGCTGTGTTCGCTCCCTACTGCGTCACCCAGCTGGCCTAAGCGGCTGGCTGCTGTCATTTCCAAAGGACAGGACTGGCTTCCTTGCTAGGGGATGGCCCTTCGTCCCCCTCTCCGTGTCTCTGTGTCCCTACCACACCGTGGGCCTATGGGGATGGCCGTTTTCCCCTGTAGGCCAGGACCCCGCTGGGTTTGAGTCCTGGCTCTGGAAGATAGGGGGCTGCTTCGTAAGGCTTCATGTCTGCGTGTGTGGAAAGAGAATGGGAACAGTCATACTTGCTTTCGAGGGTTAAGAATTCAGCGAGTTAATATAGGGAAAGCTCTGCAAATAGAGGCTGATAGGTAGGAAGTGTTCAACTAACGTTAGCTACCGTAATGGTGGTGGCAGGGACTGCCACCCGTCGTTCAGAGAACATTAAGGCTCAGAGAGGTTGAGTAACGTACTTCAGGTGAACCAGCTCCTAACAGATACAAATGTGCCTCCACATCCGTTTCTTCCTCAACCCAGAAGGCGTGAGCATTCCCAGTGGCCAGAGAAAAGTTTAGATGGAGGAGTGAGTGGGAGTTCCCACTTCTCTTGGAAATGCTAGGAATTCTGCCCCCCACCAGGGTTCTGAGAAGTTCCTGCAGGTGTGAGAAGTGATTTTGGTTCTTTCCTGGGAAAAGCTGGGCCAGTGTGTGTGTGTGTGTGTGTGTGTGTGTGTGCACGTGTGCAGGTGCACCCATGTGTGATCGTGGTGGAGGGGAGAAGCTGTTCTTTGTTTCTCCGGAGACAGAGCTGCCCCGCCAGAGCGGGCCCGATGGCAGATGGCGGGGCAGGGCAGGGGCCTAGCCGACCGGAGGACCGCTGCAGACCTTTTCAGTGTCTATATCTGGGGTTGCTGTGCCCTCTGGGCCCCTGGATCCCAACAGGGGCTGGCTCTTTGTGTCGGCCAATTTCAAACTGTTAGATGCACCCTGGGGTCACGCCCCCAGTGGGTGCCCAGGGCAGGCAAACACATTTCAGTATTAGCTGACGTCGGAGAGGATTCAAAAGTGAAATCTGTGGGGGGGGGGGGGGCAAAAATTAAGTTCATCGAATGCATTTCAAAGCCAACTAAAAATGGCTTTTGGGTCCTCTCCTGTTTTTGGGTTATCCTTGCCTGGATTCCCATCTGCCTGCACGGATTATCCGTGTCTGTGTGAATAGGATGTGTGTGGTTCCTGGAAGGGCTGGGGAGGGTGGGGCTGTGACACCAGGCTCGGCTTCCTTGCCAGCGCAGGGCCCAGAGGGTGAGGGAGGTCAACCTCTGTTGGCAGCCGGATTCTGTCTGATGGGCTCTGGCGATGGGAGGGAAATCAGGGTCCTTTGATGGAACTCCGGGTGCAGCAGCAGAGGGGGACTGATTGGAAGGAAGAGGCATCTGTTCGGAAAGGCAGGTTGGGGAGAAGAGAAAGTCTAGTCAGGCCGTGGATGCTGAACTCCGGGCTGGTGCTCGCCAGGGGGCAGGGGAAGGGACAGGAACTTCTCCAAGCAGAAGGAACTCCTTGCCACCGCCGTGGCGAATCTATTGGTGGCTCAGGGGGAGCGGAGAGGTATGTATGAGCATTTACTCTGTGCCAAACGGCGTTCTAAGCACCCTGCATACATTTGCTCATTTAACGTCCAGAACAAGTCTGTTGTTACCTCTGCTTCTCCGACAAGAAAACCCAGGCAGAGGGAGGCAGTTTGCCAGGGTTACAAACTGGGAAGTGAGGGATGCTGAAGGAGGGCCGAAGGCTGGGGAGAGAGGGGTGCTGCTAGCAGCGGGGAGGGGCTTATGCGGAGCCGTGGAGGTGAGAGGGAGCAGCGCCGGGACAGAGAATGCAGCGGCAAAGCATGGGAAGCAGAGAGCCTGGGGCAGATCCCCGATTCCTACCTTGAAGGGAGGAGGACAGTCTGGGAGGGGCAGGGGGGAAGAACCCCAGAGCTGAGTTATACTCTGGGAGGCCAGCAGGCTAGGAACACAGGTGGAAACTCCCCCGGCCCCAGCTGGCTGTGAATTCTCCCGGAAGCTGGGGACCTAGCTTAGACCTCCAGGGAAGGGGAGAGCCCCTGAGAGGTTGAGGGAAAATTTCATCCCCCCAAAGCAGGGGCAGGCACGGCTCCCAGTATCGTATCACTAGAAGGGGCCTGCTGCTTTGCTGTGTCCCCAAGAGGGGATCCCGTCCTGGGATCTAAGCAGGCAGGGAAGGCCCCCAGCCTGGTCACCAAGAGCCCTGGAGTTCGAGAGGTCTGGGGTCCAAGCCAGGTTTCCCCGCACATGAGCTCTATGATCTTGGGCACATAACCGAAGTTCTCTGAGCAGACTCTAGACCCTATCCCCAAGACTAGGCATATATGACCCTATTTGAGTCATCAGACACAGTCATGGTTTCCAGTAATTGGTCAGGAGTCTGCGCTTAAGCTGATGAGCACCCCAATGGGTGGTCCTGGAAGACCGGAGGAAACATTTGGGGGGAGAGCGGCGGGTAGAGACTCTCTATTTCTCTGTCTCCTGGGTGGGAACAGGGAACCCTCTTGCTCCCAGTGCTGTGGGCAGTCATTGCATGCCTTTGAGAGAAGCCGGTCTAAGAATAAGTCCCACGCTTGGAAAAGGGCCGGGCTGAGGCATCCACAGACAAACTGAGCCAGCGCCCTGGTCGCCCCATACCTGGAACCCACCCAACCTCCTGACCCCATTATGTGAAATAGAAAAGTCCTCATTGTTTAAGCCAGGCTGGAGTCTGTTTTCTGTTATTGCAGCCAAAAAAGAACGCAGGTGCATTTCTCCAGGTTGTTCATTTGTGTTTTCATTTATTCAGTCAGCGAGTGTTTATTGAGCACCTACTAAGAACCAGACAACGCACCGGCCACTGGGAAGGCAGCGTCCCGCATGGGGCTTCCTCTCTGGCTGGGAGGGGCAGATTCAAAACGAGGTGGAACAGGGAAAATGTCAAGTTCACAGAACAGGCTGATATCTGAAAGGCTGAGAGGGGCGTTGAGGCAGGGGCCCCACCACCATCAGAGACAATTACCAGAGCAGCGTCTCGGAGGAAGCCGCTTTCGATGTTGAGTAAGAAGGAGCCGACAGAAACCCAGTCATGGAAAGCCTTGTAGGTCACCGTGAGAGGTTTGGATTTGTTCTGGGGACACGGGAAGGCCTTGGAACATTCCGAACAGAGGGACGGCGTGCTCCGGGGTGCATTTGTAAGCGATCACTCTGGCTGCCGCGGGGAGATGGGACACTACCGGAGGGGAACGACAGAGGCAGGGAAGTCACGGACAGCGGCTGCAGAGGAGACAAAGGCGGACAAAAACATCGGGATGTATTTGGAGGCATAAACACCGCATTTCCTGGTGGACTGAAGGTAGGAGGCAGGAGAAGGGATGAACTGAGTCCTCGGGGTTTGGGTCCGAGCAGCAGGTGGAGGTGAGGACGTGGCAGAAGGAGCTGGTCTTCGGAGAAGATACCAAGAGGCCGTACCTGACGACACAGCAGAAATGTCTATACTCTGCCCCCTCTGCATCTGTCAGAGAAGCCTGCTGTGCCCGGCAGGGGATTTTAGGCTCCGCCTCCGAGGTGGGCTCCACAGGGGCCAGACCCAAGTGCTGGGCTTTTGCGAAAGAGGAAGAAAAGCCAGCAGCTCAGGGGGAGGGACTTGGGGACACGGGGAGAAAAGCCATACCAGGAATCCTCCGGGGGCGGGGGGGGCGGTGAGGACGGCGGAGAAGTTAAGGGTGGCTGCTGTGGTCCACGTGTCCTGCTGCTGGAGACACGCAAAGGATTTGAATTCTTTTGAAAGGACCTTTTGGTTGCCGGGCTGGGTTCCTTCGGTCTTGGCCTTGGCGTGAGACTGGACCACGGTGGCTGGTATTTTATTAGGGTTACGGGCGTAAGCCGGGGCCAAGGGGTGACTGATATCACTATAGAGACGCTTCCCAAACTCGAAATGGGGGGGGGGGGAAGCGTGGAGGAAACACCCCCGGAGCCCACACCTCCCGATCCTTGGTGGTGGGTGCAGTTCTGGGCTGACTCTGAAGGGGAGTCCCATCCAGTTGTGCAACACCCTGACCTCCCCCTTCTCCCGGGAAACGTTGTCCCCCTCTGACACACACACACACACACACACACACACACACACCCCAAAGCCTTAGCCTTCCATGTATAGGAAGAGGTTGTCCCCAGGAGACCATTTCTCTCCCTGCAGGTCGATTAAGATGAGGACCTTAGGCGCCCCTGAGTGGCTCGGTCGGTCGGTTGAGCGTCCGCCTTTGGTTCAGGCCGTGATCTCGTGGTTCATGAGTTCAAGCCCCACGTCGGGCTCGATGCTGTCAGTGCAGAGCTCACATCAGAGCCTCTGTCCCCCTCTCTCTGCCCCTCCCCCGCTTGCCCTCTCTCAAAAAGAAACACACATTTCAAACAAACAAACAAACAAAAAGATGGGGACCTCAGATCAAGGTGGAGGGCGGGGCTGGGAGAGGGAGGCAGCCTGGGCGTGTGTCTGAGGGGCAGAGCTGGGACTAGCGAGGGCAAGTGAGGCGCGTAGGCTCTAAAACGTAAGCAGGCGCCCACTCTCGGGCCCCGAACCCGAGAGTGAGTACCTCCCTGGCTCTGTATGCCGGAGGATGCCTCATGTGCCCCACCCCAGTCCCGCCCTGCCGCCGGGAGAAGAGAGGCACAGGGAACTAGGCCCCCACTGCACCCCTACAAGTTTCTCGCCAGCTGACCTTGGGAAGACACACGTCTCTCTGAACTTTGGTTTCTCTGTCTGCAAGTCGGGGTGCTGATGCCTACCTCTTAGGGCCCTTGTAATAGTTTCTAACTAATGGGACGGCCCAGGCAGCAATCGAGAAACCCGGGAGGTTGGGATTATTTTCCCATTTTACAGTTGGGGAAACTGAGGCAGAGAGAGGTTAAGTGACTGGTCCACGGGTGCATGGCAGCAATCAAGAAACCCGGGAGGCTGGGATTATTTTCCCATTTTACAGCTGGGGAAACCGAGGCAGAGAGCGGTTGACTGGCCCAGCGGTGCACAGCCTGAGAATGGCATGGCTGGGCCTTGAACGCACACTCCCAGCAACTATCGCGTGAGGTTTCTCTCCCTGAGGCAGAGAGAAGGAGGGCTGAGGGGGACGGCCTATGCCAGGCAGGAGGGGACGTTGGAGGTGCTCCCCAGGGACGGGGCCCTCCCGAAGACAGGCTGGGGCGTTTTGTTTTAAATGTACGATTTACTACTATTCAGGGACAGTAATGGAGAGGTCACCGGATCAGGGGGTGGCCTCTGCTGGAAGACAGTCACAGATCCCCAGAGGAGGGGCGCGCCCCCCAGGCCACAGGAGGAAGTCCCAGGGCGGTCAGAGGGCAGCCAGACAAGGGGAAAACACGGGCCAGATGCTTTATCATGGTTTTCGCAGGAAGGGATGGGCGAGGCAGGCCAAGCAGGTTTAGGACTGGCCAGTGGGAATCATTCCAGAAGACTCTGGGGTGTAAGGAATGCTTGCCTGGCACCTGGCCCAGGGGGATTGGGGCAGGGGTGACGTGTGAGAGCCCCATGGAGGAGGGGGTGGGGGGTATGGCTCTGGCTCGGTTGGCGCACGTATGAAAGGCACACGAGGAAGGGGACTTGTTTGCTCCGTCTAGGAATCCGCTAGCCCTGTGGGGACCTGCCTCTCTGCTGTCGGCAAGGCCCCCAGGGCGTCAAAGCATCAAGAAACCAGGGAAACTGGAGGAAGTAATAAAACACAGTTGATGCTCGTTTCTGAGCTGGGAAGCGCTTGCTTGTTTGGAGAGTTTGAGAAGGAAAGAGGAGAAATGTTTGCGCTCTAGAAACACCTGTCAAACGAGGCGCTTAGCAGCTCCCGAGCATTAATTAGGCTGAGCGCTGCTGGGAGGGGAGGGAGGCAGCCAGGGAAACAGAGGCACAAGCGGCCCGAGGCTGCTGGTTCCGCTGGATCACAGCTTTGCCAGCCACTCACCGTGTGCCCCGGGCTAGCACCCCAAACTTCACATTCAGGTCGGCACTGGGGTCGTGGTTCTGGAATCTGGTCCAGACCGCCTGGGTTCAATTCTTAACATCTACCGCTTATTTGCTTGGTGACCTTGAGCGAGTTGCTAAACCTCTCTGTGCCTCGATTCCCTCACCTGTAAGAAGGAGATAACGATAGCATCCGTCATATAGGTGGTTGTAATGCAAAGTTAACATGCATAAGGCATTTTATGCGTCTATGGGATACAAAGCCCACGGTGGCCCCACACGTATGTTGGTGGCTGTCATCATTAGCCGTGCAGATGGCCGTCACTGATTTGGATATTCATGGTGGCACCACGGGACAGGGTGGGGGGCGGGGTGGTGGTGAGAATCCAATTTGGTGACACATTCAACCAGGCGCAGAACGAACATTCCGTACATGGGAACTAACTTTACTGTTATCCTGCCGACACTTTACAATTAGTGTTGCCCTAGTAGAGGTAATTCAAGGGGCTTCTGTCCCTCAGTCACCCAAAGCCGGTGTCTTTGGACCGCTCCTTCCTCTCTAAAAGCTCCTTGGGTGATGCCCTGGCCTTTCCCACCAGCAGGACCCCCTCCCCCGCAGGAACCGCTCTCAGCACCCCCTCCCCCGCACCCTCCCAGAGTGGGATCGGAAGCCCGGGCCAGTCAATTGCCTATTCATGCTCCTCGAGTCCTTATTAATGTAGAACCTTCCAGAGCCTCTGAGCTCTCATCAGAAAATGAGGAGCAGAGTGCCCAGCTGGCCAGGGAACGGTGGGGATTTAGGAGAGACGGGAGGCACACACGATGCCCGGCGCCTGGCACATAAGAGCTTCAACAAATGTTCTCTTGAAAAAAAAAGCAAGCAAGCAGGCAAAAGTGCTCTGTAAACAATGGTTCTCTGATTCTCTGCCAACGGAGGGATTGCTTCGCTAAGCAAGTGGAGAGGAGACATGGGGTCCCTCCCGGGGAGGTGAGGAAGGCACCCAGTTTGGCTCTGGTTGGGCATAGTGGGCTGCAGCCGGGCTGGGCCGGGGGGGTTCAGAGGGTTGGGGCTGGGGCAGAGGGGTGCGGGCTGGGCCGTTGGGGTGGAGGGGCTCAGAAGGGTGGGGCTGGGGCAGAGGGGTGCACATCGGCCTCCCAAAGCGGGAAGGTCTCTGCCCGGCCGCCAGGGTGGGGTCCGGGTGAAGATTCCAATGTCCAGGACCCAGGGTGACGCTGGGGCCCAGTCACTTCTGCATCCTGAGGTTGGTCAAGGAGATGTGGCTGCTCCAGGGAAGGGACCGCGGGCCCCCCCACGACAGCGCTGCTGAGACAGTGGGCTCGGAGTGGGGACCCAGCTCCAGTATGGACAGGTGCCAGGAAGACGATGGTGAACAGACAGGATCCCTGTCCGCAGGGCGCTTACCTTTCCGGTGGCCCTGAAGGAAGACCCTCTTCCGCCTGCCCCTCGCCGGGTGAGCTGGAGGGCAGAGACTGGAGGCGGGGAGGCCGGCCGGCACGGGAGAGGGCCTGGACGGTGAGGGCAGCGGGAACGGAGAGAAAGGGCTGGAAAGAGAGGGCTCTAAGAGGCGTCGGGTGTGGAAGGAGAGAAGGAAGACGCCTGGGTTCATGGGAGAAGGAGAGCTGGGGCGGAGGGCACAGGGCATTGGGGAGGATGAGTCGGGGGTGCGGGGCGGTGGAGAATCCAAGGAGCATTTGCTTGGACAAGGCGGCGAGAAAGAGAGAGGCGTCTGGAGGGAATCTGCTGCCAGCCGCTCTGCCGGGGCCCAGAAGCGCCGTTTGGATGGAGGTGAGATCTGGGGGCGGGGCGGGGCGGGGCGAGGTGGGTGGGAGGTGGGAGGGACCTCAGTGTGGGACATTGAACTACCAGGAGCGCCCCGGCGATGGAGACGGGGGCTCTGGAAAGCCAGTGCCTTCCTGGAACCCTGGGGCGTCTTCAGCCCCCCAGGGGCTTCTGGGAATCTTTTGATATACATCAAAACTCCTGAAATGATCCAAAAGCGGCCCAAGTGGGAGGTGGGAGCATTACCAGGCTGCACAGTAGCCTGCTCGCAGCGAGAACCCCCACTGTCAGCTGGGGAGGCCCCCGCGGCCCCTCTTGGAAAGAAAAAGAATTCTTCCTTGCCTGGAAGTGGGGTGCGGAGGGGCTGAAGGACTTCACGGGGGCGGTGGGGGGGGGGGGAAGACTTGAGGGGCCCTAGCCAGAGTGGGCTGTGAGACAGTAAGGAGGGAGAGGAAAAGGGACGTTCAGAAGCTTGGGGACCAAACTTTGGGGCGACCTCGAATGTACCTTGAGAGACTCCAGTAAACAATATACTTATTTTTAATTACCTCTGGCGGCTAACGCGAGTTTTGGCAATTCAACGCGGCTCCGGGATTGAGCCGCAGAGGTAACAGGGGCAGCACTGGAGCCCTAGTCATTAGAACCACCCCCATTTATTGAGGGTTTTTGAGCCCAGAGACCCTGGGACCAGACTGCCTTGGGCTCAGCCTCCGGGATGCCTCGGTTTCGCAACCAGGAATGACAATACCACCGTTCTGGTTATCGGCAAAGCAAAGCACCCCACAATTCTGTGGCACACAATTCCCACCATTTTATTGTGCTTATGGGTCAGGGCTTTGGAGAGGGCAGGGAGGGGATGGCTTGCCTCTGAGATCTTGGTTGGGGAGGCGTGAATGGCTGGAGGCTGACCCCAGCGGGTGCTCCGGTTGGGGGGGGCACCCCAATTTGGCCTCTCCGTGTCGCTTGAGCTTCCTCGCAGCATGGCGGCCTCGGGAGAGCCGCGCTTCATACGCCGCCGAGACCCGGCGCCCCAGGAGCCACCGTTCCCACCACCGAGGCAGAAGCTGCTTTTCTTGGGCTGACGGAGCTTTGAAAGTCACACGGCGTCCCTTTCTATTGGTTGGAGTGGTTATAAGCCCGGCCGACTCAAGGAGGGGCAGGGGACACAGACCCTTGATGTTACAAAATCTGCAGTCAAGCTTTACAACGGCTGCAAGTAATTTCCGCACAGGGTTGTTGTGGGGATTCGATTAATTAGTTAATACGTGGGAGGCGCTCAGAGCAGTGCCTCGCGTCCGATAAGAGCTCAGTATGGTGGCCGCCATTGCTGTCATTGTCAGACGCCCCAAGTTCGCGCGAGGGAGGCAAAGGGGCTCAAGGTCAAGGGCTGGGTTGCGGCTTCCTTTAGCCTGAAGGTCCTCGGGCCCAGTGACTGCCTTCAGATCGCTCCCCGCTGGGTGCCTTTCCCCTTCCGCCCTGAGGCAAAGACGCTCTGGGAACCACTCCCGGCTAATGCACTCCATTCCAGAAGCACCCTCAGGTCTGTAGCACCATTGCTACTCATTATTAAAACCCAACCGTTATTAGCAACCCCTCAAGCAGGTGGATGGGGCCCGGCTCCAATTCCAGCAAATGAACCTGCCTCTCGGCGGACGACTCTCGGATATGGACTTCAGTCGTTTGTCTTGGGCCTCCCTGGCCCAGGGATGGGGTGCTGGGACCCTGGCCTCAGCCTGCCGCTGGGGTGTGGACGGCACCGATTCCCAGCTGGAGAACCCGGGTTCCTGACAGCGGCCGGGGTAGGTACTACGTGTCCGTGTTACTCAGTCCCGTGGGAGCCTACACTTTGTATCTGAGTCTCGGCTCTGTGGCTCCTGAGCTGGGTGACCCTGGACAGGTCCTTATCCCCTCTAAACCTCAGTGTCCCCAGCTGTGAAAGGGAAAGAGTATGAATTTCTGCCTGGGTTGCTTGCTAAAGTATCGGTTTCTCGGTTCCCACCTGGTCCTTCCCTTCCAGAAGGAAGGGAACTTTCTGGTGTGTGGAGGCCTGGAGGAAAACGGAGCAGGGATCTGGGCTCTAGGATCCAGACAAAAGCCACGATGAGGCTAGAGAAGGCCTGGAAATGCAGAGGACAGGAGCTCGCGGGAGGAGAGGACCCTCTCTCCCTATAAATCTAGCTTTTCAGTTCATCGGGAAACTCGAATGTGGGCGGCCGGGCAGCTACGCGGCCAGGCAGGCCCCCTCTTCTCTTGGGGCCTCACCTCACTTGGGCAACCAGATGGCTGGCCTCAGAGTGGTTTGACCATCTTAAATCTCCAGCAAGACTGACTGCTCCTCAGCACCCCCGTCCTCCTCCCAGCCTGGGCCCCCGCCCTTCGCACAGAGCCGAGCGATGAAGAGCCCAGAGCAGGGAGTCCATGCGGCTCAGTCGGTGAAGCGTCGGGCTCTTGATTTCGGCTCGGGTCACGGCCTCACGGTGGGAGAGTTCGAGCCCCACGTCTGGCTCTGCCCTGACAGCACGGAGCCTGCTTGGGATGCTCTCTCTCTCTCTTTCCCTCTCTCTCTCCCTCTCTCTGTCCTTCCCCTGCTCATGCTCTCTTTCTCTCTCAAAATAAATCAATAAACATTAAAAAGAAAAAGTCGCAGAGTGTGATGGCTTCAGCGTGAACCTCTGCCCTGCCCTGACACTCCTTTCAGCCGTGTGCCTCTCTGAGCCCTGGTGGTGGGGGGTGGGGGGTGGGGATCATCTTCCCTGGCCCCCATCACACAACGGATCCAGACTCGCTTAGCAAACCGGCAAGCCCCTCGGGATGAGGGTAAGGAGCAGGGACCCACCGAGCACGTGAACAAGGGGACGTGTCTCATGGCAGAGGCCACTCAGCAGGCTGACAATGAGCAGAAGAGTCACCGCCTCTGTCCCCAAGCTGCTCCCCCCCACCTCCATAGTCCCGGTGAGTCCCGTGGAAGCCCTGACTGCGGGGTTAGCCCCGGCTACCCGGCTCTCCTCGGCCCTTTGCCAGCATCTCCACTCACAACATCCCCGGGGGTCCAGGGGAGGCGCGAGGGACGCCCCAAGAGCCTGATGCAGACACAGGGAGAAAACAGGGGGCCCCGGACAGCGGCCGCAGAGGTCAGGGAGCGGGGCGGGGGCGGGGGGGGTACACAGCCACCTAAAGAGCCCCTTACAGCCCCAGAGTAGCCCTCGCCACGCCCGGCTCAAAGTCTCCCGTATAAACGTGACCGTGATACGGGTGTGACCGGCTTGCCCCGGTTTGCCTGGGACTTCCCTGCTTTTATTGAAGGTCCTGTGGCCCAGGCCAACCAGACAGTCGGTCACCCCAACCTCGGAGCGTGTTGGGTAAAAGCACAGCTCAGAAGCCCGACTCCCCGGGTTCGAGTCCCACCTCTGCTGCTTGCTGCCCACGTGACTTGGACGAGTCAGTCGCCTTTTCTGTGTTTCAGCGTCCTCATCTGCAAGATGAGGTAAGGCCCCGCTCCCAGGGGAGGTCCTGGTGTGTTGGCTAAGCCACGCACGGAGGACCCTTGGAACGGGGTCTGGCGTCCAGCAGCTGCCACGAAACACCAGCCCCCGTTATCTTTCAAGCCCTCCTTCCCGCAGGGGAGATGATGTGTCATAGGGACTCACTCGCCTGTCCAGCACCCGAAGGTGCAAGTCCTGCTGGGTCCCGCCCGCGGCGGGGAGGCGAGGGTTGTAATATCTACAGCTGGAAGTGGATACCTGTTCGGGGCGGGGTACGAAAACAAAGGCTTGATCTTTGAGTCGTTCACTTGGAGCCGGTGAATCTTACGGCGCATACATCATGCCTCAGTAAGGCTCCGAAAAGAAAACCAAAACCAGACCCATAAACAAAGGCTCTGGTGGCCTTCCAGAACGGGAGGCACCTGTTCCGACCAGGGAGATGGTGATCATGGAAGGCTCCCCGGAGGAGGTGACGTTTAAGCTGGCTGTCTGGGAATGGGGAGAATCTGGACACTGGGGATGATGAGAAGCGGGGACCCTGGGCAGTAGTCTCCGTGCGGGAGCCTGGGTTGATATCCACAGGCTGCTGCTTTCAAGCTGTGTGACCTTGGGGTAGATGGCTTCACATCTCTGAGCCCCTACTTCCCTCATCTGGAAAATAGAAAGGGTCTCAAGGAGCATCCAGAACAGCTCCCCAGAGCGTCTGGCCCAAAGGTGACAATTTTTCAGCAACAGGATCGTCAGAGGGGCCGGTGGGGGACGTCTCTTGTTCCCTCAACAAGCTTATATGCGGTGTGGCCGAGCCATGCTGGCCCCCAGACCCTACGTTCTAATGGGCGTCCAGCAACGAGGACCCGATGGAGAAGGGCCAACATTTTGGACTGGCTGGAGCCCAGGGGTGCATGGGGGGGTGGGGCGTAGAGGGAATAATGTGGGGAGAAGCTGAGGTTCAGTGCAGGGCCTTAAAAGCCGTAGCCTTGATTTCTCTCTGTCTGCGTTGGGAAAGCAGAGAAGCGTTTGGAGTAGATTTGTAATCAGCCCTCCCTCCCTGCCTTCCTTCCCTCCTTCCTTCCCGAAATTTCGCGCGCCAGCCCCGGGGTTACCAGCCACAGTCTGTCTTCGTGAGGCTCACGCCTAATCGGGGAGGCAGACGCTAATCAAATAATCCCTCAAAGAAATGTGAACTTTGTGAAATTGCAACTCTGATTAGCAATGAGAAGGGGGTCAGGGAACACCTCTGGCAGACGCGGCCACTGGGCCAGATCCGGAGGAGGAACATGAGACCCAGAGCAAGGGAGGCTGGGAAAAGGACACCGGGTAGCAGGCACAGCATGGGCAAAGGCCCTGTGGCAGGGCAGTCATGGGAACAACCGGGGCTGGGGGGCGGGGCGCGTCACAGGAGATGGGGCCGCAGGAGGCAGAGGCTTCGGGCTCTTGGAGGCCACTTTTGGGTTTTGCTTTCATCTGGAGAGTACCGGGAAATCTCGGGTTTAAGCGGGACAAAGACGTGACCAGACGCGTGTCTGTGAAGATCATTCATCCAGTGAGGGGAACAGAGTGGAGGGAGCCGGACTGGAAGCTTGGAACCACTCAAAAGCAGAGCTGAGACCGGGACTGGGGGGCCAGGGAGTTTATCTGGGAGCGGCCCCTCCCCCCTCCCGCCCCCTCGGAACAGGAGTGACCAACCAGGGGGACAGGACAGCTATTGCTGGGGTGCTGCTCTAGGCCACAGGGGCTCCATCTTCCTGAGAAGGGAACCCAAGGCATTCCAGAACTGCCCATCCGCCCCTCAGGGGTGCTGGGCACGAACCCAGACACCCCAGGGTGAGAGGTGCCCGGGACCGACAGGAAAGACACTTCTGGAGCACACATCAGGGTGCAGTGATTCGAACCCCGCAGGCGCCCGCCCTCCACTCCAAAAGGTGAAATCAGAGGAGAGGAAAGGTGGGGGTTGGGGGGGGGGTGGGTGGTGGCTGCGGGGGTCGTGGAGGAAAGTGACGGATCTCAAAATGCCCAGGAGGGGAGTCAACGGGTCACGGTGATGGAGGTGGGTAAGGGGTGCTGCCCGGATCGCGGGGTGGGGAGGACCGGGTAGGGACGCAGGGAGGGCGGGGGGCGGCCGGGAGGTCACGCTGGAGGTGCCTTTGCGACATCCCGGAGAAGGTGTTGAGAAGGAGGCTGACTAGAGGGATGGGGGGCTCCGGGGAGAGGTCCCGGCCGGAGCCATACATGCGTGAGTCATCGGAGGCCCCGCGAAGCCACCGGGAAGCGTGAGATCACCTGGAGAGAGAACGGGGCGGGAGGAGCCTCCGGGCCGCGTCCACCTCCTTCCCCTCCCCCCCCCCCAGCCCCTCACCCCCGCCCGCGGCCTTTCCCGCCCCGCCCCCCCTGCCCCCCGGCAGCCCCTTCCTCCCCCGCCCGCCTCCCAGGAGGGAGGGACATTCCAGCACTTGTGATTCTAATTGAATTTAATTGTCTCCTCCAAGTTGCTCTAAAACCCTTTCAAAGTCCCCTGAAATTAGGGAACATCGATAACGCTGCTCCTGGGGGTTTTAATCTGTGTCCTCCCCGAGAACGGTGATTAATTTTTTACAAGCTAATCATATCTCTTAGGCAGGCTGTCAGCAGAGGACCCGTCATCTCTCATCAATAATGAAGCGATCCGAGCTCCCCCGCTTCCCGCAGCCTCCTGCATAATTCACCAGGAGGGCTTCCAACAAAGAAGCGAAGGGCTGGGTCCCCTTAATCGGTGGCCTTCATAATTAGGCCCGGGTGCGGGGAGGGCTGGGTGGGGCGGAGGGGGGCGGGCAGGGGGTATAAAAACTGACCCAGGGGCCCACAGCTGGCTCCCCCTTTCCCCATGCTCTCTCTGCCTCCGTGTCCCCCTTTCTGCCCAGCTGGCCCCCGCCTGGGGCCACCTCATCCATCCTCTCATGGCCCCTGCCCTCCCCACCCCTCCTTTCTTCCTGGCCGGGACACCACTGCACGCCCAGGCTTCCTCCTTTGGCCTCACAGCCAAGGTCCCGTTTGACAGATGAGTACGCTGAGGCCCAAAGAGAAGCAACTTGCCTAATGAAGGTCACAGAGCAAATCAGGGGCAGTGAGAGCCAGACCTACAGTTCGGGGTCTCCCAGATCGGTGCTCTCTCTGTCCCCCTAAACCTTGGGCCAAAGGAGTGGACGGGCCACCCCCATCCCTTCCCCAATACTGTGTCTATCCTCGGATGCTTAAGAGGAATCTACCTTTTTCTTCCCCACCCACCCCGGCTCAGGCCTCTCCCCTGCCTCTCCCCGGGGGACGTGCCGCTCAGCGTGCCCTGTCCTCTGTCACTCCTGTGGTCCATCTCCGAGGACAAAGGTCAGAAGCAAACAGCGGCTGGAGACTGAGGTGGCAGGAAGCGAAGAGATCGCGGAGTTAGAAACAGAAATCACTTGCCCTTTCTCTTTGGCGCCATTGAACAGGACTGCACACGCTGGCCTTTTGGAGAGATTCCAGAAACCAGGGGGAGCCTGAAACTCCCCCCATGGGAACCGGATTTCTTGCCTCCAGGCCCTGAGCAAATGCCCCGCGGGAACCAGTAGCTAACGTGTTTTCCAGAGAAGAGAAGCGTCGTCCCGGACCCCCACTCAGGAGGCGGGCTCTCTTGTGTCATGTCTGTCCTGGGAAAGACCCCTTCCTGTGGCTCAGGCGACTGAGCAGATCCCAAGGGCCCCTCCGTCCCCTACGAGCGGACCCCGAATCAGGGGCCTCGGGCCTGACCTCGTGCCAAAGCGGTGGCCACGCCTGCTCCTTGGGGACCCAAGTCGACGTGTCCAAGAGTTTGTCCATCACTCCCCCAGCTCCCCACCCCCCTGTCCCCTTGTCGCCTTTCCGGGTCACCACCAGGGTGACCAGTTGTCCGGGGTTGCTCAAGACGAGAGAGCGTCTAGGGACGCCGGACTTGGTTTTCAAATCGGGAAAGTCCAGAGCAAACCAGGGTGACTTGGCCACCCGAGTGTCCCCTTTCTTCCAGGCACTGACTGGAAACGTCAGCGTCAGAGAGAAGCAGACAGGGCTGGACAGCGCGTTCCCTGTGCTGGACACTCGCTCCGCCTCTCCTGGCTTCTGAGCCACAGTTGACTCATCTGAAACATGAGTAAGAGTAATAAAAACCAAACAAGATTGCTCGGAGGGAGCGAGAGGGTGAATGACTCAGCACAGCACCTGGCACGCAGCAAGTGCTCTGTAAACGGTCACTCCCGTGACAGTGGTCCCTGACACCCCCCTCATCACGTCCTCTGTTGCCAGATCCTGCCACACTCACCGGAGTTTCCACTGCCTGCGAAATACAACCCCCATTGTCCTAGTTTGGCATTCAAGGCCTTTACAGCCTGGACAGCGAACCTTTGTTCCCCGCCCCCTCCGCCTCCTCCCCCTCCAACACTTCTCCTGTAACTGCCACCAGCAGGGACCTCAAAGGGCAACTGCCTGTTCCCTGACTGTGTCTCACACTCTCCAGCTCTCCTGACTCCCTCCCTGCCCACCCCTCAAGGCCCAGGACTAGGGCTGCCTCTTCCAAGAAGCCGTCCTAGATTTAATCACCAGGGGATGACATCTGAGTCCCCTTGAATCCACTCCTACCCACCCCCCCCTGCAACCCCGCAACCCCCCAGCCACTGTATAGTCTCTGCCTCTCGGGGCACTGGCACTGTCTTTCTTTCTTTTTTAATGTTTATTTATTTTTGATAAAGAGAGAGAGACATGGAGGGTGAGCAGGGGAGGGGCAGAGGGAGAGGGAGACAGAATCTGAAGCAGGTTCCAGGCTCTGAGCTGCCGGCACAGAGCCCGACGCGAGGCTGAGGCTGGAACCGTGAGATCATGACCTGAGCTGACTTTGGACGCTTGACCGCTCAACCGGCTGAGTCACCAGGCGCCCCCAGGCAGTTTCTGAATGTAACTAAGCGTAACTACTACTAACTATCGCTGATATCTGTCAAGTTCTTTCTGTGCCTCACTCCCAGTTCTTTGACTTACGTTAACTCCATTAGTCCCCGATCCGAGACCCTATGACGTGGGTGACATCATTACACCCAGTTTAGATGCAGACGCAGAAGCCCAGAGACGTCAAGTCAGGGGCCGAAGGTCACACAGGAGCTGAGTGGGAGAGCCAGAAGTCCTTTGGGGTGTGGATCTGGAGTCTGGCAAACTGGAGTTCCGTTCCCACCTCTAGGACCTTCCCCAGGAATGACCTTTGAGGGCTGTTCGCGCCCCCACCCCCAAGGCTCAGTTTCCCCTTTAGAAATAAGGATCCTCAGGGGCACCTGGGTGGCTCAGTCGGTCGAGCGTCCGGCTCAGGTCATGGTCTCGCGGTCCGTGAGTTTGAGCCCCGCGTCGGGCTCTGTGCCGACAGCTTGGAGCCTGGAGCCCGCTTCGGATTCTGTGTCTCCCTCTCCCTCTGCCCCTCCCCTGCTCATGCTCTGTCTCTCTCTGTCTCAAAAATAAACATTAAAAAAAAAAATTTAAAAAAAAAAAAGAGAGAAGGATCCTCAGACCTACTTCACAGCGCGTTGGGAGGATGGAACAGTTTATCCTCTGCCGGGCACAAAGTAGGTGCTCACGAAAACGGTCCCTCCGGCTGTTAGCTTGGCTTGAGTGGTGGCTTCTCACTGGCTGTCGATTCAATGACTGTTTCCTAGGGCCCAACCCAACTCAATGGCTGTTTCTAGGCCCTGGGTTGGGGAGACCAACAGGAGTCTGGCCTTCCTAAGGCTGGGGATCCTGTCTTGGCTCCAGGTTTTCCAGAGGGGTGTGCGCGCACGCGCGCGCGCGTGTGTGACCTTGACAAGGTCGCGCTGCCTCCTCGGGCCGGAGGCTAACATCTGCACACCCACTGTGGCCAGAAGGGGCAGTGAGGACGGAGGAGTGCGGCCTTGGGTGGGCCCTGTCCCCTTCGGATTAAATGCCCCCCACCCCCACCCCGGGGGGCCCAGCCTAGCAGAGCTACCGGACGTGGTGGCTTTAATGCCATTCAGATCTTTGGTTCCGGGCGAGGACCCTGCATTTGCATTTAAATGGAGGTTTGCAAGTCTGTAAATCTCCATTTCCCTACCGCCGAGGCCTAATGGTTGTTTAATCATGTTTAGATGAACCCCCCCGGAGCACTGGGGATTGGTGCCTCTTAAATCTTTAAGCGCAGAGACAGATCAAATGAGGGGCATTCGGGGCAGCCGGTTCTTCTTCACCGCCAGTGGGGGGCGGTGTGGGGGGCGGGGGGATGGTGGTGGTTTTCTCCTCTGGTCTGGGTAGACCCTGACCACCCCGCCCCTTCCAGGAAGGCCTCCGGGATTGCGCAGATGGAGCCGTCGCCCCCAATTCCCACAGCCTTCTCTCTACGTTGCAAAGAGGAGAACCCGTGGCTGAGATGCGGGTTCAGAGGGACCTGGAATGGAAGCCGGACCGACCCCCGGGGGGGAACCGTGGCTGTGGGCAGGGCGCTCACGCGTTCTGGGCACCCCCGTTCCTATCTGGAACCTGAGGGTGGGCGTACCTCCGAATCGTGTATGTGAAGCACCTGGCACACAGTAGGGGCTTTTCACACAGTGGTCAGTGTAACTCCAAATTGCCCTTCACCTTGAGAAGGGTTGGCCTTTGGGGGACTGCTCGGTGTCTTGGCCACGGGCACCAGCCGCAATGACTTGTCCTGCTTGTCCTGGGTCTCGAGTGGCACCTTGTGTCCCTGCTGAGGGCCTGCGTTCTCTGTGATCAGAACAGCGCCTGACGCTTCTGAGGCCCCGGACGACGTATAAAGCCCCGTACCGTTAACACGACACAGCCACACGCACTGTCTAGCGGCAGCCTGCAAGAACCCCCGCTCTACATGGGCCACTATCCCTTCTTCGGGGATGAAGACGGGGGCTCAGAGAGGGAGAGCCACTTTCCCGAGGTCACACAGCTGGGGAGGTGGACTGAAGCCGGATGGGTTTACCCCGCCTCCAGGGCTGCGTCCTGGGTCCTGTGCCTCCTTGCCCGGAGCTCCTCTTTGAAGGAGCTTTCGCCTCCAAAATTCATTTCTTTCTCCTGTGACTTGTGACTTCCTAGTGCTCTTTTTGTACCTGTTTCTGCAGCTCCTGCCTGGAACATTCGGGGAGGCGGGGTGCGGTGAGGGAAGGCTCAGCAGGTGGGCTCCAGGGCTCCCACCCCCTGTCCAAGCAGACAGTCCTGCTTCCGTCTGCTCTACCTTTGGGGACTTGGCATCAGTGTCTTTTTCCTTCCCTTCCCTTCCCTTCCCTTCCCTTCCCTTCCCTTCCTTTCCCTTCCCTTCCTCCTCTCTCGCTCCCTCCTTCTTTCCTTCCTTCCTCCCTCCCTCCCTCCCTCCTTCCCTCCTTCCTTCCCTCCTTCCTTCCTCCCTCCTCTCTCCCTCCCTCCTTCTTTCCTTCCTTCCTCCCTCCCTCCTTCCTTCCTTCCCTTCCCTTCCTCCTCTCTCCCTTACTCCTTTCTTCCTTCCTTCCCTCTTTTCTCCCCCCTCCTTCCCTGTCTCCCTCCTTCCTTCCTCCCTCCCTCCCTTTGTTTTTTTTTGTTTTTTTTTTTTTACAATAGTTATAGATTCACAGCAAAGTTGAGGAGACGGTACCCGGGTTGCCTCGATGCTCCCTGTCCCGACACAGGCACAGGCTTGTCCACCGGAGAGGCACGTTTGTCATGATTACTGAACGTGCACGGACACATCATCGCGAAGTCCACCGTTTAGTTCACTCGTGTTGTCCACTCTGTGGGTTTTTTTTTTTAATGTTTATTCATTTTTGAGAGACAGAGAGAGACAAAGCATGAGTGGGGAAGGGGCAGAGAGAGGGAGAGACACAGAATCGGAAGCAGGCTCCAAGCTCTGAGCTGTCAGCACAGACCCCCCAACACGGGGCTCCAACCCACGAACCACGAGATCATGACCTCAGCCCGAGTTGGATGCTTAACCGACTGAGCCCCCCAGGCCCCCCTCCACTCTGTGAGTTTTGACAAATATAAAACGACACCCACCCACACCCGCTGCTACAGTCTCATCCAGAAGTTTCCCTGCCCTAAACATCTGTACCTGCCTCTTCATCCTGACCCCCCAACCCCTGCCAACCACTGATCTCTCTACTGTCTCCATAGTTTGCCTTCTCTGGAAAGTCATATGGTTACAATCGTACAACTTCTCCGACTGGCTTCTTCCACACAGTAATATGCATTTAAGTTTCCTTCCTGACCTTTCAGGGCTTGAGAGCTCATTTCTCTTTCGCGCTGAATAATATTCTGGGGTCTGGATGAACCACAGTTTGTTTATCCATTTATCCACTGACAGGCTTCTTGGCTGCTTCAGATTTTGGCAATTACGAGTAAAGCTGCCATAAACATCCATGGGCAGATGTGCATGTGGATCTGTGTGGGAGAGAGAGAGAGAGAGAGAGAGAGAATCTCAAGCAGGTTCCATGCTCAGAGTGGAGCCCGACGTGGGGCTCGATCCCACGACCCTGGGATCATGACCTGAGCCAAAACTAAGATTTGGATGCCCACCGATTGAACCACCCAAGGGCCCCTTGCTTGGCTTTTCTCTAAATCCCAGTTTGGGGGACTGTGTGGTTCCCCTTGTCCCCTCTGCGCAGGAATTGTGTGGTCAGGACCTCCAGGTAGGGTGGGTTCCCGGCAGCGGGGGCCTGACTCCCCTCTCTCCCACCCTCGGCAGCCCCCTGTGCTCGGCCACTGATTGGAAGTGTTTGCCGAGCTAGATCGACTTGGTTCCACTATTTCAGAAATGACACAGCCCCCCCCCCCCCCCCCCCCCGCCCGGGAAGGGCGGAACCCACTCAGAGGAGCTGGCGCCTGGAGAAGTTTTCCTGAATGAGAAGGAAATACCCCTGTGTCCCCTCTTCCCCAAGTAAGGCCGCGCCCTCACCACAGACCAGAGCTAAGGGGCGGCAGGACCCCGGGGTCCTGCCGACTGAGGTTGGAATCCTGGCTCCTCCCCCGCCCCCAATTGAGAGATCACGGGCAAGTTTCCACTTCTCCACGCCTTGGTTTCCGCATCTGCAAAATGGGAAGAATGATAGTATGAAGATTCGGTGAGACGCCACCCGCAGGGCGCTTAGCACAGAGCCCAGCCAGCCCTTGTCCCCCCAGGCACTCAGTGGCAGTTGTCAGCAGTATGATTTAAAACAATTTTTTTAATGTTTGTTTTTGAGAGAGAGAGAGAGACAGAGCACAAGTGGGGGAGGGCAGAGAGAGAGGGAGACACAGAATCCGAAGCAGGCTCCAGGCTCCCAGCTGTCAGCACAGAGCCCGACGCGGGGCTCGAACTCACGGACCATGAGCTCATGACCTGAGCCGAAGTCGGACGCTCAACTGACTGAGCCACACAGGCGACCCCCCCAAAATTTTTTTAATGTTTATTTTTTGAGAGAGAGAGAGTGAGAGAGACAGAGCATGAGTGGGGGAGGGGCAGAGAGAGAGGGACGCCTCAACTCGAATGTGGCCCCTTCTGTTTGGCCTGCCTTAACCTCCGCAGGCAGAATTAGGTGCCGCCTGCGTTCCCGCCCTTCTCTGTTCGCCGTTTCTAGCCCTTATCGCCACAGTGTCTCACATACAGGTCACGGGCTTCTCAAGGGCAGGGACCCTCTCTCATTCCTAGCCTGGCATGGAGGCCTGGGGGCCTGGCACAGACTAAGCGCCCAACAAACTTGACTCGTTGCCTGGCCGTGTGCAGCAGCATTCAGGGACGTTGTCTAGCTTAGCGGTTAAAGGCACAGTCGTCAGACCTGGGATTGAATCCCAGTCTTACCCTTTATTACTTATACGAGCATCATTAGTCCTTTAACTCTCCGCCCGGTTCCCTCATCCGGGAGGTAAGGGGCAGGACTCTGCCCCCTACATAGGGTTGCCATGACCCATCGTACTTGAAGCAGGTGACAGGGCAAGAGCTCAGTAAAAATGGGGGTTCGTTGAATCAACAGGCCCTTGGTCTCGGAGTGGAAGGGCGAACACTCCCCCCCGCCCGTGTCTTCAGCGAATTTAATACACCTTCCATTTTCTCATCTGAAACACGATGATGGTGGCGTTACCGTGGGGCCCTTGTGCCGATTAGATAGTGAATTCGCGCAGAGCACTCGGGCCGCTGCCCGGCCCACAGCAAGCCTCCGCTAGGACTCTGCCCTCCAAGAGGCTCTGCCCTTGCCTCTGCCTTCCCCTGCGGAGGGGGGCGCCCCGTGGCTCCCCTCCGCCACCTGCCTCCTCCCCCTCCCCGGGTCAGAGCCCACTGCCCCCCGGCTCCGTGCTCCCAGCCTTGGGTTGTGCTCTGCCTGGCGGCCCTGACAGCTGGCTGGGGGTCTGTTTCATTTCGGTGCCTGCCCCTCCCCCTCGCCGGCCGTAATCTGTTGTTTGCCCATCTCACCCTGTGGAGCTGCCCTGCTTTGCTTAGGCTGGGCCCGGAGATTTGCATAATCAGTAGAAATGCATCTGGGAAAAGGGGGGGAGGGGGTGTGGGTGTCAGGCCGGCAAATGGGGAGCACAGCTCTGGGGGGGCCCCTGATGGACCTGGGAGGGTCGCTGGGTGGGCACGGGAGATCCCTTTGCAGGGTCTTGTCTTCCTGTCCCTACTGGGCAGGACGGGTCTCCGTCTCTGACCCGGCTTGGTCCGTCCCCAAGAGCCAGGCCAAGGCTCAGAGGGGCTGCAGCTGTCTGCCAATCACCCCCCTCTCTGCATACGGCTTTCAATGGCTCCCCAGTACCGCGGTACCATGTTCCCACCTTATCCTGTCCTCCCCGCCCCCCGCCGAGTCCTTCCAAGAGGCCAGCACAGCAGAATGGAACACACGCTTGGGATCCCAACTCCTGGGTGCGCCACGGTCCCCTTTACGTTTCCCCAAAGCTGACCAGGAGACAGGGACTTGGGTGCGGGTAGTTTGTCTGGGAGGGGGTTGCAGGAGGCTCAGCGAGGCAGTGCGGAGGGGAGCCCGGGAAGAGAGAAAAGTCTACCAAAGACGCGTCCAGTGGTGGGTCATAGCTGAGGGCAGCTGGGCTCAAACTCTCTGGAGACCCCCTGAGAGCCACACAGAACGTGCCTTAGAATTGTCCCACTCCAGGTTGAGGAAGCTGGCCTGCTTGTCCGCTGGGGTAGGCAGCTCATCGATGCCACCCCGCACGACTCTTGCCTGCCTGTGTTCAGCCTGGCAGAGGCCTCATCCACGCCGACGCTTCGGCTGGTTCCCATCCGGCAAGGGCACTGTGTTCCCGTCACCTCGAACAGCTCCAAGGAGTCCCATAAACACTTGCTGGAGGGAGGAAGGAAGGAAGGAAGGAAGGAAGGAAGGAAGGGTCAGCGGAGTGGAAATCGAGTAGAGATCAGCCAGGTGAAGATCTCCAGGCAGGAAGAAGGACACCTGCCAGGGCCGGTGCGGCCGGAGTCGCCATGGAGAGCGGGGTAGGAGGTGAGACAGTGGAGACCAGGCGGGACCTCGGAGACCCCAGGTGGCTCCCTGGAGGGGGGCTTTGTCACATTCGCTATTTTTCGGGCCTTGATCAAAGCAGGAGGAGCTTGACGAAGGTTTGCTCGGGAGCTGCCGCCCCTCCTTGTCCCTGCCTGCCCTTCGTCCCGATTCGTCTTCAATAGCTTCTCGCCGGGAAGCCTTTACCAGCGCCCACCCCAGGCGCCGGCCACTCTGGGTCCCCAGGGACGTTATCCCAACTTCAACTATGACGCATCACACAATATGGTCCGCTTGTGATAGTGCTGGGCTCACGTCAGCTACACAGCTGGTGCTTCCTTCCTTTGTTTGCTCTGTTCCTCTTCTTTTTTTTTTTTTTTAATTTTTTTTTCTCAACATTTTTTATTTATTTTTGGGACAGAGAGAGACAGAGCATGAACGGGGAGGGGCAGAGAGAGAGGGAGACACAGAATCGGAAACGGGCTCCAGGCTCTGAGCCATCAGCCCAGAGCCTGACGCGGGGCTCGAACTCACGGACCGCGAGATCGTGACCTGGCTGAAGTCGGACGCTTAACCGACTGCGCCACCCAGGCGCCCCTGCTCTGTTCCTCTCCTTTCCTGCCCTCCTTCCCCCCTTCCTTCCTGCCCCCTTTCCTTCCTTCCTTCCTTCCTTCCTTCCTTCCTTCTTTCCTTCCTTCCTTCCTTCCTTCCTTCCCCCTTTCCTTCCTCCCTCCTTCCCACCCCCTTCCCCCCTCCCTTCCTTCCTCTTTCCCTCCCTCCCTTCCTTCCTTCCTTCCCCCCTCCCTCCCTCCCTTCCTTCCCTTCCTCCCTCCTTCTCTCCTTTCCTTCTTTCCTCTGCATTCACTGAACCTGGCACCCAGCTCCCCATCAATATCACCCTCCCACCCCCAGCAAAGAGGTGGCGTGGGAAAGGGGAGAGCTCAGCTGCTTTACCAGCTGCGACTTCCTGTCAGCCTGAGCCTCAGTTTCCCCCCTGTAGGACGGTATGTGCACCTTACAGGGCCAGCATAAGGAGAGGGCACAGCGTATGTAGCACCCGGTAGATGTCCGGCAGGATAAGCCTGCCTTAGTCCCAGCGAGAGGATGGGGAGGAAGCAGCCTTTCGCCTCTTTCCTCTTGGAACTCACGCAGCCCGGTGTCCCGGGGTGATGGAGGTGCCCCTTCTCAAATGAGGAGCTGGGCTGAACCGGCTGTCCCTCTCTCTTTCGTTTGTGAAGCCAGTGAGGAGAAGACAGTCCTTTGCTTTGCTTTTTTTTTTTTTTTAAATTAAATTGAAAAAGTTCTACGGGAATCTTTGAAATGTTCAGATCGGTGGCTTTTTAAAATAAAAGGGAAGATAAAGGACGCCGTCCCAGTCCCTGGGTCGCACAGGAATTGCATGGCCACACAAACATTGTTTGAAACGACAACCGTCGCCGCCATCCAGGGACCCGCTTTGTTGTAGAGAGAATCCTAGGGTTTGTTATAAGGGGTTTGCCCCCCGAGTCCTCTCTGGAGAGCTTCCGAGGAGCTGTGCATTTCATGTCCATTAGAGTTTCACTTGTCAGATCAGGGATGTAATGGAAGCGGTCTCCGATGCTTCGCGGAGAGTGTTGGGGGAGGACGATTGGATAAAGTTAAAAGTGTTCTACAAAGGTTAAGGTATTCTTAGCGGTGGCTGGCATGCCCCGAGAAGGGAGGTGATTTTCCCAAGGTCACGGAGCAAGGGGGCGGAAGAGCCAGAGACAGCAGGGGAGCCTCCTCTCCATCCTGAAATTCCGAAACCTGCGTCGTTTTAGTCACATTGTGTTCCTAGTGCCCCCACCCGTGAAGCTTGTTCATTCATTGACCAACGAACGGACGAATGCATGAATGGTGCTCTAACAGTCCCAAGAGCACGAGGGATCGCTGTGACCCATCCCTCCAGGACCCTCCAGTGCCACAGTGAGCATCCTGGACTGGACTTCATTGTCTCCTGCTTCCTCTGGCCTCCCGCCCCAAGGAGCAGCCCCTGCCCCCTTCCCAGGGCCCATCTGTGGAAGACTGGGATTGAATCCCGCTTCTTCGGCCCTCCCCGCCTCTGTGCCCTTCGCCGTGGGACCTTGCAGCTTGTCCCGTTAAGAGGCAGGGGATACCGCCTCCCCTCTGGCCTTGAATGGGGCGATACGACTTGCTTTGGTGGCTAACACGAGGCAGAATGGACAGGGAGCCTTACTCTGAGTCTAGGCCTCGGGTTCTGATCGCCCTTGGTCCTCTACCAAAGTCTCAAGAAACACATGGCTGAGCGAGCCCGCCGACCCCAGAAGGAGGATGACAGACACGTGGGGGCAGAGCTGCTCTGCTCCGGCCACCACCACGCCCTGGAACCCAGCCCGTTGCACAGCTCCCAGCCGGCCTGCAGACGAGGGGGCTTGATGGGTGCTTTTTGGTGTGTATCACCGAGACCGGGTGCTTCTTTGTTACACAGCGTAAGCGAGGCCAGAGTTCACCGACGCACCGCCCACATTCTCCAAGTCCTCCCCAGCCTGGGTCAGCATTTACCTCCTCTGGGAAGCCTTCCCTGACCTCCCCAACCGCTTACATTCATTAATGCATTCGTTCGTTCCCTCACTAAACGCCCGCCCTCTGTCAAGCCCAATGCTGGAAGCTGGGAGTAATGAGAAGATATGTGACAGTGCCCTGAGGATCTCCAGTCTGGAGGGGGGAGACGCACGCCAGCAGATGTCATGGTCACGACCCCGATTATTAATGCTCTTAATATATTAGCCACCATTTGCTGAACGTTTCCTGCACGGGGCGCTTTGTAGCCATTACTTCCTGTAATCTTCAGAATAATTCCAGGAGACTGTTTTATACTCACCAGTCGGGGCGGAGACCCGGAACCCGTAGTTCTGGTGGGTTCCCCGGGTGCAACTGCTGCTCCTTCCGAAAAGCCTTCCTGCTCTCCCCGTGTCGGCCCTGCAGGTACATCCTGACCCCTTCCTCTGACCTCTCTCATGACTCCCTGTCATCGTCCCCCAGCTTGGCATGGACTTGCTCTCTGAATGTGCCCCACGAGCGTCTTCTCTACCGGTGCTCGGGGGCGGGGCTGGGGGAACCGTGCTCGTCCCAACCCGAAGGACACGCACCTGGCTGGACCGGTCAGTTGCTCGCGGTAGTTATGGAGTCTGAAAAGGTCTGGGTGGCCCTCATGAGGTCTAGGTCTGTTGAGGCATCATTATTGTCCTTAAAAAAAAAAATACTGTAATTATAGAGCACATCCCAGTCTGTTGCTTTCTCCATGACTTCATGTCTTTCTTGCAGCAGAGTGGTTTTCCCATCTGTGAAACTTGCCACGGTCTCAGACGGAGCTGGTAAGGCAAAGACCTCCCTCCTTGGCAGGGGCTTGGAGGTAGGGGCTGCGAAGCCGGGAACTTTTCTGGGAAGTGTGGGGGTCAGGTGCAATCAGCCCCCACCCACCCCTGGCCGGAGCAGAGGGTAGGAGGGAGGGTGCCTAACCAGGCTCAGAGCCCTGAGTTCCAGCCCGGCCTTTGTCATGAAGCGGCCAGGGGACCTTGACAAGCCCCTCCCCGTTCCCTGCCTTGGTTCCGGAATCTGGGATAAAGTCCGCTAAGCGTCCGACTTCAGCTCAGGTCATGATCTCGTGGTTCATGAGTTCAAGCCCCGCGTGTTCCAGCTCAGAGCCTGGAGCCCGCTTCGGATTCTGTGTCTCCCTCTCTCTCCAGCTGGTTGATTCATCAGGAGGACCCTCAGGTCGCGGCCACACTCGTGGTCGCGACCGACAGCGGAAGGACAGAGAGTAAAATCGGCAGACGGAAAAGGCCCACGGGGAAGTCCGGAGAAATCCAAACGCCGGCTTCCAAGAGCCCTCGCCCTGGGGAGTCACTCACGACGTGCTCAATTCCTCCGGCAACGCGTTTTGGCTACACCCGTGGAGGCGCTGTCTACCCGGGAAGCTCATCGTAGACTCGGTGCCCAGGGTTTTGGCTGGGGTCTCGTCGTGCAAGCGCCTTCTTTCGGGCTCGCTCCAAAATTCCAGACTCCCAGAAGACAAGCAGGCAGGACACGTTGTTTGCCCAGGGCCAGGCTGGCAGGGACAGCAGTCTCAGCCGGCTACGCAAACACCTGTCTGCCCCACCCACTTCCTCCCGAGGGATTCTTAACACACATCCAAGTTTGAGAGTCACTTGGTCTGGTGGATAAAGCTGGGTCAACAACTCTATTTCTGGTTACTGTGCGACTCATGATAAGCTGCTTGAGCATCCTGAACCTGACGTCCTGATTTGTACCAGAGAGGATATATTTCCTCCCCAGGAGCTTAAATCCAAATCCCGGGTAACCTCTTCCACAAGGGAGCAGAAGGGAGGAGAGCCCTCCTGTAAGGGGTCCTGCCGTACCCAGGCTGCTGGAGCAGAACTTGACCCCGGAGGCATGGAGAGAAGGAAAAGAGCAGAAGCAGCGGCAGGAAGGGGGCGATTCTTCAGATATATGAGGATGTGGATCCCCAATCACCCCTCTAGTGCCCCCCCCCGGGGGAGACCCGGCACCCAGAGACCAGGCTCCCCTCTGCGTGGCTTGGGCACTCAGGTGGGGGTGACAGGGCCACCGAACTGAGCAAGACCAGGTGTCGTCCTTGAGATGGGTGGGGACTTGGCCAGGGATCAGGATCTTGGGACACCAGGAGGGACCCCTGCTCAGGCATCGGTGGGACCGGAGACGTTAGACAAATCACGTCACCCTGTTGAAGCCCAGTTGCCTCTTTTTAAAAATGGGGCTCTGATGCCCAAAATCTAAGGGAAGATTGTGAGGATTAAAAAGGACAACGACAGCTTTGTGAAAAAATGGCAAAGCATGGTTTTGAAAGAGCTTGATAACCCCTGGAAGTTATCTATGAGCAGATTTTCACCCTCCTGACCTCAGCCCTGAGCAGAGGAAAGAACCCTCTGTCACAAATTTTCCTGCTGACCTGGAAAATCTGTCTGTCTGTCTCTCTTTCTCTCTCTCTCTCTGGACCTCAGTTTTCCTCATCTGCAGAATGGGAACAGTAACACTCCTGCCATCACCTTATCAGCATTGTCAGTTCTTTCCTTTTTTTTTTTTTTAAAGTTCATTTATTTATTTTGAGAGACAGAGAGAGAGAAGTCGGGAGAGGCAGAGAGAGAGAAAGAGAGAGAGAGAGAGAGAGCGAGAGAGAGAGAAACCCAAGCAGTCTCCCCACTGTCAGCGCAGAGCCTGATGTGGGGCTTGAACTCACACACAGTGAGATCATGACCGGAGCAGAAACCAAGAGTCAGATGCCTTATCAACTGAGCCTCCCAGGTTAATCGGTTCTTTCCTTTTTTCATCTTGTTCCAGAAATGCCAGAGGCACATCTGTGTTCAGGGATGTGGACCAGCATCTCTTTGAGGAACATTCCAAAGGAGAGTGGAAAATAGTCTTGGAAGGGCCATTCTTGGACCCTTGTGGGGACACATTAGCGTCATAAGGGCTCTGACAAGTCCTGCAGGAAGGACACTGTCTCAAGTTTTTATGCTCAGGGAACTCCTTTGGTCAGAACCCCCACGGGCACCCTACAGAACAGTCCATGGCATTCTCTTGGGGGTTGCTAGGCGAGGAGGACTCCAACAAGCTGAATCCCAGTTACGTCCACCAAGACGCAGCCTTCCCAGGTCGGTGGCAGGCCATCCTTGCCCTTGGCCTCGGTGCCCCTTGGGAGGTGACCTTGAGGCCGGCCTCACGGTCTCAGCTCCAACCTCTCCAGCAAGTTTTTTGTTCCCAGATGCCTGAAAGTCCCGGAAAGTGCTGCCTGAGCCAAAATTCAAAAGACGTGATGAACCAGGTTCATTTTAGGGCCGTGGCACCAAGCAGGCATGCTCCCCAGTGGGTTGCTTGGATGAATGAGTTAATTTTGTCCAAGCTCCAAGCCTCTCGAGAACTTTGGTGCTGAGGGTGTATATATGTGTGTGTGTGGGGGCGGGGGCACGGCATGGAATGTGCTCTGGGGTCTTCTGGGAGCCGACAAAGGAGGGCTGCATACTCAGCCCGGGTCAGTCCCAGCCAGGGAGCTTGACAGGTGGAAAAGCCTTGGAAAAGCCCACATCGGCAGCTTTGCCAGGGGGAGCTGGGAGAGGGGCTGACTGGAGGCCTTGGCGCCTCATCTTGAGGCTGAGCCAGGCGGCCCGGGGCAGCGGAGGTGGGGAGAGGCGTCCTTCCGAGGGACCTAAGCACGGGCAGGGACAAGAGCAGGGCTTCTGAGGCAGACAGCGCTGGGTTTGAGCCTTGCCCGAGCCCCGAATGAGCTGTGTGTCATTGGGCAGGCCCTCGGCCTCTCTGAGCCTGTTTCTTCATCTGCAAACGGAGACAGTCAGCTCTCTCTCTGAGTCATGAGTGGGACGACTTGGGCAGAGCGCCTACGTATCCCTGGCACACAGCAGGTGCTCCGTGGACACCGTTTCTCTCCTTGTCCTTTGGGTCGGCGCCGAGACCGGCCGAGGCTCGTGTTTTTCTTCTTTTAACTTTTAATTGAAGTATAACATGCACGCAGCAAGGGGCGTAAATCTCTTTTGTTTTTTAATTTAAGATTTATTTCAACTCTTCTGGGTCCGAAAATGCAAAACCTGAGAATAAGCCTCCAATGATTTCCTGGATGGCATTAAAAATTGCTTTGAAATAAGACTCACAAGGAGTTGCAGAAATAGGACCGGGTTCCCCTTTACCCAGCTTTTCCCGACGACAGCTTACAAAACCACGGGACACTGTGAAGCTAGGGAGTCGATGTTGGTACAATATTATCAACTAAAATAAAAAGTGCGTGTGTCTTACGTGGACAGCTCAGTGGGCTTTCACGGCCCTGACACCAGCGTCCAGACTAAGAACATGAACATGACCAGCACCCCGGGAGTGCCGCTGTACCTCCTCCAGTCCCTGCCCCCTCCCGGAAGTGCCCCCCACCTCCTCCAGTCCCTGCCTCCTCCCGGAAGTGCACCCCTGTGCCTCCTCCAGTCCCCTACCCTCTCCCGGAAGTGCCCCCACGCATCCTCCAGTCCCTGCCCCCTCTCGGAAGTGCCCCCCACCTCCTCCAGTCCCTGGCCCCTCCCAGAAGTGCCCCCTGTGCTTCCTCCTGTCCCTGCCCCTTCCCGGAAGTGCCCACCCTGCCTCCTCCAGTCCCTGCCCCCTCCCGGAAGTGCCCCTCCATGCATCCTCCAGTCCCCTGCCCCCTCCTCCAGGGTAACCTCGGTGGGTCCTCCCTTCCTATAGCGTAGATTCGCTTTGCAGGCCTTTGAATTTTCTGTGCATGTGTTCCCGTGTATAACTCCTGCTCACCTTCCCGTCCAGGGGCTCTGCTCCCCCTGCGGCCGGTGCTTGGAGCTGCCTCGTTCCCGCTGCTGTGCCGGCAGAGTTTTAGAAAGGGGTGGGGCGCCTGGGTGGCCCGGTTGGTTAAACGTGGGACTCGATTTCAGCTCCAGTCGTGACCTCAGGGTCTGTGAGTTCTAGCCCTGTGTCGGGCTCTGCGCGGGCAGTGCGGGGCCTGCTTGGGATCCTCTCTCTCCCTTTCTCTCTCTCTGCCCCTCCCCTGCTCTCTCTCTCTCTCTCTCTCTCTCGGTCTGTCTCTCAAAATGGATAAATAAACTTTAGAAAAGAAAAGGGGACAACCCTGCGTGACTGTGGGACAGAGCCCTGCCTCCTGTCCTCAGCAAGGTCCTTGGCTGACCCTGTCCAGACAAGCTGGCCAGATGGCCTCTCCTCCAACGGGTGGCGGTGTGGGCTGAACTGTGTTCCCGGTTCCCCAAATTCGCGTTCGAGTCCTAACCCCCAGTGCCTCAGAAGGTGATTGTATTTGGAGACAGTCTTTAAAGAGACAATTAAGTTAAAATGGGCTCATTAGGAGGGACCCTGAAGCAGTGTGACTGGTGTCCTTATAAGAAGAGACTAGGGCACAGACACCCCGGGAGACATTCAGGGAGAAGGTGGCCGCCTACTAGCCAAGGAGAGAGGCCTGCACCCGCCGCGGGCACCTCGGACTTTCCGCCTCCAGACGGTGAGGACCTGAGTGTCTGTGATGCTGTGTCGTGACAGCCCCGAGCACACTGGCCGGGCGTCCACTCTCCGGCCATCTTCTCAAGCCCCTGGGCTAGTGCTCACAGATGACAGGGGCACGGGGCTTCCCTGCCGTCCCCAGGCCTTGCGTCTATAGGCCCCAGTGGAGGGGGAAGCAGCGATTTTATCTAAAGTCTCAGCTCGGCACAGGGGCCAGAGGAGTGGCACCCGGTCTGTTCCCTCGACCCCACGTGACATCAGGGCCACCCTGCTTCGGCCTCTGGAGGGTCCCCCGGGGCTGGTCCCTCGTTCTCTCACTCTGGCTCGCCCTGCCCACCACACTCCTTCCTCCAGCTTCTCCTGACCCCTCCAGGCTCCTGTCCTGTGCCCTGACCCTCGGGTCATCTCACTCTCTCTAGCAAAGGCAGCCTTAGGACGCCGGGGGAAATGCGCGCCTCTGGCTTTCTGTGCGGCTCCCTGGGCTTCCCCTTCCTCCTGTGGGATTAGGGCTGGGGCAGGGAGGCTGCCCCGCTGTTGGAGGAAGATGTGGGAGGCCTCCGGGGACCCAGGCGTGACCCACACACGGTGGCAGGAGGAGGGTGCTGGGTGCAGAGGGGTCTGGCCCTCCCCCACTCACCCCCTGACCTGCAGGCTGGCAGGAGGTGGAGGGGAGCCTCAACGCCGCGGAGGGTTGAAGCCGGAGGCCTCGGAGAGGAGGTGACTGAGGCGGACGGTGGGTCCCAGGTCCCTACCGCGTTTGTGTGTGTGTGTTGTGGGATGTGGCGTGGGCGGGAAGGAAAGCGTGTGATGAAGATGTTCATTAGAAATAAGGCTGGTGGCGATTGACGGCGGGGCTTTGTCCCCTCTCCTACACGTGCTCAGGACAGCTTGCTTTTCGTCTCCTTCACAGACGGGCGTCCCACGGTACATCGGTCAGCTGTGGCCGTGCGACAAACCACCCGGAACCTCAGCGGCACCGAACAAGAAGCATTGGTTTCTTACGGCCCATCGGGCTTCAGCAAGATCGAGGCTGGACATGGCAGATCTTGGCTTCCCCCTGAGGGCCGGGCCCGGGTCTGCCCCATGCGTCCCTCTCGCTCTCTTTGGATGCGGCTACCCAAGGCGTGTTGTCCCAGTGATGGCAGCAGGGCCGGTGGGAAAGCCTCGTGGGCAGGCACATTCGAAGGTGCTCATGGCGTGGTCGCCAGCATCCCTCTGGCCAAAGCAAGTCACGTGGCCATGTTGGACACCGACAGGTCGCAGAAAGGGAAGTGCGCATCACCTTGGAGGAGACGGGCAGGGAGAGAATGTTTTTTGCCCAATAATCTCATCTGGTACATTCTATAAACTTTAAAAATATTTTTAAAAGTTTGTTTATTTTGAGAGAGAGAGAGTGAGCGAGTGGGGAAGGGGCAGAGAGAGAGAAGGAGAGAGAGAGAATCCCAAGCAGGCGCCGCACCATCAGCACAGAGCCCGACACGGGGCTCGAACTCACGAACCGCGAGATCGCGACCTGAGCCGAAGTCAGACGCTTAACCGACTGAGCCACCCGGGAGCCCCGAGAACTTTTTGTCTTGTGAGGATGAAGTTTGCACAAGAAAGTAAAGCCCTTAGTCGAATTGTAGGAGCCCAGGAGGCTTTTGGTAGGTATGAGGTTACAGCAGTCACGCCCCCACACTGGGACCCACCGTGTCCTTCCTGATAAGTCCTGTGATGCTAGCATTCAGCCACCGAGCTAACTGGCTCCCGGGGACTGCCTGAACCACTCCCTGTCCTCTTAACCCAGAGCACGGCCCCAGGGCGCCTTGACTGTGGCAGCCACAGATTCCTTTCCATGGGTTCTTGCCACTTGTTCAGGGACAGGGCCTTGAATGTCACCTCCACTTTCAAATCTGCCCCTTTCTGTGGGCACGGACCATCTGGTCCCGGCTTAGGATCAGAAAAGCTGCCCGGAGGCTGCCTGGCACGCACCTGGGCGCCGTGGGCAACGTGGCCCGCATGCCGAAGCGGGCAGCAGAGCCCCGGGCCCAGCCTGGCGCGGCTCGAATGTGCTGGCGCACTGCGGTAAGACCGCCTTCGACTTAATATATGCTAATTCGATTTTAATGGCATTCAGATTTCCAACAGTAGTGCGGCGTTAGCCATGGTAAGTTATAATCATATCTAATTGGTAATTCTAACATAACAAATTTCTTGGATAAATTATTCTTAGTTAATAGTCCCCCAGGAACAACCTCAGCGCGCACACACACGCACACACACACGCACAGGCATATATTTTAGGGGAAATTGAGAAAAAAAGAACAAGGTGGAAACAGGCTCACGGTGAGGCAGACTTATCTCAGACCTGGACTCTTTTCGGGACCTCAGCCAGAGACCCCAGGAAAAGTCTTCGGAGGTGTTAGAACCCGGGACCCTCGGAGCAGCTGAAGGCTGGGCGTGGTGTTGCAAAGTCAAGGCTGTTGTCCGACAGACCGTGCCCAGCCCCAGGAAGGGGCCACCAGGCTCAGGCCTCAGCCCCCTGCTGGACCCTGTCACTGGGGAGGCCCGCCTTGGCTGCACAAGCTCCTCCCCCAACCAGATTGGCCCGCCCTGCAGTTCTTTCCTGGAACGGATTCCAAGATCCCTTCCCCGCCCCCCCCAAGGAGCCAAGTTACTATTTTCTTTACCAGGCAGAAATAGCTCAGTTGGGTGTAATTCCAGAAAAAGGGATGGGGGGGGGTGAGCCCACCCCGCTTCCCATCTGCACTTTGTTGCCTACCTGCGGTAACCCCTGGGGAGCTGCCCGCGACCTCAGTTTTCCCAGCTGTAACATGGGTTGAAGCTCGACATCCCTCTCTGTTTCAGCTGTCAGGAAGAGGCCTTTTCTCTGGTGTCGGGGTGAGGGGGCGGGCCCTATTGTAGCAGGCAGAGGGTCTGCCCCCGGGGGCATCCATGGAGAATGTTCTCTCCTGTTTCTTTTGGGCTGCCCCTGGCCACAGGAGAGGGTGGCATTCATCTCCCGCTGGCAGGGGTTTCTGGCTTGTGCCCGCAGAGGGTGGGTGTCAGGGTGGCCACGTCACCCCACCGAGGGGAAGCAGGAAATGGGGGAGAGAGAGTCACTTCTTACCCATAGCCTGTGATGCCGGGCAAGTCCCTTCTCCCCCTTGGCCCTCCCTTCTTGTTCTACTTACGACACGAGCACAGTCGTGCTCACCTTACGCGGCTGTTGCGTGGACTGACTGAAACAATGCCAGCTGGTAGATGGGCGTTTCTCTCTCCTTTATCCTTTTTCCTTCTCCATCCCCTTCCCCTTATGCTGGGATGATCTGAGGGCACAGCATGACCTTGGGGGAAGGGGAAGGAACCCCACGAGGTCCCTTTTGTCTAGCACTAAAACCCGGAGACCGATGTTATCATCTGTGAGAAATGACAGGTAATATTTATTGAGCACGTACTACACGCCAGGCAGCGTTCTAAGTACTTTCTATATCCCCTGCCTTTCGGCCCTAAGGGCAGGTACGGTTATTACCCTCATTATGCAGACAGGCCACTAAAGCACAGAGAGGGTATGTGAGTGGCCTGAGGTCGCACAGCTAGTCAAAAGCCAAGCCAGAATGTGAACCCCGCAGAGTTGGGCTGCAAAGCTAACCTTCCTAACCACCGCACGGTACTGCCTCTTTCACCGGCCAGCTTGCGATCATTAGAATATTTAGGGGAACCATCTGCCTCGGTCCGTTTCACAGTTGGAAAAACAGACTTTAAGAGAGGTTGAGCGGTTGGCCCGAGGTCCCGCGGTGGGAATACGGCAAAGCTACAGTTATTTTTAAAAAATGTTTGTTGATTTATGTTGAGAGATGGAGAGCACGGGGGAGGGGCAGAGAGAGGGGGGGAGAGAGAATCCCAAGCAGGCTCCGTCCTCTCAGCGTAGAGCTCCACGTGGGGCTTGAACTCACGAACCGTGAGCTCATGACCCGAGCCCAAGCCCAGAGTTGGACGCTTCACCGACTGAGCCACCCAGGCGCCCCGGCAAGGCCTGCAGTTTGAACCCGCAACGCTTTCTATCCCCAAGGTCGTTGCATCCCTGGCCCTCACTGTGGATGGGGCGAGCTTGGACTGGGCAGCTCCCGGGCTTCTTCCCGCCCGGCTCCAGAACATTCCCGCCCCCGCCCTGTGCCATCCAACCCTGAGGACATCTTCCTCACAACGAAGCCCCTTTCTGGGTGACGTTCACATTCCAGCCCCGCCTGGTAGCTCTCCGCGGGCCTGGGCTTGGGCTGCCTCGGCCGGGAACTGGTCCGTTAGGCCTTGGGGAGAAGGGCTAAATTAAGCCCCTCCCTTCCCCCTCCCCCCCCCCCCAAACTTCCAGCGTGGGTTATCCGTGGTTTGGCGCAGTGGCCTCAGATCTCAGAGCTGTGCCCGTGGGCTGTGTGACCTTAAGCAAACGACTCACCCTCTGAGCCTCTACCTGCGCCTCTGTAAGATAGGGGGACACCTGTCCACAGGGCCAGCGCGCTGGAGCGCCTGGCAGACGGTCCGCGCTTAACGCCTGTTTGCTGTTCTCCAGACAGAGGAGGCCACGTCGGCGCCCCGCTTGAGCCCCAGACCTGCCGGAAGTCATCCGGAGCACGGCCCTCCTTCCGCGCACTCAGGGTGTCCAGCGTCAAACTTACCACGTCCCCCTGCGTTCTCATTCCGGACCCTTTATTCCATCTCTGGCTGTGCAGACCAAAGGACCTCTGGCTCGTGATCACGGCTCCCTCGCCCTCCCTACCCACCCTTCCCGGAGGTCTGGGGGCCCCTCCTGAGGCTCCTGCCCTCCCCCAGCCCCACTGCCTGGCCCCGCCCCTGGGATCGCCCCTGGACGCCTCCCCGGTGCTGCTGCGCAAGGCGTGTTGGTGCCTGGGCGAGTCCCACGGCGCCTCTGAGCTTTGTCCCTGCGTTTGGTAAGTGGGGGACAGACAGCATTGTTCCAAGGGCTAAAGCCCCCAGCCCAGTGCGTGGCACATCATCAAGGCTTCGCACACCCTTCCCCTCCAGCCGGCACCGCTGACCTTCACGGAAGCTCTCCCGGGAGCTACTTAAGTAAGCACCTGACTGGCTTCCCTGTGCCAAGCGCAGGCGTCTCAAACTTGACTAGGCCCACGAGCATGTGGGATCTTGTTAAAATAGCGCCTCGGATTCAGCGGGTCTGGGGGGCGGGGGTGGGGCCCAAGGCTCTGCACGTCTATCAAGTTCCCAGGGGACGCGGATGCTGCTGGTGCAGAGACCACACCGAGGAGCGAGGATCTAGAACTCTCCCCCGGCAGTACTCTCCTGTCTGCTTCTGAGCATCTTCCACGATTCTGATGCTCTCTCCCCTGGCTCGAAAGTTTCGCTGGCTCCCTAGTGCCTTGTGAGGATACCAGTAGCTAACGCTCGTGGAGTACTTTGGCCATGCCAGGCCTCATCCTAAGTAAGAGCTCCCCAGTCTTTCATCTGACTCTCTGGGATGAATGCTGGGAACCCTGGCAGGCCCACTTTACAGAAGAGGAAATGGAGACACAGAGAGGGTAAGTCAAGTGCCCGTGTCACAGCGATAGCGACGGAACCGGACGTCGGGCCCAGGCCCGGTCTGTGCGCTTGGCCGCTCTGGGGGCCCCTCTTACGGAGTCGCATCCCCCCTGTCTGGGATTTAAAGGACTTTCCCTTGGGTCAGAGAAGGAAGTTCCTGCAGGAGGTGGGGTGTGGGCATCAGCTTAGGAAAGGACTCCTCCAAAATGCTTTCTGTCTGTGGCCTTGGGGACTCCAGGGTCAGTGGGATTCGAGGCGGAGGGGGGAATGTGGGCCCGGGTGGGGAGAGGGAGAAGATCAGGGGGCAGAGTCCGGGCGGCGGCCGGGGAAGCTCCGCCCCAAGGTCAGTGCAGCTGGCAGCCGGGGACTCCGCTGTGTGTGCTGACATTTCGGCCTGTCGCTGACAGTTGAGCCCGTTTGACAAAAATGCATGTGTTTCGCGCATCTGTTTCCTTCCACCTATCACTTAGGGCTGTCGCTCCCGGAGGAGGCCCAGGGCGTAATTGCTGACATAACAGCTTAAGTGCTTTCTGGAAAACTCTACTCCCCGCTCTGGTCTGTGGCTCTACTTTCCTGGCTGGGCTGCAGGGTCAGGCTCTTTTGTTCCATCTCTGTCCCTGTCTCTCTCTCTCTCTCTCTCTCATTCTCCTTATTGTCTCTCCCTCTTTGTCTCTGTGTCCTCCCCGCCCCCTCCTCCTCTCTATCTATCTGTCTCCGTGTCTGTCTGTCGTCTATCTCGTCTCATTTCCATTCGCTCCTGACTCTTCAGCTTTCTCCTTACCTCATTCAGTCCCGGCATTGGTCTCTTTCTGTTTTGCAAGAGCCCAACTGGACAGGAGGGTCCTCTTCCAGAGTCTCCTCCAAGTGACCCCCGTCACTGCCCCCTCCATCCGTCATCTGCAAGTCCCTCTGTGGAGCCTCCTGTCTCCCCAAGATCTCTGATCCTAGGGTGAACCTGACCACAGTGTCCCAAGCAGGCTTCCTCGGTCACCAGCCCTCCCCGCCCCCCCGCCCCAGCTTTCCTTTTTGCCAGGAGTCAGGGCTCCTGGCTGAGTCTCCCTGACGCTGGCCACCCATCCGTGCTGCCCTGGAGAAGGATGGGTGAGCATCCAGCTTGAGGGACCGTCTGGGGCTGTCAGCACCCCCGCAGGGGCAGAGACCCCCCCCCCCCAGGCCCTTATTTTTGGTTTTGTTTCCCCAGCTGTGTGTATACTTGTACATCCCCTAAATCCTACAGCTTTTCAGGACAGCGACTCTGAAAGGCTGGGTTCCTGTCTCGGTGTGGCACCAGAGCCCTGAGGAGGGGCTGTCCGCATCTCCCCGTGGACAAGGAGGCTGTGAGCCTGGGAAGAGAGGCCGGCGGTGTAGGCGGGTCTCCAGATCTGCTCCTGCTTGGCCAATGGCTCAGCCAGGGCAGAAGCAGGAAGGGGGACTGTCTCCAGTCTACGGAGGCACAGGGCAGAGGAGCCATGTGACACCCCCCCCCCCCAGGGTCCCCATGGCAAAAGAGCAGATGGTGGCAAGGGACTGTCAGCAGAGCTGGCCCCGGCCCTCCTCCCCAGAAGGGGCAGCAGCGGGGTGAATGTTATGTGCCTCTCCCACTTCCTGTGACCCGAGTGATGGGGGCACCCCCGGTGTCCACAGCTTGAGAACCCAGGCCACAGAAGGGTGGTCCCATCTCGGAGCCACCGCAAGAGACAGCGAGTGGCAGCCGTGAGCACTTGCCGTTGACGCGCCCAACTCGGAGAGCCCCGCGGACCAGGAGGAGGTGGGCTGCCAGCCTGGCCGATGGGCTGGGGGTGGGGGGGATGGGAGTGGCCTCAAGGGGCCTCTGCACCTGCCTGGCTAGCCAGGCACCGCGATCAGTGGGCATCACGGGCGCCCTCTGATGGCACGGCCTGGGCCAGGGGGAGCTCAGTGTCCGTCAGTGGAGAAACTAGACAAGCAGGTAAAGAAATGAAGAATCCACCCGCCCTCTCCGGCTGGGCTCCGCCCTACCCAGCCCGCCTTCCTCCCCTTTGACCCCAGCTCGGAGAAACCACCCTTTCCAGTCTGCTCGGGCCACGAAGTCCTCAAGTTCAGAGCCCAGAGCGGGCGGCCGCCCCCATCCCTCGTGGCACTCAGCTGGCTTTCTTCGGGCGTGTCCCCTGCCACTTTATGCGGTCCGTCCGCTTGCTGCTGAGATATTAACGCGCTTCAGGGGTCAGCGGAGGCCAACAGCCGTGCTGCTAATAGGGCAAAGCAATTCCAATTTCATGCCTACATGGGCTTCCCTCTATTAAGGCAAAGAGTGGGAACAAATCTTTTTTTTTTTTTTTTTATTCTTTCCAGAAAACAGGCAAAGGCGTTGTGTGACAGAGGCTTAGGTAAGATGGCTGGCAGGCAGCAGAGGGGGCAGGTTGGCTCATGTGAGACAGAACAGAGCCTCGAGGAAGAAGGAAGTAGGGTGAGGAGGCCGGTGGCACTATGTGGTTGTGGCCTGCTGATCCGGCCTGGATGTTTATCCCGATGAACATCTGACAGCCCCCGACCCTTGGAAGTCATGTGCTTCAGTGTTGCTATCAACCTGCCAAATGGCAGGTAGGCAAATATTCACCAAAGGAATGGATCGCGTAGATGGCAAAAAATGGCCCTACGTCTGCCTCTTGCCCCGTGTCCACACAGTATGCAATGGGACTTTGCAGCTCTTCTCAACAAAAAGTCCAGTCTGTTTCTCTGCCCCCTGAAGCTGGGCTGGCCTTGTGACTTGCACTGGTGAATGAAATGTGGTACAGGTGACGGAGTGCGGGTTCCCCTGGATCACAAGAGGCCTGTGTGCTTTGGCTCTCCCTCTTGCTCCTCGGCCCTCCGTGGGCTGGCCTGCTGGAGGATGACAGACGGGACAGAGCTGGGTCATGTCAGTGAAGGTGACCCTCGACCAGGCAGCCCCCAGCTGACTGCAGATACAAGAGGGAGCCCAGTCTCCATCAGCTAAGCCTGGCTCAGCTCGCAGCGTGACGAAAATATCGAATGGTGGTTGATGTTGACGATTTGGGGATGTTTGTTATACAGCAGCATTGTGGCGATCGATAACTGATACAAGAGCCGCACCACGGTGTTCCTACTGAATCTGCAGCTCTCGTGCTCCTTGACCCATGGTGAGGACTTCATAAACATTTGTTGAACAAGTTGATGTACTTTTGGAAGTGCTGATGTAACTACTTGTCTCTCCCCCCAGTGCGTAGTGAATTGTCCCACCTCTAAGCTTTTGTTCATTCTGTTCTCTCTGTCTAGAATATTCTCTGCCTGGCCAGCCTCTCTCTTTCCTTCTGGCGTCCGTTCTCTTTGGTTTCCTCTGACCCATCTCTCCCACCCCGGCAGAATGGATCTCTCCCACCTCAGTGCGCCAGAGCTCTGGGGAGGTGCTGAACACTCATCCCACTGAGTCACCTTGGTTAGTTGGGTAAATGTCCTCCCCTCTCTAGACCATGAGCTCCCTCAGGGTAGAGAGAACATCTCGCTCATCTCCGCAGCCTGGATGCCTAGGACAGGACCCGGTCCATAGCAGGTCTTGGAGAGGTGCTGATTCCTTCCTTCCTTCATTCATTCATTCACTGGCTCAATAGTTGTTAAGCACCTGCCATGTGTGAGGCTCTGGTCCAAGCACTGAGGACACAAAAGTGAATGATACAGACGTGGCTCCCACGCTCAAAGGCTGCCATTCTGGCCAAGGGTAGGGCAAAGGTCCTGAGGCAGACGTGGGCTTGAACAGTTTGAGGAACGGAAAGATGAGCGTGAACGGAGGGGGATGTGTGTGAATGAGACCGGGTCACCAGGCGGGGCTGCGTCCCATGTGGCTTGTAAAGGCTTTGGATTTATTTCCTGCATGGCGGTGCCTTAGTCCAGTGGGGGCTGCTATAACAAAATACCACAGACTGGGTGGCTTACGAACCAACAGAAATTTATTGCTCACGGTTCTGGAGGTTGGGCATCCACGATCAGGGGTTCTGGTGAGGCCGCATTTTCCGGAGGCGGACTGCTGACCTCTCGCCGTGTCCTCACACAGTGGAAAAAGCAAGCTAGCTCTTGGGGGTCTCTTTCTAAGGGCACTGCTCCTATGTATGAGGCCTCTACCCTCATGAACTCAGCACCTCCTGATACTATCCCATTGGGCATTAAGTACCAACACATAAATTTGGGGAAAGCAGAGACATTCAGTCTGTGCAGTTACTAGAAACTGCAGTTTCTAGTAAACCATTGGAGGGTTCTGACTTGGAGGGTGCTGTGGGGTGATTTCTGTTTAAAAGCATCCTTCTGGCTGCTGTGCGTGGGGGGCTGGGCAAGAGGGGAAGCTGAAGACCGGATAAGAAACCCAAGGTAGTGTCCCAGGTTAGAGGTGGCTTTGCGTAGAGGGCTGGCCGTGGAGAAGGAGGCTAGTGAATTCAGGATGAGAGTTGAGAGTCAACCCAACAGGCTGTCGGGTCGGACGTGGAGAGACGAAGGCAAGAGGTGGACGGGTAAAAGCCAAATGTTTCACCAGGTCAACCGGGTGGATGGGGACCATTTTCTGAGAAGGGCAAGTCTGGAGGAGGAGCATGTACAGGAAGGCAAATCCAAAGCTGAGTTTCAGCCCCCAGGGAGTGGGAGGGGCATGTTAGACACTCACGTGGGGAGGGGCCAATTGTAGCCAGTTGGATTTCTGAGTCTGGAATTGCAGGGAAGTTAGGGGGGTAGAGATTTGGGAGGCAATATGGAAATGACTAGAATTGGCCATCCAGGTCCTGACTTGGCCAGAGGCAAAGGGGCCGTGAAGACAGCAAGGGGGGCAAAGCCACGGCTTAATTCCCAGCCTGGCATGTCTGGGGTCTGGAGATTTGGTAGGGACGCCGCCCCCCCCCCCCCAATTCCCCAGCACAATTCCTGGGAGAGGCACAGAGAGCTCAGTGACGTCATGGGGCAGAGGTGGGGGCCGCTCCGGGGGACAGGGCCTCCCCCCTCCCCCTCCGTCCTGTGCTTCTCCATGGCAGACACAACGCTCTGTGCTCTCCACTGCATTTCCTCTCCCAGGGTACACAGGAGACCCATTTCCCAGCCTCCTTGCAGTTAGCTGGGGCCACGTAAGTACGTCTGGCCGATGGGAGGTGGGCACAGGTGACCTGTGGCACCACCAGGCCTGGCCCCTCAAAACACCCTGTGTGATCAGGTGGGTTCCCCGTGGCTGCTGTAACACATTACCACAACCTTCGTGGCTCCAAACAAGGCAAATTTATTCCCGTAGCATCCTGGAGATCGGAAGTCCGAAAGAGTCTTTTGGTACTTAAGTGATCACAGAGGGCCAGCTCCTTCGGGAAGCTCTCGGGGAAAATCTGCTCCGGTGCCCTCCTGGCTTCCAGGGCCACCTGCACAGGTGGGCTCCTGGCCTCTCACTCCAGTCCCTTGCTCCGGTTGTCACACCTCCTGCTGCGGACATTGACCTTCTCGCCTCACTCTTGAAGGACCCTTGGGATGACATGGGACCCACCTGGAATAACCCAGGTGAATCTTCCCATCTCAAGATCCTTAAATTAATCATATCAGCAAAATGACTTATGTCGTGTGAAGTAACATATACATGGGTTCCGGGGATTAGGGTGTGGACATCTTTGGGGGACCATTGTCCTGCCTGCCGCGGCGAGCCTCCGGCCCTCCCCTCCCCCACCCTGGAGATTCCAGAGGCCCCATGTTCTGGTTAGTGTAGCTACAACATGCAAGAGGGCTGCCCGACCTGCATGAACCCCAAATAAATTGTTATTATGCTAAGCCAGTGAGACTCTGGGGTTACTGTGTTACTGCAACATGGCCTGCCCTATCCAAACTAATACAGTCCTCTGTGGGGTCCCCCCGATGACCCTCAGTCTTGGCTACAGCTCAGAGGGGCCAACCCCAACTCTCCCCAGGGTCTCTCAGTCCTTCCCTTTGAGCTAATAGCCGAATGGCACAGGGAATCTTCTCATGGTGGGGTAGAAAGTTCTGGAACCTCTGCCACTGGCTTTTGCATGATCGTGATTGATGTTGGCTCTGGCCAGGTGACTTGCTTTGGCTAAAGAAGCATTCATAGACACGACAGGCAGATGCCTTGCCTATGGCTGTGGGGTTTGGGTTGCTCCTTGAGCTTTGGTGAGCCACCGTAAGAGCATCAAATGTCGGAGAGCCACTGCCCCTGTAGCCTGGGCCTAGAGCAAACACGTGTGGTGGAGACCTGAACCCGACCATAGCCAAGAGTCCAGCCCAGTCGACCTGTCGCCTGAAGCAAAGCTGCCCAACTGAGCTCGGACTAGACCAGCGGAACGGCTTCATCGTGAACACGAGCATACTAAGAAATGCATGTTGTTGTGTAAATTGAGGTTGGGTTGGTTTGTTACGCAGCAGTACTGCGGCAACAGCTGACTGTTACACTTGGCCCTGAAGAGCCTTGCATTTCCTGAGAGTCTCCGGCCACTTCTCGCATCTGGTCGCTTGGACCGAGACAGTAAGCCGCACCTCTGCTCCTCTTCCCGGAAGGAGCGTGCCTTCTGTCCCCTCTGTCACCCCCTCCCCGGGGCCTGTCCTGACACGGGGGGCCAGGGAGTGCCAGTCGCTGCCACAGAACAAAAGACGAATTCAGAGCCGCAGACTAAGGTGGGGAAAATTGTTTCGTTTTAATTAAACTGGTTGAAGAAGCCAAGACACAGACAGAAAGAGACAAAGAACAGACTGGAAATAGTTTAGAAAAGAAAAGAAAACCGATCGCGGCGAAGTCAGCGCGGGGTGGAGTGGCGGCAGCAGCTGCCGGGCCTTCACGTCAGCTCCAGGACCACTGTCAGGGCGAGCACCAAGGTGAGCCGGATGCCAGCAGGGCCAGAAGCGGAACCTGTGTCAGGGCGGCAGGGAGCGGGGTCAGGGTCAGGACCGCGGACCCCGATGGGCGGGGCAGGAACGGATCCCGGATGGCAGAGCTTCAAAGGGGCCCCAGCAGAGTTTGGATTCAGCCACGGGATGCACTGGGTTCAAATCCAAGCTCTGGCACCTGTCCCACCAAACTGGGCGTGACCCCTTCCCTGCCCCGGGCTTGCTGGACTGAGCTCAGGCTCCCTGGTGGCCACTGGGACCATCCAGTGGGGACCGGGTGTGGGGGCCTCCATTGTGAAATGTGAGATCAGCCCAGTGTGGGGAGGAAAGGGCTGGTGGGCCAGGGAGCGGTGTTTGGGTCCCGTGGACCGGTGCTCAGGTTGGGCAGGAGCTCAGGGAGGGGGGTATAAGAGTCTCCAGCCGAGGCACCTGAATGTGCTCCCCGCTGCCCTGTGGAGTGGTCCCGAGCCCGGGGGCACAAGCCCATGGTCAATGGCGACACATCCTCTTAGGGCCAGGGCAGCTAAGTTCTCTGAGCTGAGCGAGCTAGAGTCATTGTGGATAGTGGCGAGGGGACACGCTAGGTCCCTGGAAACCCCCACTGGCTGATTTCAGGGTGCTGAGTCCCCCTTAGTGCCTCAGCACCCATTCCTGACCACCCCTGACCCAGACTCTGTTGAACCAGAGGGCAACCGCCCGCCTGAGGCTTGAGGCAAAGGCAAGGGTATACGAACGGGCCGCTGGGGAGACCGGGGCTGCCTGGACCCTTGCAGATCCCTTGGGTTTTAGCGAGAAGCTCTGAGGGTGAGGACGTACCATTGGAGTCTTCCGTTCCTCTTGGAATATTTGGGTTTTCTGTTGGAAAGGACGGAAAGAGAACCGGCTTGGGGTGACATTCAGAGCTCCGTAAAGGAACCCTCCCGTTTCCAGCACCTGCCGTGTGGTATCGCGGGCGCCCTCTCGGGGCAGCCCAAAGCCCCTGTGCGGACATGGCATTAGGTCTGCTTCACAGACGGAGAAATGGGGGAGGTCGAGCGGCTTGCCCCAGGTTGCCCGGCTGTGAAGTGATGCGTCCGGGATCCGAACCCAGAGATCCAGCTTCAAGCACTGAACTCTGGTGCCTCTGTGTGAGGCATCCTCGCAGGCAAACTTAGGGGACCCGGGCCCCGGCCGTTCCCTCGTCCTTGGGATGGCTCCAGCCAGGGCGCCACCCCTGGTCGCCCTCCCAACCCCCGCTCAGGGCAGCGTACCAAATACGATGAGCCGGGTGTGTGTGTCGGTGGAGCCCAGGGGGTTCTGGGCTGTGCAACGGTACATGGAGCCATTGAGCTCGGCAGGAACCCGTTCCAGCACCAGCTCCTTCCCGTCAAACTCAGCGCTGCCATCCAAGAGGCGGCTTCCGACCCGCGTCCAGGTGAACATGGGCTCCGGGAAGACTTCGTTCTGTGGGTCGGGGGTTGGGGGGGGGAGCGTTGGGTCACAAGGGGAACCATTCTGCCAGAGCAGGAAGGGGTCAGAGGCACGGCCTGGCCGGGGCTGGACACACGCTGCCATCCGATGGGGCAGGAGTGGCTGCCCGGAACCCCAGCAAGAGAAGGACTCCAGGGCCGGAAAGGATGCCAAGTCCATGAGCTGGGTCTGCGCTGGGCTCTGGATGGAGAGCGAAACCTTGCCCTTCCTCATCAGAGGCCATTCAGCCTCACCGGCTGGGGGACTGAGGTCAAGGGAAGTGTCTTAGAGGGATACCTGTGACCAGTGGTGTCCCTGTCACCTCCCACCACCCTTCCAGATGCTTGGAGTGAGGCCGACCTGAAATCCGTGGACCAGAATCCTCACTGTGTCCCCGACCCGGGCTCTGCTGGGTGTCATCATGATTTTGGGTCCTTTCGGGGCAACTGTAGGGAGAGGAAGGCCAGGTCAGAGAGGTATGCGTATATATGGAGAAGGGGAGACTGAGCGAGGACAGGAGGCACGGGGAAAGTGGGAGAGAAAGTTCCAGTCCAGCAGCGAGCATCCGTGGGGGGAGCTGCCACTGAGCCAGGAGCTCTGACGATGCCCATTCATCCATCCACGCCTGCGTTCTTACGCACACTCAGTCCCCGAGCCCCTGCAATCAGTCCGACCCTGAGACCTGGGATTCAGTGGTGGTGCGCAGAACGCGACCCCTGGCCCTGTGGGGTTCACTCTCGGTGCGGATGAAAGATGAGCACAAGGCTGATCAGGGTCAGGTCAGAGAAGCCCAGGGGACGGTGGAGGTGGGGACGCCCAAGAGAAGTCTACCCCACAAACGACTCGGCTGTTAGTGGCAGGGAGCCTGTCCCAGCAGCTGCGATGGCTTGAAACACCCCAAACTGCCACCCATGCGAAATCCTCATGAGGCGGGACTCTGCCGTTATCACCCCCTGCACGGCTGGGTTAACCAGGCCCAGAGAGGGCAAGGGACTTGCCGAAGGTCACGCAGTGAGTAGGAGCCAGGACAAGACTCCGCTGTCTCCCTTCTGGCCCGATGCTCCTTCTAGTAATCTGCCCAGTGGGGTTTTTCTGGAATCCCTAGATTGGAGGTACGGGGGGTAGACAGGTGTGTGGGGGGGACCATCTCCTCCCGTCAGCCCTTGTCCTCCCTGCCTCTTTCCTCACCTCCTATATCACTTCTTTCAAGGCCCTTTATATCGTGAGCTTGGGGGACAAGACGCCCGGGGCCTTGCCGTCCTCCGCACAAGAGAATGTCAGGGCTGGGAGAGCCACCGGGACCTCTGAGCCCGTCCCCTCAGGATCAGATTGGGAAACCGAGGTGCAGGAGTAACAAAGGGGCTTATCCACGGTCACCCACACGGTTAATTTCCCATGTTTCCTGAGGCTCTTTCCCCCAGACTCATTCAGTCATTCAACAGGCAATTAGTGAGCCACTCCCGTGCCAGGCTCTGGGCGGTGCGGGGGGCACGGCAGTGTGGGCAAGCCAGGTGCCTGCCGGCTGGGAGCTCACACTTGAGTCGGGCACACGTTCCACGCACAAGCGAGTGCACAGACGGGAAACCAGTATGCAGATGCTCTGCTCACACGGAGGGTGAGTGCCGGCCAGAGTCTCCTCCAAGGAAGGTGACATTTCAGTTGAGACACGAAACTCCTGAGGAGGGTTCCGGGGGGGGAAGGAGGAGCCAGGTCCTGTGGGCACTGAGGCCGAAGGTCAGGGGGCATGGGGGAGAGGCCTCCCCAGCTGGAGGGAGGCCTCAAGGCTTTGGTTAGAGGGCCACACCCCGTGCCTTCTCTGCGAACATCTTCCGGGGGTGACGGCAGGAGAAAAGCTGTGTCCCAGGCCCTGGGGCTGGCCTGGGCTCTCCCCGACCCACCCCTGCCTCCTCCCCAGCCTCTCCTTCCCCGCTCAGCTCTCCAAGTGGAAATCAGAGCAGCCCGCAGATGTGGGTGGTCTCCCTGGCATTGCGAAGTTCATTCTCTGAGAAGGAAACGAAAGGACTATTAATTAAACCACGAGCCAGGCGTCTGAAGTGCCACGTGGGGCTGAGGGACGCACGGATGGGAGGAGTGGGGGCGCAGAGAGGGCTTCCGGGGCCGCCTCCGCCAGCCAGCGCCGGATGGGAGGGAGGCTGGGGCGGATTCCGGTCTAGCGTGCGTGGCCTTGGTTGGGTCACTGCACCGGGCTTTCCCCAGGTGCATGATGGGAACAATGAGAACAGCTCCGCCTACCGGGCCCCCTGCTGCCCCCCCCCCCCCCCAGTGCTAGCGGCCGCCCCTTCCAGCGGAGGGCCTAGCGAGTGAGGTGGGAGGAAACCTCACATGCTCTAGACTCCCTGTTAGGCCTATCGCCCCATCCTCAGGGTGCTTAAGAGGCAGGGTTGCATGAAACCCATTTTGCAGGCCATACACCTGGCCCTCTGGAGGGCTGCAGCTTGCCGGAGGCCGCACAGCAAGGAAGTGATGGGAGCAGGGCTCGATGGGTCTTCCGAGGAAGGCCCCGAGGCCAGGGCTGGTGGGGAGGAAGGGGTGCTGTCTTTCACTCGGGCAGCCAGACTCTCTCCGTGGCTGCCTGAGCTGCAGGTTCCCAGAGGCTCCTGTGTGGAGCTGGCCCTGGGGGACGAAGGGGGGCAGGTGAGGGGTCTGTCCTGCCCTCACTCTGAGCGCCATCCTGGCAGCTGCTGACCAACCAGCACCTTGGTGGAAGATCCCACTCCCGCCCCTGTCACTGCTGCTTCCGATGCTGCTTCCACAAGCCAGGCCAGCTGCTGTCACCCTCCCCACTCACACCCCTACCGAGAGCCACCAGCAGCTCCTGGCAGTCAAATTCTGCCTCCCCAACCCCCACCTGCTCCTAGAACACAGCACTGAGAGTCTCCAAAAGGAATGTTCTGAGCCCCTGGGCTTTCCCTGCCCTCCACCGCTGGATACACAGAAAGAGTGGGGGTCCAGAGACCCAGGATTGGGGCCTAGGCTTCTGCTCTCTGACAGCATGACTTGGATGTATCAGTTCAACTTTGTTGGGCCTCAGTCTCCTTACCTGTAAGTGGGGGACAATAGGTTAGTACACTTTTTGAGGAGTTACTCTGAAAATGATAATGGAGGACAGATGGGAGGCTATAACGTGAAATGGAAAGTGGTGTGCATCGGTCTAGGGGAGTATAAACGATCCTGATGATATAAGCTGCCCTCCTTATCTCTCCTGAAGATTCCACTGCAAGAACAGCCTTGTGAAATCTCATGGAAAAGCTCCTCTAGGTTTCCCCCAGGAATTCTGGGTGTTCACTAAAACCATCCATCCATCTGCCCATCCATCCACCCATCCATCCATTCATCCATCTATCCATCATTCATCCATCCATCCATCCATCCATCCATCCACCAATCCACCCATCCATCCATCCATCTACCCACCCACCCATCCATCTGTTCACCTTTCTGTCCATCTATCCACCTGTTCTTCCATCCATCCATCCGTCCGTCTGTCCGTCCGTCCATCCATCCATCCATTCATCCATCTATCCATCCATCCATCCATCCATCCATCCATCCATCCACCCACTCACCCATGCATCCATCTATGCATCCATCCACCTACCCACCCACCCATCCATCTGTTCACCTTTCTGTCCATCTTCCACCTGTTCTCTAACCCATCCATCCATCCATCCATCCATCCATCCATCCATCCACCCTTCTGTCCATCTATCCATCTGTTCTTCCTTCCACCCACCCATCCATCCATCCACCTACTCACCCATGCATCCATCCATCTGCCCACCCGCCCACTCATCCATCCATCCATCCATCCATCCACCCATCCACCCACCCACCCACTCATTCATCTGCTCTATACATCTAGTTATTTGTGGTTCACCTAAACTGTGCCGATTACTGTGCAGGGCAATGCTGGGGCTATAACAATGAATATAACAGTAGCTGATATTTACTGAGTGCTTACTCTGTCTGTCACTATGCTAAGCACTGGATGGATATGTACTGCCTTATTTAATCTTCACAACAACCCAGAAAAGTATGACTTACTTCTTAGACAGGTGCTTACTGAGTAATATGTTAGGGATCATTCTGAGCCTTGTACCGTGTGAACGAGGCAGGTAGAGACCCTGCCCACACGGAATTTAAATTCCAGTGGGAGATCCAGGGAATAAGGAAACACGTAATGTACCTGCAGGTTGAGCGAAATGTGATGCCAGAGAATAAAGTGAGATAAGCAGCTGATGGGGCCAGGAGGAAGAGGCTGTTTGAGATACGGTGTTCAAGGAAGGACTTTCTGAGTAGAAGATCTGAACAGGGGCCTTAGGGACAGAGGGCTTAAGAATATCTGGGGCAAGATTATTCTAGGCAGAAAGGAAAGCCGGTGCAAAGTTCGTGGTGGGCCCGAGCTGGGTGCATTCACAGAAGAGTTAAGAGGACCCAGTGGCTGGAGCGGACAGAGCAGAGGGGGGGTAATGTATGGACATCACTGGGATTTGGTTTTAAATGTAATGGCAGTTGTGCAGAGAAATGCACTCTTCTGAACACAACTTAGCGAATCCTAACGCGAACACCTGTGTAGCCACCGTCCCAATCAAACTCTAGAACACCCCCATCCCTCCGGAAGGTTCCTTTATGCCTCCTTCCACCCCCCCCCACCCCCCATAGGTACACGCTGTTCTGACTTCTCTCACTGGAGAGTTTTGGTAAATGTTCTAGAAGTTTACCGTATAAACGGAATCCCGCAGTGTGTACTCTGTGCCGTCTGGCGTGTTGCACACGGTATCATGTTTTCTGAGCTCTGTCCACGTGGTCGCGACTAACAGGAGTTCGTCCGTATTGATGAGAAGTAGCTCATCGTAGGACGATAGCCCGGTTTTGTTCTCCCACCTTCCCAATTACGGACATTCGGGTTCCTTACAGTTTTTATTGTCGTTGTTGTGAACATTCACCTCCAAACGTTTGTGGACATAATGTTTCCATTTGTCTTGGGTAAACACTTAGGAGTGAAATTACTAGGTCATAAAGTAAGGGTGTTTTCATCTGGGAAAGCAAGTGCTAATCGTCCAACATGGTGGCACTGGTTTATGCTCGCACCGGCGATGCACGAAGGTTCTGATGGTTCCACATCCTTGTTGGCATTTGACATTACCCGTTCTTTCGACGTTAGCCGTTCTATTGCTTGTGCGGCGGTACCCCACTGAGGTCCTAATCTTCATTTTCCCGATGACTAATGATATTATAAACCTTTTCATATGCTTATGGGCCATTCGGACGTATTCTTTCTTTCTTTCTTTCTTTTTTTTTTAATGGAGTTGTCTTACCATTCGTGATCTGTAGTAGTTCTTTATATATTCTGAATACAAATCCTTTGTCATAAATCTGTAGGGAGCGTATTTCTTCTCAGCCTCTATATGTATTCCTGAAGGTGCCTTCTTATGAGCAGAAGCTTTGGATTTTGACTCAGTCTCATTTACCAGTGTTCAATTTTTCATTTGGTGCCTTTTGTGACCTTTGGAAAAACTCCTGGTCTACCTCGACGTCACAAAGCCAGATTCCTATGCGTGGCTTTAGAAGCTTTATGATGTTGGATTTCACATTTAGGCCTGTGATTCATCTCAAATTAATTCTTGTGTGTGCGTGAGATAGGGGACTGGGGTCATTTTGCCCTTAAGCGTCTCTGGTTGTTCAAGGCTGTCTGTTAAAACAACTTCTCCTTCCCCATTCAACAGCCTTGGGGCCTTCATCAAAAATCAAGATGGACTGTCTCCCTGGGTTCTATTTCTGAATTCTATTCTGTTTTGTCCATCTGTTCGTCTACCATTGGAAGGGCTGGGGTGGGTATGTATGTGTGTCACGATCTGATTTATATCTTAAGCCGATCAATCAGCACGAAGAGCAGAATGGATGAGGGTGGGAGTGGAAAGACCAGCCTGGAGGCTGCGAAATCCAGGTGGGAACTGGGTGGTCGGAGAGGAAACCACCAGAAGCGGCAGATGTGGGGGCAGGTTCTTGAGGCTGGCTTAGACGAGGAGCATGGGAAAAGGGCGGGAAAAGCAAGCGACTCTGAGGGTTCAGGCTCCGCCAATGGGAAGAACGTAGTCGCCATCTACTGAGATGGGTTCTGGGACCACCAGGCATCCGTCTTCTTGTGGGGAGTAGTGTCTGAGCTGGGGGAGGACATCCCGACAGAGGGAACAGCAGAGATCGTGGGGAGGCTCTGGGCCGCCCTGGCCTGACCTTCAAAGTCCTGATCAGATGATTGGATTCTGTGTCCCGAGGTCACCTGCCCATCCTACTGTCTCCCCGCCGTGGCCAGAGAGCAGGGTGTCCTCCACTCTCCCTCGCCCCGCCCCCCAGCTCATAGCACTCTCCCCTGGCCACAGCCCCAGCAGATGGCACAGTGGTGAAGAATGTGGGCCTAGGGTCGGACCTGGCTGGCTGACCTAAGGAGAGTTACTCCAAGCCTGGCTGGCTCCCCTCACTTGTGAAACGGGAATAATGACACAGCGTCTCTCCCTGCCCCATAAGCTCACTGCACCTGTGCCAGGAGCACTTGTAGGCAAATCATCCTGCAGGGAGCCTGGCTCCTGATATTTATGAGCTTACAATTATTCTCTCCATTCAACAGGTCAGAAAACTGAGGCTCGGGGACCTGAGGCCTGAGATCCCACCAACAGACGGCAGCCAAGGTTGGATGGGAAGCCAGCCCGGGGGTCTGTGTCATCCCCCCGATTTGGCACCTGCGTCTTGGCAGCCTTGCAGTGTGCCCCGCTCCTCGCTTCCCCCGGCGGTGCACACACGTGACCGCGCATGCCCACTGCCTGTGAAGGGGCCTTGCCCTTGCTCCGATGGCGGGGGGGGGGGGGGCGGTGGGGTGCACGCCAGCACGGCTCCGGTCAAGGGAACCAGCTGCGATCAGGGACCGGGCAGGTGAGTCCTTAATCTGGCTTGGGGTGCGGGAGGGCAAGGGGGTGGGGCAGGCCAGGGGCAGCACCCCCTCATCACTGCGATGCGACCTGTGAGCTGCACACTCACTTTTCCAGCTGCTCTCAAGTCCTTGTCTGGTCTTTCCCCGTGTCGGTGGGGGTGGGGCAGGGCACCATCCCAGGGAAGCGGAGCTTTGCTTGGGCAAGAGGGGCAGGGGACAGCTTTCCTGGGGGAAAAAGCGAAGGGGTGAGGCTGCTCTGCCTCCCAGCCCGGAGCAGATGGCATCCTGAGGTTCACATTCGCCAAAGGACAGTGGGAAGCGCGGGGGTCCGGAGAGGGTGGTAGGGGCAGGCTGCGGGTTGATGAGGTCCCAGCGCCTAGCACAGGGCCGGGCAGTAGGGGGAGCTCGTGAGGTCTCCAAGGAATGACACGCGAAAGTACTCAGGGGCAGCTGCCCGAGACCACGGATGTGGCACAGTGAGAGGCTAAGAGCGAGGCTCTGGGGCCATAGTGTCCACCTTTGAACCCTCCTCTGCTTAATTACTCACGCAGCAAACTTCTCCGACTCACATATTCGCGATACTGACGGACCAAATTCCCCTGATTTCTAGTGTTCCTGACCCCGTCCAGCAAGCTCTCCTGACCTCCCTGTGACCACCCACGTTCCCCAGTCCAGCTCAGCAAACCTCCTTAAGAACCCCGGCCCTGATCTCTGGGCCTGCCCCGGACGCCTCCGTGCTCCACCCCTCCCCACGTCCGAGGTGGCCGGCGACCCAAGGACCCAAGGCTCCCCGCTCCCCAGCTCTGCAGGGTCCCCGCAGAGCGGCACCCACCAAGTCTTACCCAGCGTGACCTCTGCCTGCATGGGCATCGACAGCGCTGGGTGCTTGACCTCACAGCTGAAGAGGGCCTCATTGTCGATCTGTGGGTTGAGCGTCCAGGTGAGCAAGGCACGGACCTCCACGGTGCCGTCACTGCCGGGGGTGTGGCTGTGGCGCAGGAAGTAGATGGGCTCGGCGCTGTGGACCCAGCGCGGGAACTCGCGGCTCACCACCGTCTCTGGGACGTTCTCGGTGGTCGGCTGGAGGAGGACGCCGGGGTCCGGGGTCAGGCTGCGGGCGGGGCGCTCTGTGTAGGGGCGCCCGCCCCGGTTCTCGGCGTCCAGCAGAGACAGCGACCTCTGCATCTTGGTGTCATCTAGGTCACGGTGCAGGAGGCTGCGGAAAGGCCTGCTGTCCTGGAAGGGGCCAGAGCTTGCCTCCAGCGGCTCTGTCAGGGGCACGGCATCGATGGGTTCGCCATCGCGTTTGAAATAAACCTGAAATTACAAGGAGGGTGCGGGAAGCATTTCATGACCGACGGTGGGACCTCAGAGGACCTGGCCACAGAATGCCCGTTCTTCCAAGGCCGCCTCCTCCTTCCGGATGGACTCTCCCTCATTCCTTTCCCTGCAGCACCCGAAGTACTCTGAGCCAGCTCAGGTCGAGGGGGACACACACAGCTCCCAGTGGCAGAGGCCAAGCCCACCTCCGTCCTTACCAGCAGGTGAGCCTCTTGGAGCCCCAGTTTCCTTACCTGTAAAGGGGAGTAAGGACAGCTGCTCTGGGGGCTGTCGGATGCTTCAATGAAACAATGTACTGAAACAGGGGCCCAGGGCGCAGCCCCAGCAGCCACCTGGGCTGCGAGGGAGAGGTCTGTGCCCACCTGGGGACAGCATTTGGACGAGGGAGAAGGTAGGAAGGCGCCTGAGAGGAAGTGAGCCATCCGAAGAAGAATGCAGAGGAAGGGATCTCCGTGGGTGCGTTTTGGAGGTTTGCAACCAGAAGGAAGGAAACAGGTGCATGTGTGGGAGAGAGCGAGGTGTGGGGATGGGGTGAAAGCAAACATCTTCTCGCTTTCTCTAATGGGGAACCCAAGTTTTGAGAGGCGGCATTTAATTTAATTTGCTGTCTTTTATGTTGGTACGTGTGCCCAGAGGCCTGTGGGGATTGGGTGTATTTTTTAATAAATCAGGTAAATAAATCGATGGGAGACAGGGAGAGAGGAGGGCAGGAAGCAGCTTTCTCAGGATGCTGGTGAAGGTGAGGGGAGGGAGGAGGATGTGGGGGAGGAGAGGAGGGGGGCTGCGGGAGAGGGGAAGGGAGAGGAGGGGGGGATGAAATGTGGGACCCGGAGAATCTGTCAGTTTATAGCTCCAGCGAAGGATCTCATATGCACATAATAGCCTGCTTTGGGTTTTTCTTTCTTTCTTTCGTTTTCTTTTGAAAAGTGCTTCAAAAGCAGGTTTGTAATTTATACCAAAGAATTCTTTTAAGTTCTGATGTCCCAGGCAAACGTAAGATGCCTGGAACGCGGGGAATTAAGGATCTTGTGTATGTGTGTGTGTGTGTGTGTGTGTGTGTGTGTGTGTAGAGAGAGAGAGAGAAATGTCTTTTACATCTATATGCAACTATATATATGTGTATATGAATATTGAACATTTTATTGCCATATCTTAAATGGCAGGAGCAGGCAGGGGTTGGGGGTGGGGAGTCTTCCTGCAGCCCCAGGGCCATGGGGAGACTTTCTTTGTGTCCTCTGGGAAAGAAGTTGTTCTTTGGAGAAAAAGACCAGCTTGTCTGATTTTAGAGAGGCCAGACCTCTTTATGGGCTCCAAAGGGGGAAACTTGGGGACCATTTCCTGCTCCCACCAATCGCTGGGGTTGAAGCTGCCTTTTTATCTATCTGTCTCCTTGGGACCATGAGGTATGGGTGCAGGGAGATGGGCCTTCACAGCACGTAGCGCGTGGATTCTCAATATGGGTTCAGGGAATCTTAAGGGTTCCACACAGGTGCTTCAGGGCTCCATAAGGGCAACCTGACCTTCCTTCACTCTTACATGTCTTACACGTGGGGCTGCGTGTATTTCATTTGGACCAAAGAGGTCCTGGTGCTCCTAAAAAAAAGCTGAAAATGTTAATGTTGTCCACTCCCTAAGCCTCTTTGCAGAAACTGGGAAGCAGAGGGGAATCTTTCTGCTTAAGGCAGGGCAGGGGCTAGAACCCAGTTCTCTATGTTAGCGCCCCCACCGCTTGAAGTGGCCACGGCGATAATGCATGAGCTGGGCTGGCGGACCTCAAAGCAGTTAGGGTGGGTCGGAGTTGGTCCAAACAGGAATTCTCTCTCTTACCTTCCTTCCGGCCTTCCTCCCTTCCCTCCCTCCACAGTGGAATTGGAGCTGGAGAGCATGAACTTGAGTCCCACGTCTGTCAAGAACATTGTAGGTGACTCTGGACCCGTCCCTTCCCCTCTCTGGGCCTCATTTGTCCCCATTCTGTCCGATAAGTGGGGCAGGGCTCTGCTTGATGCTGGGCTTCCCTAAGGACCCACTGTGCAGTTCTGGGACCCCAGGGTCCAGAAAAAGTGGGGTTCTGTGCTGGGATCTTGGGAGCAAGATCCCAAGGGTGGGTCAGATGAGTAGATGGGGTCAGACCAAGGCAGATGGCTCAAGGCAGGGGCTCCCACCCTCTCCCCTTTATTCTGCAAAGTGGACGCCACGGTGACATCTGCAGCTGGACAAGTCACAGAGCAGGGTGGCCCGGCAGGGACGGAGGAGGAAGTGGGCACTCCAGAGGTACTCACCATGGGCGCTGGTTTCCCTCCAGACACAATGCAGACCAGCGTGAAGTTCTGGGCTTGGTAGCGGCTGAAGGGGGCGGGCATGTCTGCGGCCATCACTTCGATGGAGGTGGGGGGAGCTACCCAAGAGGGAAGGACAGCGAAACAAAGGTTTAGTGGAAGATTCAGGAAGAGATCCCCTGAGATGGGCCAGGTCCCGTGCTGGGTGCGGGGAGCAGGAAGGGGAGGAGGGTTGCATGACTCTACGTGGTGTTACTGGCACCAACTGCAGTCGGGACGATGTCCCTGCCGGGCACACAGACAGGGGCTCAGCCTCAAGGGGCCTACAGCCTGCTGGGAAGAAGGGCATGAATCAAGGGACCATACAGTTAAACGTGGGAAGCGCATCAGGTGCCGGGAGGTGTAACAGGAAGAAAGGGGCCCCTGCCCAAGTCTGAGCAAGTTCTGTGACCCGAGGAAGCAACCCGAGATAAAGGACAAGTGTGGCAGTTGGAGGGAACAGCGTATGCGGAGGTCTGGAGCATGTCAGCCCGGGGCAGGCGGCAGGGGGAGGGCAAGGAGCTGGGGATGGGGGCGGAGGGGCCCTGGGAAGTGTGCGGGGTGCAAAGCAGAGCCGCTGACCGTAGGTTACCGCTTGCAGTGGTGCGCTAGGGCCGGTTCCTAGCAGCGCCTGAGACCCAGATGTGCCATTTCCAGGACTGCTCTGGTAGCCTGACATCGGCCACAGTAGGGAGCTTTACGCCACAGAAACTGGCCACCACCACAAACCAAGGCTTTTTGTGTGTTCTCTTCTCTGCCCCAGCCCCCCGAGAGGGGGTTTCCCAGCACACCACTGGTCATGCGTGTTCTTCTTTGTCTTGAGAGCACTGGGGAGCCATTGAAAGTTTTAAGCAAGAGCAGCGCCATGATCAGGATTGCATTTTGGACGCTGAAAACACACAGTGTGACTCAGGCTAGACGGGCTGTCCATTTAGAGCAGGGTGAGGGCAACAGAGAGTAGGTGGCTTTGAGAGGCATTTAGGGCCAAGAGCTGCCTCTTTCCTTTCTTTCTGGAAGTTGGTGGCTCACTCTGCTCAGCAATCACTGGCTGGCGTGACAAAGCCAGGGCTCCTGGGTGGGCACTGTGGGGTAGTGGAAAGGACACCCGTGGAGCCATTGGGAACCTCTGGATCCAAATCTCAGCCAGGTCGCCAAACCTCCACGTCCTGGGGCAAGTTACCAAAGCTCTGAGCCTCAGTTCCCCAATCTGCTAAATGGGAGTAAAGCTTGGCAGATGGATGTGACGGAGGGGCCAGTTCCTAGGTGTGAAAGGGCTTAGCACATGGTAGGAAGCTGCTATTCTTTTTTATTCTTTTTAATTTTTTTTAATGTTTATTTTTGAGACAGAGAGAGACAGAGCATGAGCAGGGGAGGGGTAGAGAGAGAGGGAGACACAGAATCCAAAGCAGGCTCCAGGCTCTGAGCTGTCAGCACAGAGCCCGACGTGGGGCTCGAACTCACGGACCACATTCACGTCCGGAGCCGAAGGAGGACGCTTAACCGACCGCACCACCCAGGCGCCCCAGGAATCTGCTATTCTTCGGATTCACACTATTATTTCCGCAGTCCCCTTGCATTCAGGAGGACAGGAGCCAGGATCTGAGGACTTCACTTGGGAAGGGCTGTCCATTTTGGCTTACCCAGCCTGGGGTCAAGCGCAGCGGGGGGAAACGGAGAGGATGAAGAGCCGGGGCCTTTCCTTCCTGCAGGGGGTTTTCACTGCAGGTAAGTTTAATTAAGCTCAACGAACATTTCCTGACACCTACTAGGTGCCGGGCATGGTGCCAGGCGCCTGGTGATAAAACAGAGAAGCTCACAGGCTGGGGAGTGGGGGTGACAGCCGCCTGGCCACTCTATTTTGAGGTCTGGTGAAAGGAAGCCAGGTATGAGCCATTCATTCATTCGCGCAGCCACCACGCGCTGTGCAATTGGCAAGGGAAGCGGCATGAACAGGAAACAATGGGAAAACAACAGATGCAGAATTGTAATTAAGTGTAAGATTGTATAAAGCAGGTGGTAAGTGGGGTAGGAATTCCGCGAGGGGAAACATACACGGAGCGCTTCAATTACCCAGAAGTCCCAGGTTCTGCCGTGAACTTACTCTAAGACTCCAGTGAAACACCTGGGGCCCCACACAGCAAGAACCCACGATGCAGCCAGGAGCTGTGCTAAGCCCTGAGCCTGGGTGAACGCAGGCAGTCCTCCCCATCAGTCTCCGAGGTGGGTGTGTTTACTCCCATTTCACAGACGGGAAACTGAAGAGGTGTGGGAGGCCGTCTCCGGGGTTCACAGAGTCAGGATCTGAACCTGAGCGCCCCGACTCCAGAGCCCCAGCTCTGACAAGAGGCTGCGCCTCCGTGGTCTTTGGAAAGAAGAAAAGAGCTCGTTTCTGTGGGTGCCTTTAGCCCCACGTGGACACGTTTGAGCCACGGGGAACCCTCACGGACGCCTTGTGACCCAGATCCCTCGGGAGCTCTCCTGTGGGTGGCTCTACTTAACTCGGCTACCCCGGAGATGAAGGGACCACGCCAATCCGAGCTTTGGCGTAAAACTCGGGCACCGCTCGTGGTCGTGTGCACGCATGTAAGTATACCCTCCAAGAATCCGACTTCAGAAATGGCACAAGGCACCTTCGATATCTCTCGTCCTTTCTCACTTTCATTGAGACCCTTAGAACCTTCCTTGATTGGACTGCTCTGGGGAGCAGAGATGATTCTTACAAGATGCCTGGGGTGGCGGGGGGGGGGGGAAGTCTAGCAGTTTTCATTATTATTTGCATCGCTATTATCAGGAGGTAGGACAGGACAGTGGTTAAAAGTGTGGGCTGTAAATCAGCCTACCTAGAGTTCAAAGACCAGCTGTCCCACTTACAGGCTGTGTGACCTTGGGCAAGTTACCTAACCTCTCTGAACCTCAGTTTCCGCCTCCACAAAAGGGGATTACAGGGTACCTGTGGCGATTCAGTGACATAGTACCTGAAAGGTGTTTTGAAAGTGCACCCTGTACGTGTCATCGGCACTTATTAGCAAGATTCATTACTAACAGTCTTTCTGGAGGCTCCCTGCTACTGGGCAGGAGAATGAAAGGTCTCTGCCTTCGGGGGCATTCACAGGTAAGTGAGAAGCCCAGAAGGTGCCACCAGGCACCTTCCAAAGCAGGAGTCACTCACCCCATGTGGCTGTTGTGCACTCGAAAGGCGTTTTTGAGTTCCTGTGTGCTGTCAGCGTAAAATACCCACTGAAGTTCGAAAGCCATTTTAAAAAGAATGTCAAAGGTATCACTAATATTTTATAGTGGTTAGCTGTTGAAGCTATATTTGGGCTCTACTGGACTTCATATATTATTAAAACTAATTCACCTTGCAACGCTTTTCTCAATGTGGTGATTGGAAAACTTGTAATTACATATGGGACTTGCATGGGGTCTCTTTTGGACAACACTTCCATTTTACAGGTAAGCAAACTGAGGTCAGAGAGGGGGAAATTTGCCTACAGTCACACCGTAAGTCCGTTGGCAGAGCCCAGACTGGCACCCAGCACTTCCAAAGCCTGGCCAGGGTTCTCTGCAGAGCATGGGCGCCCCTGTCCCCAATCACACGCACGCGCGCCCACACACACGCACCTTCGTGCGTGCCCACATCCCCATTCCGGAGATCTGCACCCGCGTCACGCACGCTGCCCACGCAGACCCTGATTGGGAGACGTGTCCCTGTCCCTCGTTATGTTTCCGAGCAGGTGTTAGCGATGTGTACAGTTAATCAAGCTCCTAAGACAATAACAGATTTCGGTTGTACGGCCGATGACACAGCAGAGCTGTAATAACTGTGGACGCTTATTTCTGCCTCCATCCCTTCCCAGACCCCAACGCCATCCCCACGCTCATCCCCACACCTGTCCCTCTTACAATCTCTGGCCGAGGTCACAGCAAGCAGCCCCCTATGTGCCCCCTGGGATTGGCCCCGCGGCCCCGGGAGCAATTGTCCAGCCAAAGGCAGATGGCCAGCGGCGGCCCAAGCATAACTTCCATGCAGCTTCCTGGACAGGAACAATCCCGAGGTCCAAGCTGGGCTCTGGAATCAGCACGATAAAGCAGGCCACCTGACTGTGACCCACGTGGCATAGAATGGCAAAGAATCCACCAAGACCCCTGGCTCAGCAGTCTCTCCCCCGACTCTTCCGGGCCAGGGTCCCGTGCACCCACCAGGAGTGTCTCATTCCTGTGGATCTGAGGGTGCGTCTTCAGAGGTGTCTGTGCCGAGGCAGGCAGGGCTCTCCCGGGGGGCGGGGAGCACCCACCTGCACCGTTTACCTGAAAGGACCGTCCTCAGGTGAAGAGACACCGAGCAGGTGTGTTTGCATCGGACGCATGGCTGCGGTCACGGCAGTAAGAGCCCGGATATGGGCGGAGCTTCGGGATTTACAAGCCACTTCCGGACACGTTAGCGCACAGCCGGCCCTGGGCAGTAGGAAGACCCCGCCCCCCAACCCCGCCTGGCTCTGCACGTCCATGGTCGCACGAAGACCACCACCACCCAACTCCCCCGGATCCCCTGTCCCCAAGTCCAGCCGGTCAACGTCTCAGTTTTGTCTGACTTCTTTGTCTTAAGCAGAGAGGGTTGCTGCTGGAAGTTTCTTGGACCCATTTTGTCCAGCATCGGGACAGGTAAAGTGTGCCTGCCCGTCCGTCTCAGCGGCCGCCACAGCCAACTTCTGCTGCCTCTGTCCCACGACCGTCCAGGGATGCCGTTATATTCTCCTTCACAGTTAACATCGACACAGTGAGGTAATGGTCGGGTGATCAGTTTTATGAAATTAACTCTGAAATATTGCCTGTCTTTATCTTGAAAGCAGAACTTTGTTTTGGTCATCGTAACTCACTTTGAAGATAATGCAATCGTTCGCTGCTCTGTAAATCGTCTGGTGGCCTTTGAAATTTGGGAACACAAACCTGTCCTCATACAAACCCCAGCAGGCCCGTGTCTAGCTGCATCTCCTAGAGTCCGGTTCTCTCCCGGCCTGTGGGGTCCTCTCCAGCGCCTGCCGGGGTCCCGGCTCCGAGAGAGCCACACCGAGGTTCCGGTGCAGGCCCTGCTTGCTACCAACATCGCATGGGACCACGGGCAAGTCAGCTGACTCACCGGGTGTCAGTCTTCCCATCTATAAAATGGGTTCAATAAAACACACCCTGCCAACGTTTCTGCTTCCAGGATTTTTGAGAGGAGGATCAAATGAGAAAATGGACACAAACCTTCTATAAGCTGCAGGAACAGAAAGGGACTATTTATATTACCCCTTTGACTGCCCACGCCCCTTCCTGGGCTGAGGCAATTTCTTTCTCTTCCAGGAGTGGCCCTTGTCTGGGGGAGGGATAATCCGTCCTGTTCTCTGGGTACCGCAGTGTGACGGTGCTGGGCACATTCCTGCTCTGAATGTCATTTATCATGGGGTGGTAATCAATTAGACGTGGGGAGGGGTGGGGGGGGGAAAGAGAAGTTCAAAATTATATTATTTGCAAAAAATCCATTCTTTTCTCTCAGCATGCCTGCTCTATTGACTGCCTTCCCTTCAATCAGCAACCAGTCATAATACCGAATTGCAAGGAAACAGAAAGCCACCCTCTTAATATATAAAAGTGTCCATGTGTGAATACAAATGTCCCTCCACGTTCCCTATTTTTAATTTCTTCCTTTTTTGGGAGGGGGGGGTCTCCTATCACAGTGTGTTTCCATCCTCTCCACCGGTCTCTCCGGCTTCTACAAGACGCTGCTCGAAGGAGCACCTCCTCCAGGCAGCCACCCTGCTCCACACTGAGCTGCCCAAGGTTCCTTCTGCAGCTGGCTCACCTCCTCCGTGCCCTGCACAAAGCGATCCTTCTGCTGGTTAACTCTGCCTCATCCTTTAGGGCTGGCCTTAGGGACTGCCTCCCTCGGCAGCCTTCTAGGACCCTGCCAGACTCGGTCAGGGCTTATCCTCTGGGTTCCTGGAGCATTGTACAGCTGTCGTTCTCACAGGTGCCTGTCATCCTGTCCCGGGTCCACGTCTGTTTCCCCAGGAGACTGTGCTCCCGGACGTCTGGAGCTTCGTCTTTTGCCCACCTAACCTCAGAGCTGGCGCAGGCCTGCCACACAGGAGTTCAAGTTCAAGTCTTGTTTTGTTTGTTCCTTCCCTCCTTCCTTCATTTCTCCCGGCCCAGGCAAGCACAGAGCCCGTTTGCGGAAGGGATCCCTCGAGACCCTGGAATGCTGTGGGCCCTGCCTTGCTTTGACCAAGGCCACCTTCCCCAACGCCATGCTCTGAACGCACTGAGAATTTGGGGGGAGGTCCGTGAACACCCTAAGCTCCTTCTAACCCCAAGGCCTCTGCATCTGACACCCCCACTAGAATGCAAGCACCATGAGGGCAGGGATGCTTATCTATGGTCACATCCCAAGGTCACATCCCGAGGGCCGGACACACAAGGATTTGCTCAGTAGTTATTGGTCAAACGAATGAGTCGGGGGGAGGGACCCAAGGGTCGTGCCCCCCCATCCCTGCCCCATTTGGAAGGGCTGAAGTCTCTGGCCCCCCCCAAGGCCCTCCCTCCTAGCAGGAACCCAAGAAAGAGGGAGACCCCACCAGTAGGCGGGGGCCTCCAGCAGGAAAAGAGAGGAGAAAAGCACAACTCTTTGGTTTATGGGAAAATTAAATATCGAACTGAGGAGTAATAGCAGCCCAGGGAAAAAAAGGCCTGACAAAAAGCCCCCGAATGGAGCCACCACCAGCGACGACTCAGACAAACGCCGCGTCTGTGCTTCTAAGGGCGACAGCTGTTCAGCCGAGCCCACCACCCCCTCCAACTTGACATTGGGTAGAAACCCACGCGCCGATGCCATCGACGGATGGGGACCTGGGTCTAGGGCGTTGCCAGTGTGGGTGGGCCCTGCCCGGGACCCTCCCTGCCCCGGGGTGGGGGCCTTTCTGAGCGGATGGGGTCACCAGGGGACTTCTGGTGGCCGCGGGCATAATCCGTCCCCCCGCCCCCAGGCCTCCCCCCTCCGCGGGAGCTGGCTGGCAGCATCGGTTCACCTGCCTCGGCCCTCCCCTGCCAGCTGCTGTGCTTACGCAGTGGCGGAAGATAAAATTAACAACCCCAACTGGAGGCTCTGGCTGACTGCTCTGGGGGAAGCAGGGGGGTGCCGGAGGAGGGGGGGGGCGCAGCCTGTGAGGCGGAGAATCGGTGGGGCTGGGACAAGCAGGACCCAACTCGGGTTACTGCTGACGGAGAAATAAAATCCCGCATGCACGCGCACGCACGTGCACGCGCACACGCACGCACACGCTCCGACACACTCGAAGGGGCGGCGGGGACGCCAGGTGCAGAATCGTAGACGACGCGCTTAACCTGGTCGCCGTCACAGTGTGTTCCCCGGACCAGCAGCATCAGCCTTACCTGGAACTTGTAAAAAGCCAACTCCCGAGCCCCCTTCCAGACCGGCCGAAACAGAACCCCGGGGGCGGGGTGGGACCCAGGCTTCTGGGTTTTAAGAAGCCTTCCAGGAGATTCTAATGCAAGCTCAGTGTGAGAACCACTCTTTGACTCTTGTGAGCCCCGGTCTGCTCATCTCTAAGTTAGGGGTACTAAGACTCACTGGGGCCACAATAGGTGCTCGGTGAACAGAGAAAATTATTGCTGGCTGGGACAGCAAGATTCAGGCAGAGTTAGGGAACCTCTATTCGGCTTTCCCTGGACCCAGCAGACAGGGCAAGGGTAGAACTCTCTGCCCTGAGTCAAAGGACCTCAAAACCCCCAAGTCCCACCCCACAAGCAGTTCAACTTCAGGCTCATGCCTTGATTGGCTGCTTGGCAATGTTCCCCGTTTTTTTTTTTTTTTTTTTTTTTTGATTGGCTTCCTAGGCCACCAGTCCCGTGTGGACCCTCCCCCTGCCTGGGGTCTCCTGGCTGGAGGCAGCCTCTGCCCAGCAGCCTGTCTGCAGCCACCGTGCGAGCCGCGCCATTGTAGTTTATGTGGCAATAGAGCAAATGTGTTCAGGCCCATGATAGGTGCCATTTCTGCAGAGACGAAATCTATGGGGTGTGACATGAATCCGTTTTAAATAGCACCAAGGCTGGCTATTCGGAGGATGTTTTCAATGTATCCCAGAGGTATATATTACACACATGGGCGATTTCAGCAGGTGCCATATTTGCAGCTATATGAAAAACGCCTGTGGAAGCTTGCAGAAGCCTGGGGAGGCCCTGGCTGGTGGGGAAGCACGTTCGAGATCTGGCCAGGGGCAGTGGCATCCAGCTCAAGTTCTTTCTGCTCAAGTTCAAGTTCAGCCTGCTCTCTACTTTTCTCCCCCACCCCCACGCCCACCAGAGAGCAGTGGGCTAGAGCTTAGAGAACAAGTTTGGAGGAAGCCCCCCCCATTTCCCCCCAAAAACCTCTGTCCTTTCCAGCAGAACTGAACCCCCAAGAACCGGGGCCTTTGTGTTCGGGGGCTCAGAACAGGGCTCACCCTTGGCCTTCCCCTCTCAGGCCCGGGGCACTTGGCCTGAAGCCACCGCCCTCCTTAGGCACTTGCTAGTTTCCTGGCCTCACCCATAGAGCAAGGGTGACTCTGGAGTCACTGGCCCATGGGGTGCTCGTGGGGACTGAAGAACATAGCAGGTGCCACCCCAGCCAAGCTCCCAGCAGGGCCCCAACTCTGCGCCCCGGCCCCAGGCTCTGAGCTGTCAGCACAGAGCCCGACGCAGGGGCTCGAACTCACAAGCCACAAGATCATGACCTGAGCTGAAGTCGGACGCTTAACCGACTGAGCCACCCGGGCGCCCCAAGGATTGTGTCTTTTTAAAGAGCTGGGTGAGGCAGAGCCATGCTTCATTCCCAACGGGACCAACTCTTGGCTGGGGTGGAGGGGCTCGATTTTGGTGGGGGGGCGTAGGTCTCAGAGATCCAGCACGTGCCGCCTCACCAGGGCCCCATGGGCGGGGCCTGGGCCACTTATTCATCTCTGACCCCTCTAACCTCGTCCCTCACCAGGTTCCTTCCCACCTTGGTTCTCCCATCTGTAAAGCGGGGACTGCCATAGTACCTGGTCACAGGTGTTAGTGCCTCGTCACAGTACCTGGGCGTCACGGGGCCATCGTGAGGGTGAACCGAGCTCCTGCTTTGCAGGATGCCTGGTACTGGTGAGACCATACCCCTACCGGCCATCATATGTGTGAACAGCAGCCTCTATCGCTGGCCTGGGCCAGTGGCTGGCCTTTGCCTACACCACTCATTCTGGCCACCGGCCTGAGAGGCCCTCATGCTGGGGACACTTGTGCATCCTGCTGACCGGGGGCCCCGGGAGTGGGGGGCACAGGGCAGCCCTCAGCGAGCATGCGATGAGTTGATGTCTGCAGGGGTGACTGGGAGGAGGCTTTGCTCAGTGAGCATCCCCCTGCACCCAGAGTTGAGGGCCCGCGGGGTCCCCAGGCACACAGTGGGTGGGGGTGAGGGGTGGGGAGAGCACTTGACCAACATCTCCACTCACTGTCATTCTGGCGGTGGTCATTCTGGGGGCAGGTTCCGTGGTAAATGCTTTAATGCATTAGAGCCTCACCCATCCCAGGAAGTAGGGGTAGTTCTCTCCTTTGACAGACGGAAACGGAGGTTTTCAAAGGTAGTGTGGTCCACCGCTAGTCGGTTAGCAAGGACCAAGGCTAGCTTTCGTACCGCGTCTGGCTTAAGCCCCTCCGCCCAGGCTCACGACCCTGAGTGCACCGCCTGGCCCCGCGTCTCACATGCTGCGGGCTGTCTCTCAGGGCATCTGTTTCCACTGTGAGGCAGTAACGGGGCTGGGCTGGGTCACTGCTGAGGTCTGTGGCTCAGATGTGGGCAGAAGCTACGGCAGGAGGGCTGGAGATTAGAGAGGGGGAGACGGTCCTGAGCAGCTGTGTGTGAGGCGGTGGGACTGGTCAGCAGAGCAGGGCCGGCCCCTCCCTGACGGCGGCCCTCAGGAGTTGGGGCCTGTCCTCTGATGGGCCCAGGGTCCACAGGAGAGTCAGCTGGGAGGGTGTGGCTGGGGCCATCATTCCCAGCAAAAACCTTCTCTACCCAAACTCCTGCTCTCAAACCCCAGGCCCATCCAGTTCCCATGGCCTCCCTGGACACACTTCCCTGGATTCAGGGCCCTGTTCTGGCCTCGCCTTTCCTCTCTGCCCAGGACCAGGCCTGGTGGACGGAGGGCAGGCAGGGCCCGCGGTAGCCGGACATGCCAGGACCGGGCCCAGCAGCTGGCCTCATACGGGCTCGGGGACCAAGCTGCTGTATCCTGGTCCTGCCACCTGCGAGCTGGGTGACCTTGGCAGGTCACTTCCCCCCACCATGCCTGTTTCCCATCTGTAGCGTGGGGATCATCGTATCTATGTGACAGGTGTTTCTGTAAGGTATTTAGACCCTGGCATGGCACCTGCAGCACTGAATAGAGGTCAGCCGTTGTCATGACTGTCCCCTCCTTACCCAGGCCTTGGGGTCCCGCCACACAGCAGTGCTCTCCACCTGCCAAGCTTTCCCTGCTCCTACACCCTCGCCTACAGGGCTGCTTCTGCCAGAAATGTCCCTGTCCTGTCTGCCCCCAGCCCGGCTTACGAGGCCCAGCTGTATGCCACCTCCTCCATGAAGCCTTCCTGATGCCTCCTCCTGGAGGAGACCCTCTCCCTGGGCACCCCCACAGCTTGCAACCTAGCCCTCCCCTTACCTTCACTTGCCTTCTGCTCGGTTCTGGAAATCTGCACTCTTCCCTGTCTCCCCTGTCCTTCGGGGAGTCCTTCAGGGACTCCCCTATCCTGCAGGGACTCTGCTCTGGACGCAGAGACAGGGGCTGAGAGTCTCCGTTCATCACTTGCTAGCTGCGGGATCTCGGGGAAAGTTGCTGCCTCTCCCGGAGCCTCAGGCTCCTCGTCTTTGAAATGGGGATACGTACAACCGCTCTCCCCCCGGCACCGGTGAGAATCAACCACGAGAGTGTTCGTAAAGGACCCGGGGCAGCGCCTGGCATGTAATAAGCCCTCGGTCGGTGCTAGTTTCTGCTGTGAAGGTTATTGTGATTATTAGGACTTATTTGCTTTTAAGATGATCACTCCTAGAGCGCGCGTGAGGTATTCCTGCCTCCTCAGGTAACAGATGGGGAAACTGAGTCCAGGGGCGCCCTGCAAGCTGGCGGCAGAGACAGGACCGCTGACTCCCAGGGCAAAGCAACCTGCGGAGTTGATCTCAGTGTCCCCTTCTGTACAGGGAGGGATTAGGTCCCTCTCCCCAGGAGCGTCTGTCCACAGGAAGCAGACCCCGCTCCAGGGGCCGGCTCACTGCCTCCCTCGGCGCCCCTGCCCTCTTTCCCAGCTCCGATACAGCTCTGTTAACACCTGTACCCTCAGACTCATGCCTGCTCCTTAAATCACTGGGCCCGAGGCACCGCAGCTTCAACGGCCACATATCACTTGTAATTAAGGGGCCTGTCCCAGGGACGCGAAGTTTACCTTCTGCCGGAGACACTAAATCCAGCTCCCGGTGGTGGAGGGGATAAAGCATCGCACTGACCTAACACCTGTCAAGGTTTAATGATGCGCCTGCGGGCCTGCTCTGGCGGGACCTGGGGGGGCGCGACCAAGAGGGGCAGGCAGTAGGTGGAGAGAGACGACCCCAGAACAAGAACTGAGCCTCCTGGTCTGTGAGACACAGGAAGTCCAGGGAGCTGGTGAGGGTCTCAGGAGGCGGCAGCCACCTGCCTGGACGGTTCAGGGAGCAGGCGACTCTCTACCGCTTGGCTCAAGAGGGCACAGAGGGCCATTCTGTGAGAGGCTGCAGACAGGCTCCTTAGCCAGGCGGTCTGGGTTTGAATAACAAGCTCTGGCGCTCGCTTGCTGGGTGACCTCGGGCAAGTTACTTAACCTCTCTGGGCCTGTTTCCTCATTATCAAAATGGAAATGCTACAAGTCCCTACCTCCTAAAGTAGTGAAGCTTAGAGGAATTAACATACTTAACATACTGGAAAAAGTGTGGCATATGGCGGCTGCAAAATTCACCTTTATTGGGGCACCTGGGTGGCGCAGTCTGTTAAGCGTCCGACTTCAGCTCAGGTCACGATCTCGCGGTCCGTGAGTTCGAGCCCCGCGTCGGGCTGATGGCTCGGAGCCTGGAGCCTGTTTCCGATTCTGTGTCTCCCTCTCTCTCTGCCCCTCCCCCGTTCATGCTCTGTCTCTCTCTGTCCCAAAAATAAATAAAAAAAAAAACGTTGAAAAAAAAAATTCACCTTTATTCTAGTATGATCTGGCCAACCTCCATGAACATGAATCTCTCTCAGTTGCTCCCCCAAGGCAGGCACATGGTGGGGGCTTATGATATTGGGTGAAGCGGGACGTGTGTGCATAAGGAATCAATGGGCAAACGGTCTGTTTCCGCCAGGGAGAGGCCGGTCACGTCAGCTCCACGGCCCTACGGACAAGACGTGCAAAGCAGCACAGGACGCTTGGCTAAGCCGTCTGCTCCTTCCAGCCTCGTCTGCGGATCAGAGAGGTCACGCAGCTTTCCAAATCACACCCAGCGTGCACTTCAGAGGCCTTGCCTCCACCCCAGCCCAGGGCTCCGGGCCCCCTCCCCGCCAGAGGAAGAAGTCAGAGAACATTTGGGTTCTTACTCTAGGCTTCCCTTTATCAGCAGGCTCTGTTTTCTCTTCTGTGAAATGGGGACACTGATCTTGCTGACTTCCCAGACGGCTGGAGGAGCGGCTGATGATGCGGCCCAGGTATTCCCTGCTGTCTCTGTTGAGAGGCTACGTGGCCCAGGCCCCTGTGGCAGCCCCATGGCCCCACACTCGGAGAGGAGCGGCGTCCCTCCGTCTTCCCGGCAGCCTCGTGTAGCGGGAAAAAGGGGGGCTCCTCCTTCCCGCAGATCTGAGCTCAAATCCCATCTCACTCACTGCTGTGCGACGTTGGGAAGCTTCCCTGCCCTCTCTGTGTAGGGCATGTAGTACCCACTGAAACTGAGGCAGCATAGGGCCCGTCCGGGGCGGGGAGACCAGAGGTGGGGCAGAGGGTAACAACGTGCTGGGCCTGTTGCCGAGTACACAGTGGGCTTCGGTCAAGGGCGTGCCTCCTTTGCAGAGCTGTGTTCATGAGGGAGCGACAGAGGGTTCTAGAAGCCTGTCCAGGAGGCGGTCAGCAGGCTCGGGCCTTTGGGGCTGACACTGGGAAGCGACCGTCCTTGGTAGATGACCCAGTTAGCTCCAAAGTGCTCCTCTGAGCCCCAAACCCATCTGTCTGGCCCCTCTCTGAACGGGCTCTCGGCCGGTGACCTGAGTTAGCTGCAGGCCTGTGGGTGGGCAGGTGGGCAGAGCAAGCATCCTTCCTCCAGGTCCCTGGCCAGGCTGAGGCGCTCAAGACGGCCGTGCGCAGTCTCTCAACATGCTCTACGGTCCATCTTGGAAGACCCTGGCCGCGCTGGCCCCGGCCCTCTGGGCCGCAGCCCCACTCCAGCAGCCCCGAGCCCGGCCAGCTGTCTCAGGCCCCTGCTGCCTCTCGAGCTGTCCCCTCGGAAGCTCCAGCAATCGGGACGGAGGCCTGCAGACAGCCTTCAGATCGCGGCCCCGGCTTCTCCACCCCTCAGCCCATTTCCTGAGGTCACCGTCTGCTAAGCGGGACCGCAGGTCTCCTTGGTGACTTCTCAGGGACCATCTCCATCCAGTGCCGGGTCCTGCCATCTCCTCCACATCTGCTCCCAGCTTTCCAATTGGTCCCCAAGTCCTATGGCTTCTGTTCGGAAACGCCTCGTATCTTTTCCAACCTCCACGGCCCAAGGCCCGAGCTGACTGGTGCCGTCTCACCCGCTGCGGCTGCCGGCCCTGCCCTCCGACCCAGGCCAGGTGCCGTCTGTATTCTCCATCTCGTTTACCCCTCACAACAGCCCTGTGGGGGTAGTGGCCTTCACTGCCCCGGTTTCCAGAAGACGTAAAAGAGGCTTGGAGAGGACAAGTCACAGCGAGACTGGGGAGGGGGTGGGACGGGACCACAGCTGTGACTCCGCTCTTTCCTGCCCTCCTCTACCAGTGCGAGCGTGGGACGCCATGCCAGTCGCTGCCCGGTGTCACTTCCTGTGGCTCTGACTCCGTTCCCTGGCCTCACTGACACTTACAGGGGGGAGGTCAGGACAACATGGGTGGGAAGTAAAAACAACGGTCCTGTTTAGGGGCGCTCACTAGGAGCTTGGGACACGGGCCCAAGAGGGGAGGTGCTACCGTAACCCCATTTAGCAGACAGGGAAACTGAGGCTCAGGCGGGGAAATAAACCACCTGCCAGTGTAGTGTGGTGGCTCAGCTGAGGGCTCTGGAGCCAGCCTGCCCGGGTCTGGATCAAGCTCAGCTGTTAGCTGGCCCGTGCCCTCGGGCCCATTTGTTAGGGTTTCTCCTTTCACACTTGTCACCTGCGGAAGGTAATAGTGGCGCCTCCTTAGAGGGCTGTTAGGACAATTAAATGAGTTAGCAGGTGCGGGGCAGAACTGTGCCTGGCATACAGCAAATGCTCAATAAACATTTGCTGCTTTTATTATCGGGAGTTGCAGAACTGGGTTTAAAACCTCTGCCTGAATCTCAGGTTCATCCCCTTAAATACTCCCCAGCTCTCTAAGGGAGTAAACACTATTTCTCGTCAACCTACTTGGATAGAGGGCTCATTCTTCACTGGGGACCTCCCAGCCTTCTCCGGTTCAATTTGGAGGATTTTGGTCACTCACTGTCACTTCTCCGGGGGGGGGGGGGGGGGGGGGGGGGGGGGAGGGGAGGGGAGGGGGTTTGGAGGGGGGCCTGCCTGGATGGACATTTGCTTGGGAGACAAGAGTGCCCAGGCCTGGTCCTCAGGACCCTGGGGGCTTCGGGAGTGGGACATGGGGGTTTGCATTTGCAACCCGTCAGCACCCCAAAGTCCTCTGCAGCTCTGGCTTGGATCCCAACCCGCCACGTCTCCTCCCCCTTCCCTTCCCCCTCCCCTTCCCCCTCCCCCTCCTCTTAGCAGCCTTGCTCCCTGGAGCCTGTGGCCACTGCAATCGCCTGGGGCCAGTTCATGTAATTAGTGTAGGCCCAGCAGGCAGCTTATCCGCTCAGGCTCCAAGACAAGGAAGGAGCCGATCATTTCCCACCCGGCAGGCATCGTGGGCTATGGAGGGGGCTGCGCAGCAGCTCTGAGTCTCGCCTTCCAGCTACCCTGCTTGGGGTCCCCCAGGGATTCTCAGACCAGCCGCCTCCCTTCATTGACCTAAGCTGTTTCCTGGACCGCCATATACTCTGAGCAGGAGCTGGATCTGCCTGGGAGATACACATCTCCCCACGGCTGTCCTGCACGCAGGCAGGCTTCCCGAGACGGGGTCTGCAGACCGCCGCCTGCTTTTCCGCTCGCGTCCTTCAGAGAGAAAGAGCTGTGTTTCTCCTTTTTGCTCAGGCCTATGGCGGCCACACCAGGCCTTTGAGGGGTGCAGGCTCAGATCCCCCATCACTTTTGGAGCTGTGGACATTTCTCCTTCCCAGGTCAGGAGAGGTCCTTGACACTCCAATTATTGGCCCTGGCAATGTGCTCCTTCTTCCAGAGAGGAGCACTGGGCTGGATGTCCAGAGAACAGAGTTCAAGCATCTGGTCCCAGAAAGCAGAGCTCCAGGCCTCTAGAAATCCTAGGTTCTGGCCTGGCCTCGTGGAAGCGAGCTCAGCTCCATCACCCACAGCGTGCCACAGTCTCCTTTCCTCTGAGAGCACCGGCCAGCCCAGGGTGAGCTTCTTGTCACAGGGAAGCTCGAGCAACTGGCCCCAGGAGGACTTCCTGGGGACTCCCCACCCCAAGTCACACAGCAGGGGAGCAACAGAGCCAGCCTGGAGATGGCCAGATGGCTTTAAAAAGCATCAGAAGTATGTAAGGACAGACGTAGAGGTCAATGGAATAGGAGGGAGAGTCCAGAAATAAACCCTCACATTTATAGTCAATTGATTCTTGGCCAGGAGGCCAACACAATTCAGTGGGGAAAGAAGAATGTGTTCCAAAGTGGTGCTGGGACAACTGGTCACCCACATGCAATTGAGGGAGGCCGACCTCTCCTCCACAGCACGCACAAAAACTCCCTCAAGACGGATCGTACACCTAAACGTAAGAGTTTAAACTATTAAAACTCTTAGAAGAAAAGCAGAAGTGCACTGTGACCTTGGGTTGGGCAGAGGCTCCTCAGCGGGGAGACCCAGAACACAAGCAGCAGAAAATGAGTAGATGGAGTGAACCTTATCTGGACGAACACGCTTCGTCCTTCACAGGACGCCAGCAAGAAAGGGGAAAGGTAACACGCCGAAGGGGAAAATGTACACAAATGTGACACGCGATACGGCCCTCGCATCTGAAATAGAGGACTCTTAGAGCGTGATGATGAAAAGCCAAATCACCTGGTTGAAACGAGCAAACGATCTGACGGTATTTCTGCAAAGCAGATCTCCGAAGGGCTACAAAGCCCCCAACACCATTGGCCATCAGAGCAGCGCAAATCGCATCGCAGTGAGAACCGCTTCACGTGCGCTAGGACGGTCGCCTTCAGACAGACAGGCAGCAGGTGCAGGTGAGGATCTGGAGAGACTGGGACCCTATGCCGCTGGAGGAAAAGTCAAAGGGCACAGCTGCCTGCCCGCCCTCAAAAGGCTATGCACAGAGTTCTCATTTGATCCAGCAATTCCGTGCTTGGGTCTGCACACCCCCCCCCCCCCCCCCCAGAGATCTGGAAACTATCCGTTCACACCAAAAGCCTGCACATAAACGTTCACAGAAGCATCATTCATAACAGCTAGAAGGTGGAAACGTCCATCAACTGGTGAATGTACAAACGGAATGTCAGGCATCATGCAATGGAATATCATTCAGCCACGACGGGGAACGGGGTCCCAATACATGCTCCAATGTGGATGAACCTTGAAAACCTGACACTAAGTGTAAGAAGTCCCAAGAATGACAAAAGACCACGTTCTGTATGACCCCATTTCTAGAAAGTGTCCAGACCAATCCACAGAGAGACCAAGCAGATGAGTGATTGCCTAAGACCGGGCGATGGGCACGGGGTTTCTCTCGGGGGCAGTGAACATCTTCTGAAATTGGTTACACGACTAAAAGTGTTTGCAGAACACTTTGACTATGGTAAAACCCATTAAGTTGTATCCTTTAAACGAGTGAATTGTACGTCATACGAATGACAGCTCAACAAAATAATTTTTAGAAAAAAGCACACCGAATGCACGTAATAAAAATTTAGTAAAGGGGCGCCTGGGTGGCTCAGCCCTGGATTCGAGCCCTGGGTTCGAGCCTTGCGTCGGGCTCTGTGCTGATGGCTCAGAGTCTGGAGCCTGCTGCGGATTTCATGTCTCCCTCTCTCTCTGACCCTCTCCCACTTGTGCTCTGTCTCTTTCTTTCTCTCAAAAATAAACATTAAAAATTTTGTTTTAAAAATTCAGCAAAACATACCTAAACAAACAAACAAACAAACAAGGAAGCAAACAAATAAATAGCAAGCAAGCTATGCAAAGTCCCCGGGATGGGACCTGTGTCCCCTGGCCCCACGTTTGGAAAGCATCTGGTGTGGTCTGGTGCCACTGTGGTCTCGGGTGCCAAAATTCTACCTTTATCCGCTGACCTCATTTGGAAGCCTACGGAAGACAGACAGGGATCCCGAGGTAGAATGTTTTATGAATACTTATTAATATGTCGTGACTTCTGGTAGAGCAGAGTGGTTAAGCACGTGGGATGCCCTTACCCTTGCTTGGCCGCTGGCTAGCTGGGTGTGCTGGGCAAGCGATGTACCTATCCGTTTCCTCACCTGGCAAAGAAAGGGCAGTACCCATCTTACGGAGCTTCTGAGATGATTTGATAAGTTAGTCTATGAAGACCTTAGCACAGTGCTTGGCGTGGCAGTAAATCCTCAGTGAAGGGTGACCTAGGTGGTCGGGAGGAGAGTGTCGCCTTCAAAGTCAGATGGCGACTCCTCCACTCTGCCCCCTCCCGGCTCAGTTACTTTTGTGGGTCAAATGGTCTCCCCAAAAGATGTGTTGAGATCCTAACCCCCAGTGCCTGTGGATGGGACTTTATTTGGAAACAGGGTCTTTGTCGATGTAACTAAGGTCAGGTGAGGTCATACTGCCTCAGGGTGGGCCTTGATCCAATGCCTGGTGTCCTTATAAAAGGGGAACACGGACACCGAGGCACCGACCCATGGAGGAGGACGCCCCGTGAGGACACAGGCAGAGAATGGAGGGACGCATGTACAAGTCAGGGAGGGCCAGGCATTGCCAGTCACCGGCAGGAGCTGGAAGAGGCAGGCTTCTTCCCTAGAACTTCCCTAGAACTTTCAGAGGAAGCGCAGCCTCGCCAATGCCTTGATTTCTGGCCTCCAGAACTAGGAGAGAAGATATTCTCTCAGTGTCCTGATATCCCCTCAGTGTCCTGGAGCCCCCACCGCCTCAGCTCTGCACCCCGCCGCACTCCCTTGACATCTGCGTTACTAATAGCCTTTGTGTCAAAGGGGGGACGTGTCCCTTGGGGGCTCAGAGTGGCTGTCAGGCTCTCCAGCTCTGATCTCAGGCAGCCTGGCGGGACCCCCGGCTCTCTCGCTCCCGTGGGTGAGCCCCTTAAACTCTCAGAGGCTCCTTCCCTCGTCTGTGAAGCAGGGGGGGTGACCGGGCCCGCCTTGGAGGACCCTCGTGAAGGTCACACGATTGGGTTGGACACTCAGCACAAAGCCACACATTCCATGCTTGACGGGAAGCGGCCTTGATCATTAGCCGTGGGTCCAAGGGGTGGCAGAGAAACCTGGCCTCCCGCTCTTCCGGTGGGAACAGGAGAGCAGCGTCTTTTGGCTTTGGTGCGGGTGGGGGTGGGGTGTCCGGGCTCACATTTAATTGATTGTAACATCGCACCCTTAACATGCTCCCCCGCATCACCTGCACCCCCAAGAAGAGCCGCGGCAGTCCTTCCGTGACTGTGTATAATGCGTTCCTGGGGCCCAGCACGCGACTTTCAAATTGGCTTACAATTTATCTGCAGCTCGGATAAAAACATTTTAATGACTGTGTGCGGCATGAACCCTCGGTGTCACCCACGGGGCTCCCAAATGTCTTTTCCCACCACATAGCGGGGATGTTATAGGCGTGAAATTACAGCCGCTCTCGCATTTTGATCTGCACCCCGAGGCCTGTGGAAACGGCGCGTTAGAATGTGCTAGATGCAGAGGCAGCCTGGGTGCGGGCTCTCCAGCACAACTGCTCCGTGCTTTTGATGCACGTGGGGCCGTGCAACGTGCCCTGCGCCTCATCTCCCTTCCCCCCGCCCCGCTGTCCTAGGAAGCTTCCCTTTGACCCCCAAATTGGGGAGGGGGCTGTCTCGCCCCACCGTTGGCTGCCACAGTCCTTAGGGTCCCTTGGTGCATAAAGGAGACCCCAGCTTTCAAAGGCCTCCACTCACTTGGAGGGAGGGTCTTGGTGCATGTGTGTGTGTGTGTGTGTGTGTGTGCACGTGCGCGTGTGTGACCAGAAAGGGTCTAAGGTATGTCACAGATGGGCCAGGACAGTGAGCAGATCGTAGCGTTCGAAACTTCCCTGAAACATATTGAAAGGGGAGGGTCAAGGAGGAGGAGGGGAGAGTCACACAATTTTCAAGTCTTTCTAATTGTGCCTAATGTTTAAAAAATTTGTTTCAATGTTTTCATTTATTTTTGAGAGGCCCAGAGAGAACGAGTGTGAGCAGGGGAGGGGCAGAGAGAGGGAGACACAGAATCCGAAGCAGGCTCCAGGCCCTGAGCTGCCCGCACACAGCAGACATGGGGCTCAAACCCACGAACGGCGAGATCCGAACTGCTTAACCAACTGAGCCACCCAGGTGTCCCTTATTGTGCCTGACGTTTAAATGACATGAGGCCTATTTGTCGTGAGAGACGCTATTTATTGAGCACTCGGAACGTGCCAGGTGCTGGGCTCAGACCACTGTTCTGGGGATCATCTCATTGAATGGCCCGACCTTGGCCAAGCCACTGCCTTCTCTGAGCCTGGGTCTGGGCAACGGACGCAGTGTAGTTTCTGCCTCACAGGCCCTCGCAGCTGCTGGAGCCCCGGAGCTGCCCCCGGGGGGGCGGGGGACGTCCTCACACTCAGCCCCCTGTCTCTCCCGGACCGCCCAGGACCTTCCCGACCTTGGTGAGCCAAGGAAGGCATGCTGCTCTGGGATGGGGACAGCCACAGCCCCGCGGGCCCGGGCAAATCCTTTCCTTTTCCCCAGCCCCAGTCTCATCCTGATCCCGAGGGGCTCTTGTCAAGATCAGGCAACCCCCTCCACTGAGAGCACTTTACAATTGGCAGAGCTGGCTGAGTGGGAGGTGTGGCTGTCATTATCAAGGTCGAGGTATGTGCTGGCTCCTCCCCTAGGCCTTTGGGAAGAGGCCAGGAGGACCGGTCGGCAGAGGCCCGCTGTCCTGCCACTCCCAGAACCAGGGCAGACCTGGGTCCCTTTGCAGGGACTCGGCGCATGAAGCTGTGAACACTCCGTTCTCAGACTGGCTTGAAGCTCTTTGGAGTCATGAATCGTCGACGAGACTTCCAGGGGCAAGAAGGAAGCAGCCACCGCTGTGCCCAAGAGGGGGGCAGGGCCCGCGACAATGACCCTAAAGATGCTGAGGTCTAACCTGACGAACCTTGTGGCTGCCTCGTCTGGGTTTGGTGCTTTGCAAACTTTATTTCAATAAGAAAAAAAAACCTCACAACCACACTGGAGGGTAGCCACCCTTATTCTTATTTCACAGATGGGAAACTGAGGCCCAGGGAGGCTAACGAATGCGATGACCGATCTGGGATTCAGCCCGAAACCTGCATGTCCTAAACTTGTATAAAAGGATTATAAGATCTCCTGGCTCCCAGGGCTGTGGCCAGGATTCCGTGAGACAATGTGCATGAAGCCAGGAGCTCACGCCCCGTCAGGCACAGGCCAGGGATGGGCAGGAGCTGTGTTATCAGTTCAGCTGCAGGCTTAGCGAGCATGGGGGTACCTGCCGCATCCGGGGGACAACGGGGCAGGGGTGACCGCTAACAAGCACAATGACCTCTGAGCAGTGGGTCAGTCAGAGGACTGACCAAGATGGGGGAGTGCTATTTCGGGAAGAACCCTGCCCAGGGAACACCCTGAATTTCCAGGGGTCAGAGCCTTTCCCTGGGTTGGGAGCCACTGCGTGGTCCTGCCCCTCCCGGGTCCCCACTCCCCCACCGCCCCCTGCCCCTGCCAGCCTTCAGCCTCCTGTTCAGTAACTGGGATCACATCATCTGTCTGCCCCATCCCAGATGGCTGCCACCTTGCATCGAGAGGACCCCAGAGGTTCACCGTTCCCTGCTGCCCGGACAGTGAGACCGGAGGAGAGAATTCTCAGCTGGCTCATGCTCGCCAGGAGTATACTGCCTTGCTCAGCCAGGACCATCAGGCCCGCCGTGCGGTCCTGGTCGGCCCCACGAGATCTCTCTGTGCCTCAGGTGCTTGCTTAGCGGACTCGGGGTAACAGACTCACAGATGTCAGAGCTAGGAGGACACTTAGGACCGTCTGGTTACACCCCCTCACCGTATGGAGAGGGAAACTGAGGCCACAGAGGGAGAGTGCACCTGCACAAGGAGCTCTGGTGAATGAAGGAGGGAGCGTAGGCCTCCTGGAGGAGGTGGCTTTTGAGGATTCTGTCCTTGCTCACATAGAGAAAAGCCTCACCTGGAGCATCTACACCTGTTTTCAGGGGCGCAAAAGGGGGTGTGGGAGTCCAGATGCCTGGCTTCTGGCCCCAGCACTGAGCTGCTATCACAGGGAGATTTTGTGATCCTGGCTGGGTGACCTCAGGCAAGTGGTTTGCCCTCTCTGTGCCTCCTCCACACCTGTGTGCGCACCTATGCACGTTTTACGTTTGCATCGCGCACTGGATACAGCTCCCCAAGGACCTCGTCCTATTGAAGGAGCGTGTCCATTACCTAGCGCGTAGGAGGTGCTCAATAAACATCCGATAAATAAATGGTTATGTGCATGTCCCTCATCAGACTGGGGCCCCTTGATGGTGCAAACCGAGTTTTGCTCTTCACCAGATTCCCCGGGCGACCAGCCCTGGGCTGAGCACCAAGGCGTCTCCTTCAGGGTCGCCGTCTCCCCGCCGCGGCCCATCCCCCAGGAAGCCAGAACACCCCACGTGCCGCCGCTGCGGGAATCAATGTCCCTCTGGAGGTCTGGCCTTTGGAGGTTTTCCATTTCCCCAGAAGCTGTGGCTTTCCACGGGGCCTTTATGCTCTCACTGATTGCCTGAGTACAAGCTTTGTTTCCCTGGTAAATATCATTCGATAAGAAAATCAGAGAGCCCTGGGGCCCGGCGTCAGGGCCGGGTCCCTAGAATTCTGGCAGCAGAATCGGAGAGTGTGGCTGACGAGAACGTCAGCACTGGCAGGGGCTCCTGAGACCGCTTGGAGCCAGGCCCTTGATTTACAAGGGGAGAAACCGAGGCTGGGGTGGTGGACAGCGCCACCCAGAGACGGGCGCTGGCATTACTGTCCGCGTGTTGCAGATGGAGGCACAGGGTCAGAAGGCGGGACACCCCGAAACCCAGTCCTGACACCCACTTTCTCACTGGTCACTTGATGCTTCAATGTCCTGGGAAAGGCCATAGGAGGTCCAGCGTCAGAATCACTCTCCATAGCAGGTGTGTATCACCTCCCCCAGGGAGGCTCCCAGATTGTCCTGTCCCTGGGGCGGGGCGGCGGGGGGGGGGGGGGGGGCTCGCCCCCCTGCACCGTCCCCACAGGCATTTCTATGAACGTGGCTCTTGTCTTCCGCCTGGAAAGGTACTCCCACAGGTGCCCCCACAGTGCCCAGCTTCTTCCTCCTCGTGTCCTCATGGGGTCCCAGGACCCAGAGCTGGGGGTCCATGAATGACCCGTCAGGCCTGCATCCCACCCCTGCCTTACAGAAGTGGACGCTGGGGTCTGCTGCCCCTCGGGAAGCCCTCATTCCTCCTTCAGTCCCTCAGTTGTCCCAGTCAACGTGTCAGTTGTGCCCCTCCAAAGTGCCCAGGCCATGAGGATCTGGGGACGAGCCACAGCCCTGCGTCCATGAGGTCAGGGTATATCAGTGCAGGTCGGAGAAGGGGCTCCTGAGAGGAAACCTTTGGGTGGTAAGGCCACACCTGTCACACCTCGGCAAGGCCCGTCTCCTCTCCCCTCAGAGGCCGGAGTGGGAAAAAAGAGCGTTCCTAGGACAGCCCCCCTGTGCACACGCACATGCGCAAAGCTCCTCGCTGGGACCCTGGGGCCAGGGCCCTTGTGCTCACCCATGACGTTGAGGAAGATGTTGCCTGATGCCAGGACCACCTTCTCTCTCGTGGCGCGGTCGTAGATGCCCACGTGGCACTCATAGGGACCGTTGTCTGAGATGCGGACTTCGGGCAGCCTGGGGGAAGGCAGAGGGACAGGATGAGGCCCCATCGTCCGGGGCTGGAAGGCGCAGCCCCCCAAAACAACCCCCAAACCCCACTGTTCAGCCTCGGATCAACAAACGCTTCTAGATGGATCAGGTGCTCATGCGCTATGCTGGGGGGAGCAGCAACATTTATGGAGCACCGACTGTATGCCAGTCCCTGCGTTTTATTCTTCAGGAGGTGAAGGGGGTGGGGGGCTGTGTTTAGCCAGAGTTACACCTGTGCTTCCATGAACGGCGGATGGTAACAGTGCCCACACCTAGAGGGCCCCGAGTATGACCGGCGTGTGGTACAGGCTCAACACTGCCCTAGGGCATCACATCACTCAGCCCTCCACAGAGGATCGCCATTTCCGTCTCATAAGCATGGGAACTGAGGCTCCAGAGGAGGCACGGGTAGCCCCCCCCCCCCCCAGCAATATGGCTCATAAGAGCCGGGATGGGAATTTGCATTCCTCTTCCCGCACTGCCTTTGCTGTCCCTTCACGCCCAGTCTTGGGGGCTTGAGAAGAAACACAGCCAACTTCTCATCTCCAAGGAGCCCCTGTCCTGGGGGACAAGGAGGCAGGGAGGCAGCCGCACTGCCAGGCACGTGGAAAAGGGGGGGCCTCTCTGAGCACAGAGCAGGGAGCAGCTGGTCCTGCCTGAGGTCGTCAGGAGGGAGCCTTGACCTGGAGGCCGCCCCGCTGCTGGGTCAGGGAAACCTGGGGGGTTCTCTGGCAAGTGCCAACCTTCTCTGGGCCTAATCATGCGGCCGAAGGACAGCCTCTTCTGGCCACACCTCAGAAGAAGCGGGGTCTCCGTCTCAGAGGTCCTTGCACGACACAGGAAGACGCTCACGGTGACGGTCATGGCAGCCGTAGTAAAGGGCCAGTGTGGCGCCCTACCCACCAAATTGGCCCCGCAGTCTGATCAGAGAGGCCCCGGCCGGGGAAGGCGAGGGCGGTGGCCAAGAGCACAGGCTCTGGGTGTGGGTCCCGCCCCGCCCCCGCCCCCCCCCCCCGCCGAGAAGGGGGTTCCTTCAATCCAGCTCTTTGTTCCCACCCCCTCGTGGACACATTTCCACCCTACTCAGCGAAGCTGCCCGCTGCGATCTGCTTCTGCTGGGCAGGTCTGACCTCAGATTCCCTTTCTTCCCTTATGTCAGCTGCCACCCCTACCCCCAGCTTTGCCTCCGAGCTCCGGTTCCCTCCTGACTCAGTGTCCCCCACCTCCCTGCACCTTGCCCCCCACACCTGGGCTCTCAGCCTGGGTTCCATGCTGCTGGCTCCGCTCTGAGCCAGCACGCATTAGCATAAACAAACACCTTCATTTACATAGAATACGCAGAGGTTGACATCTGGTCTACCGACTGTCATAAAAGGACTCAGAGAGAACAGGAGCTTCTCACCAGGGAAACTTTGCGGGGAGAAGGCTGCCCTCCTTCCCTCCCTTCCGTGCTCAGGGGGGAACAGCGGGGGCCTGTCTTCCCTTGGGAGCGATTTCCTTTGTTTGTAACCCAGCTAGACTGGAAAAACAGCCCCTCTAGGGGCACTGGTGCTGAGCCACAGTCTCCTGGAGTGACATATTTAGGTGACACTCATAGGGATCAGTTATGGGGCCGACCAGCTTGAGTGACTTGTGTGCAGGCAACACGCTCAGGGGACAGCCCCATAAAGACACAGGCTCAGGAGATGTGCGTAGCTGGCAGCCGCCCAGGTGATGTAATAAGGTAATGGTGACATGGCGGGCACGCAGGTGGAGACGCGCAGGTAACCGCCATGTGGGGGACACACGCAGATGCGTTTATGTGACAGCAGCACAGGTGACATGTTTAGGCCATTGCTCCACTGATGGCACGCTCAGGTGACAGGAACATAAGCGGTGTGTGCGGGCGACTCATGTAGATGACACAGCACAGGTGGTCGAAGACGTGACACCTGGACTGGCGCCTTGTGAAGAAAGCGGCTTCCCACTTGGGACTGTTTCTACAGACTCGTGTGGTCCTTCAGGGACGGGGCTCCTTAGCTCTCCCAGCGGGTCCCGGTCCTGCTGCTGGGCACCACCGTCCACCTCCGCCACCACTCAGGGACTTGAGCACGTCCCGGTACTGCTCTATCTCCTAAATGCATCCTGGATTGCATCCACTTCCCTCCGGCCCCACGGCCACCATCTTTGTTCACCTGGAAGGAGGGCCGGATGGCCAACTGGTTTTTCTGCCCTCCCTAATCTTCCTCAGATCCGTTGTGCAGGTAGAACCCAGATCTTTGCAAATGCAAATGGAATTAATGGCACTCCCCTACCTAAAGTCCTTGGGAGACTTCTCTGGGCTCTTCAGATAAAGGCGGGAATCCTTATCTTGGCCAACCAGGCCAGCGTGGCTGCTTCCTGCCACATCTCCAGCCACCTCTTAGCCTCGTCCTCCTCTAGCTACGATGGCTTTCTGTCTTTCCATTCCTCTCATATGCCAAGTGCCTTCTTACAAAAATAAACTTAATTTTGGAATCGTTTTAGATTTACACAAAAGTTGCCCAGAGAATAGAGTATTCTCGCCCATCCCTCACCCGATTTCCCCCATGGTTAACCTGTTCCAAGACCACAGTATAGCTGTCAGACTAAGAAACCAACACGGATCCATCACTGTTACCTCAAGCCCAGACTCCTTCCGGATTTCCCCAGTTTTTCCACTAATGTCCTTTTTCTGTTCCAGATTCCCATCCAGGACCCCTCAGAGGTGACCCTTACAGGTGCATTTAGCCCAGTGCCTTGTTTGACTCAGAGCTTTTGCTTGCAATGTTCTCTCTTCCTGGGGCTGCTTCATTTTCTTTCCCTGGCTGTATCCTTCAGATTACAAAGGAATGGTCGCTTTCTTAGCCACCACACGGACCAGGTGGCTGTGGGGGATTGGTGGCATTGGTGGCCCTGATTAATAGCCTCCCTGCACCCATGCCTCTTGCAAAACAGCCTCGATAGTTTCTCCTACCTAGGAGTGGAGTCTCTTTCCCTATCCTTGGCCTTATGACTTGCGAGTCATAAGGTTGGAAGTGACAGTGTACAAATTCCAAGCCTAAGTCTCAAAAGAACTCTCTCTCTCTCTCTCTCTCTCTGTAGCCCCACCTCCCCCTCTCACTCTCTCTCCCTTTCCCTGCTTCTTCCTGAGAACAAGCCTCTGATGTGGACAAGAGCGCATGGAGACACGGAAAGAGACCCCAGCTGGCCCAGCCTTTCCAGCCAAGGTCACACTCAGGAGTGAGCCTAGCCAACCCCGACTCATGAGCAATCATTCATGGTTGTTGCTTGACGCCCATCCAGGCTTGGGATGGCTTGTTATGGGGCAACAGCTAACTGATACAGCAGTACTGGTCTAAACTGTAACTTGATGACTCTCCTCTGTGACTCTCGATCACCCTCCTCCCCTGCCACGCACGGTAAGCTCTGCGAAGGTAGGGTGTGCCCCTGTCTGGGTCGCCGGCATGTCCCACGGCCTCGTGTGGCACTTGCCATCATGGTAGGTACTCAGTCAACATTCAGTAAATGGGTGGCCTGGAGCGAGCACGGAGAACCCCGTCTCCCCCTGTGCTGGAGAGCAGGCGTGGAGTCTAATTCTTACCTGCGGACCCCAGGGCTTCCAGGGAGCTGCTTTGATGTGGACCCAACGCCTCATCCGAGCTTGTGTGCTCAGTGCCGTCCTTCTAAAGTGGATTAAGCAGCCCAGAGATGCCCTCTCCCCAGATTTGAGCGGCATTGATCTGCATGCTGCATAAAAGGCCTTGCACAGATAGCGGGGCCCCGAGGGGGCTGGGGTAAGAACACCAACTCTCATCAGCGTTGGGTTCCGATCAATAAACTATTAATAACTGCAGAGGTTTCTGGCAAAATCAGTGTAATGCAGTTTAGCGGCTGGAGTTTACCAACACTGACAGCAGCTTCGAAAGCCACGTAATTGTGTTTTTGAGAAACTGGAGACCCAGATAGTGGGGGCCCCGCTGGCTGTCCCCGGGGGCCGCCGGAGTTCGGGTTAGGCCATGCAAGGGCTGGTCCCTGGGGTTTCCGCCAGGCTGAGGGCTAGCACGAGTATGTGTGCCTACTGTGTGTCATGCCTCGTGCCGAGGCTAGGGGCCGAGCAGCCGATGCAGAGATGCCAAGGGCTTGGTTCCTGCTCCCCTGCCTTTGCCTGGGCTGTTCCCTCTGCTTGGACCCGTCTTCCTCTCTTGGCCACATGGCAAGCCTCTAGCCATCTTTCAAAGCCCAGCAGGTGGGTCCGACTTTCCCCACCTGTGATCTCACCCCATCAGAGAGTTGGGTTTAGCTCAGAGCTGACACGGCGCGAGAGACCAATGGGCTAGAATCACTACGAACCGCAATCCTTAGGTTCTACATCGAATGCCACCTCTTCCAGGCAGGCTGCCCTGACTGCCTGCTCCCTGTGCCAAGGCTGCATGCCTGGGGGCACCTACCTGTCCACAACATGCTACATTGTTATCTGTTTGTCCTCCCTCCCAGGGAAGCATAGAAGCTCCTTGAACGTGAGCCTAGCCACGCGGTGGGTGCTCAGGAAGAGCCACTGTACCGATGAAGGCAGCGGAAGCAGTCTAGGCCAGGAGGTAGGTGCCCTCGGACTAGTCTGGGCTCTGCACCCGACTAGCTGTGTGAGGTTGGACAAGCTCGTTTGGCTTCTCTGAGCTTGGGTTTCTCCATCTGATAAATGGGTGTGATAATACCTGTCTTGTGGGATCACCGGGTAATTTTCTCCCGAGAGGAATTATGCTAAGCCTTTTACCGCATCTTACCGAATCCTCGACGGGACCTTGCTATCACGCAGTACAGAAAGTATGCCCAAATATACTGGAGAGCAATCATCATCTTATTATCTCTACCTTGTACAGATGAGGAAACTGAGGCACCCACCCAAGAGGTAACAGGACCGAGGCCAGAGAGTAAGCAGGTGGGTGCCATGATTTGGAACCAAGAGCTGAAGACTTGTCTTCGGGCCCCATCGCCCCACCCGTGGCTGCTCCTCGGATCTTCCTTTACCAACTGGCAGGTGAATCCAGGCTCCCTGGTTGCCAGGATTCGCCTCCACGGCTCTACAGTGCGTTTCTATTCTGGGCCCTACCACTCTCCAGGTAATGAGAACCATCTGCTTCCTCCCTGCTGGGAGGAACAGGATGGCCTTTTATTTTCCTAAATTCCCTTCCTCCAGCTTCCAGTGGGCCCCTTAATTCCGCTGACGGCGGCTCCCTGAACAAGTTGTGCTCACATTCTCCACACCTGACCCGACTTCACAGCCTCCGCTCGCCTCTCCTTTGCGCGCTTTGTCTCTCCACTGGGAAGAATCCTAGATTCTCACAGAATGGAGGTGGTGGACGTGGAACAGGGGGCAGGACTGGGAGGAATCCGAACGCATCCCCGAGTTTCCCCGTCCTGTATCGCTGGGGAATCATGTGATCGGGCGAGGGACTTTGGCTGACAGCAAAAGGAAGCCTGAATGAATGAACTGGACCCAAGTATACTTAGAGCAGAGCCTGGTGGGTGGCAGGCGCTTGTCAGATTCTTCCCCCTCCACCGTTAAATGATTACATGTTTAAAGTGTATTTATTTATCTTGAGGGAGAGAGGGAGCGAGCAGGGGAGGGGCAGAGAGAGAGGGAGAGAGGGAGAGTCCCAGGCAGGCTCTGCACTGTCAGCACAGAGCCCGATGCAGGGCCCAAACTCACGAACCGTGGCGGAGATCAAGCATCAGATGCTGAACCAACTGAGCCACGCGGGTGCCCCAAATGATTAAATTTTTAAACAAATTATTAAGTGCCTCCCAGATCCCAGGCACGGTTTGTGGTGTCGAGTAGGAAGCAGGGCATACACGGCCACCGTTTTCAACAGCAACACTGTAACAACATCCTTTCCATCCAGCCTGCACCTATGCCTCCCTGCTTCTTGGAAGAAGAGCGCTGGACATTAATGCAGCTGCCCTAGGATCAAGGTCATCATGAGAAACATCAGTCTCATCTCGCCACGTCCTAGGGGTAGAGCAGCGTGTCAGGTTAGGTTGTCCCTGGATTTATTGTGGTTTAGGGGCGCCCGGGGTGGCTCAGTCGTTTAAGTGTCCGACTTCAGCTCAGCTCATGATCTCACGGTCCGTGGGTTCGAGCCCCGCGTCGGGCTCTGCGCTGACGGCTCAGAGCCCGGAGCCGGCTTCGGATGCTGTGTCTCCCTCTCTCTCTGCCCCTCCCCTGCTCACGTGCTCTCTCTCTCTCTCAAAAATAAATAAACATTAAAGAAATTTAAAAAAAGATTTATTGTGGTATAATTGACGAACAATAAGTTGCACAAAGGCTACATATTCGGTGGGTTTTGACCTATGTGGACACCATTGAAACCACTCGCACAATCAAGATAAGGAACAGCTCTGGCACCCCCCCCCCCAAAGTCTCCCTTGTGTCCGTGTGTAAGCCCCCAGCTGCCCAGCTCCAGGCAACCACCGATGTGCTGTTACTGTAACTCACATTTCCTAGGATTTCTGGTCAATTGGTTTTCTCTGAGAAAAGTATGCATGGCATTTGTGCAGGTGCTCCTGGCCCTCTCCTGCTCTAATCTTCTCTCAGGTGAGGGGGGGTTACAGGGCAGGTCACAGACACCTGGTCATTTCCTTCTCTCCATTCTGCCGGTGCTGCTCTGCCCGGAACCTTTCCACCTGTCCACGCTTCTGCCGGCTTCTCCAGGCCATCCCCTCCCTACCCTGCTGCCAGAGTGACCTTATCACACAGCGAGCTCTGGCGGGTCCTTTTCCAACTTCGAACCTTCCCCCGGCTTCCATCCACTGGAGCATCAAGTCCAAACTCAGTGACACTGACACCCTCCCTGCTCTGGACCCAGAAAGGAAGGAGGGACGGGAGGGAGTTGGGGGGAGGGAGGGAAAGGAGTGTGTGGCCTCCCGTCCCTCGCCAAAACTCCCCAATTAAATAAGAAGACTTGTCAGGACCAAACTTTTATAATCCACCCTATTTAAAAAGCATTTTGTAATTCAGATGTCTTCATTTATATACACAGTGCCTCATTCTGGGCTAATGGAGCAGATTCAGGTAGCGATTGGTCCTTTGAGGCTTTGCTTTAATGAAGAGAGGAGAGAACCTTTTCATTTGTGTAACCATTGTTTGCATGGAAACGGAGCTTCTAAGGGAGCCGGGAGATACTTCCTTCTTGCAAGTAGGTTAAACACCCCCCCCCCCCCTGCAATCTGATTAGCCTAGCGCCTGCCTCAGCGCTGCTCCGTCACCCCTGCTGGAAAGATCTCAAGTGGGAAGTAATAAAGTTTCACTGTTCGCACATCTGCCACGCTTCCCCCATTGGCTGCACAGCCCCTGAGGTCCAGACCTTCTCTCTCCCTCCCTCAGACACCTGCTTACTCTCCAAGTTCAGGGCCGTGCCCCTGCAATGCTGGGGCAACTGTTGTAGAATGCCCACTGCATCTCTGTGGAGCCTTGAGGCAGGGCTAATAAAAATGGCCATAAATTCTCTGGCAGCCACGGGGCTATATTGGGATGTTTGCTAGTAAGACACTTGGAAAAGGTTTGCTGCTCTCTGGAAAAGGGCAGGGGGGGTGGGGGAGAGCAGGGATGGGCCCAGGCCCCCTCCCTCGCACCTGTGCAATTTGCAGAGCCTGGCTGGGAGCCGGAGGGCAGCTCAGGTCTGTCTGTTTGGCCCAGTGGCCCAGGTGAGCACCTGCTCAGCCCCAGCCCCAGCTGCTCCCCCTTCCCAGCTGCTCTTGCTGCTTCTGGATTTTCCTTTGCCACCCTGGGTGGCTGCGTGAACCCCTCAGTGCGAGGAAATGGACTGGCTACCAGCGGGGGGGGGGGGGGGTAGCGTTTGAGGAAACCAGCAGACCCGGGAAAGCGGCCAGGGACAGGCAAGAAAGCGCCTTGTCTTTTTTTTTTTTTTTTTTTTTTAAATTTTTTTTTCAACGTTTATTTATTTTTGGGACAGAGAGAGACAGAGCATAAACAGGGGAGGGGCAGAGAGAGAGGGAGACACAGAATCGGAAACAGGCTCCAAGCCATCAGCCCAGAGCCTGACGCGGGGCTTGAACTCACGGACTGCGAGATCGTGACCTGGCTGAAGTCAGACGCTTAACCGACTGAGCCACCCAGGCGCCCCGAAAGCTCCTTGTCTTGAGGCGGGATCCTCTGGGACTCTGGGAGACTCTGGGAGGTGCGGGGGCACAGGCCTCAAACTCGAACATACTCAAGACTCCCCGGGGGGTCTGGCTCAAATGCAGATTCTGGTAGGTGTGTGCCGGGCCTCAGAATTGCCAACAAGCTCTTAGGTGACCCTGTTGCTACTGGCCAGCAAACCCCAAGTCTCAGGTTCTCGGTCCTTCTCCAACCCCAGTAGGTCCATCCATCTGATCTTACCCTCCCCCACCAGACACACTGGGTGGTCCCTTCCATCGGTTCCACCAAACCCCAAATGCCAGAACCTAGAGTTTGGAAGGCCTTGACACCTGTGTGTCTGCAGTGAGTACTGTTGAGTAGAAATTATTTGAGGACAGATTTTGCCCCTCTACGTGGGTCCTTTAAACCACCAAGGGGCACCTGGGTGGCTCAGTTGGTTAAGCATCCGGCTCTGGATTTTGGCTCAAATCATGATCTCATGGTTGTGAGTTTAAGCCCCTCGTTGGGTTCTGTGCTGACAGTGCTGAGCCTGCTTGGGATTCTCTCTCTCTTTCTCTCTCTCTCTCTCTCTCTCCGCCCCCTCCCCCCACTTGCACACTCTCTCTGCTCTAAAATACAAATAAACTTAAAAAAAAAAAAACAACCCATGGGGGCTGCCACAAAGCTGGCCACACACAGAGCATGGCCTCTGTCCCCCTCATTGTGCCCTCCCGGACCACATCCTGCACCTGCTCCCTGTCCTCCAGCTTCTGAGATGACAAATTCTCAAGCTTTCCTGGCCCCCTGCAGGGGAGTCTAAACTCAAGCTCACCCTGGAAAGTGGAACCCAGACCGTAGGCTGAGATCAAGGCCAAGTTGTGTCTCCTTCTACTTGGTGGGAACTCGGCTAATGTCACCTAAAGTGGTAAGACCCGAGCCACCTGTTGTCATTAATACATTCCTGGGGAAGCTGCGCGTGGAGAGAGACGTTTCAACCCCAGTGGGATGGGAATGGAACATTCTGAAACCCAGAAACCACTCCCTCGCCTCCTTTTGGTCCATTCCTGGAGTTTCTCCTCCAGCGAGCCCTCGAGAGGAGCGGACTGGGGAGACGTTTGCCCTGGGCAGGTGTGGAGCCACAGGGACTTCACAAGCAGAGGCGCCGGTGGAGGAAGGAGACTCTCCTCCCTTACGCGGTGGGACGTGTCCCGTGGGCACAGGGTATACGAGGAGGAGCCTGGGGGTTTTGCTCCAGATTTCCCAATGCATCCTGGTCTTCACCAGGGCGACCAGCTAGCCCTGCTACGTCTAAGACTCTCCCCTTTTAGCACGGAAATACCCACGTCCCAGCAGTCCTTCAGCTCCAGGCAAACCAGGCTGCTGGTCGCCTTATATTTGATACACGAGAAAACTAAAGACAGAGGAGACACCTGCCCCAGGCCAGACAGCAGTCAGCAGCAGATCAAGGACGGAGAGGCCAGGCTGCCTGTGCCTGCTGATCCAAGAGGGACCCGGGAGGGAGACGGGCCACAGGTGGCCCCTCTGCAGTGTGCCTTGAGGATTGTGAGAGCGTTACAGACCCCTGGCATGGGCCCAGAGGATCGGCTCTGGAGCCACGGCCGCTCCCAGCCGGAAGCCTCAGTGAGTCGGGGGCTCAGCGAGCCTGAAATACCCGGGGCTCTTTTCGTGCCACGAAGCTGGAGAGTTTGGGGCCAACTTCTCCTGCCCCAAGCAAGCAGAAGGACAAGAGTCAGAATTGCTGTTTGGGGGGCTGGAAGCCCACAGCACCCCGCCCCCACCTTCGGGCCATTCCCCAGCTGGGGAGCCAGTCAAGGCTTTGTCCAGCCTCAACGTGGTGGGCTTACCTGAGAACATCAGGGCCGGCACCGATTAGGGGCGAACAGGCTGTCTTGAATGGGGGAGGCCCAGGGACCAGGGGGCAGGGAGGGGGGAAGGAGAGGGAGGCAGCTGGGGGGGGGGAGGAGGGGGGGGTTGGGACTGCAGGAAAAGCCCCTTCGCTAAGGGCCAAGCCCCTCCCTCAGCACTGAGAGTTTCATTACCTTCTTCCTTGTGTGTTTTCCCCTTTCTTTCCAGAAACTGCCTGAACTCTTTTTTTTTTTTTTTTTTTTCTTTCTGGGGCCTTTGAAAAGCCATTAGCGATTTCTATCCCCCTTTCAATCCGAAAATGGTTTCCATCATAAAACTGCTCAGTGGGTGCAAAACATCTGTGGCTCCCAATCAAATTGCTGGCTGGGAGGGAGGGATAATGGGGAAGCAGAGCAAAGGGTGGGGGGAGGAGGCGTTCCAGAACATGCCAGCCCCCTTCTGGCCCTGCCCCCAGCTCGCCTCCCCAGTCCAAGGAGCCTAGAGGACCCACCTCAGGCCCTGCCTGGCCCCAGACTTTGTGGGTTGGCAATCCCGGCCCCTGAGCAGTTAAGGAGGTTTAACTGGGGCCCCAGTGCTGCAGGGGTCTGGCCGGGCAGTGGGCGGTGGAGGGTGAGCCCCCAGGTGAGGCCCCTCCATTGTTAACCTTCCTCTGCCCTCCCCCTGAGCTGCACCCCCCCCCTACATTCTAGCCTTTCATTCCCTTTCCTCCTGGACTGGAAGGTGCTGGACACTCGTGCCAATCTGGCTCAAGCTCCTAGGGGCGCATGACCTCAGACAGGTCACTACCCTCTTCTGGATCCGGGCTGTGGGGGAGCCTTTGTTCTGAGGCTCATGTGAGGTCTCTGGGGAAGGCCCCTCACCCTTGCCTGGAAGAGTGCTCCAAGGATGGCCGCTGTGACTTCCCAGGGGCCACACGGCAAGTGACCTGTTTCCGAGGTGCAAAAACACCTCTCGGAAATCAGATTTTATCCTCCCACGATGCATTCGCAAAGCAAAAACCGCAGAGCCTCGCCTGGGATCCTTAGACCACCCAGACCCTGGGAAGTGAGTAACTGGGACCCTGGATGATGACAGATGGGGGCTCACTGGCCGTTGCTGCTCTGGCCTCCTGGACCCCCGGTCGGTGGAAGGTGGGGGTCGCTGCGCCATCCATCCCGGCCTCTCCCACCCCGTTCAGCCCACTCCCACCCCTGCTCCCGCTCTGTGGACCCCATTGTCCTGACTCTCTGGTCTGCCACCTCCCCCTCCCCGGGCCTCCCCTTCTGACCCTCCCTCTCTCCTCCCCCTCCCCTTCCTCTCCTGGCCTCTCTTCCCCAGCCTCTCGCTGCTGCCATGGAAACCTCTTCCTCCTCCAAGTCCTGATTGATCCATTTCTCACGGTCAGCGCTCAGCTCAGGGTCTGGGTGGGGAGGCAGGCAAGGGCGGGAGGGGCCAAAGGTTCAGGGCGACGCTTCTGTCCGCTTCACCCCGTGCCCCACCCCAGGCCCAGGCCCGGCAGGCACAGGGTGTGGGGTAGGTGCCGCCTGGAAAGACATTGGACGGTGGGGAACCAGAAAGCAGGCAGTGGACCAAAGGGACCCCAGACAAAGGAAACTGGGTGGTGAGCAGCTAGATGGGAGGCGGAAAGGCTGGTGCCACATGTCTGTGCCCGCTGCCCCCTTTCTGTCCCCGTGAATGCTTTGCTTTTTATTTTTTTTTTTTAATGTTTATTTCTGAGACAGAGAGAGACACAGCATGAACGGGGGAGGGTCAGAGAGAGAGGGAGACACAGAATCCGAAGCCGGCTCCAGGCTCTGAGCTGTCAGCACAGAGCCCGACTCGGGGCTTGAACCCACAGACCGCGAGATCATGACCTGAGCCGAAGTCGGTCGCTCAACCGACCGATCCCCCCAGGTGCCCCGTGAATGCTTTGCTTTTTAACAGAAATTTCTGCCTCCCTGCTGGGCGGTGGTGAGACCCCAAGCCCCTTAGGATCGAGCTTGCCTTCAGCAGGAGCAGGAAGGCGTGGGACGCGGCCTTTCTCGGGCTCCTCACACTTCCTGGCACCAGTGATCACTTTGGTCTTGTTCAGTGAACATGGCCGACCCCCGCTGTGTGCAGGGGCGGGGCTGGACCACTGGACCAAGGGTTCTAGGGAACGGTGCACGCCTCGTCCCTGCACACCAGTGGTTCACTGAGTTGAGTGACCTGGGACAAGTCATTGTCTGTGCCTCGGTTTCCCCATCTGTAAAACCCAATCCTCACAACAATCCCACGAGGCGGGTATTCGTGCCATCATGCCGATTTCACAGACGAGGAAACCAAGGCACGGGGATGCTGTTTGGAACGTGTTGGTGCCCACTCGGCCAGACGATGTCAGAGACGGGGCCTGTGCCCTGGCAGCTGGGCCCCAGAGGTGAGGCCCCGAACCCCCACGCTCATCGCCGTTTGAGGTGAGAGTGATACAGGCTTCTGCAAGGTCAGGGCCGGGGCGGGGGGCGGAGACAAACCCGCACAGACCCCCTCCAATACGGGATCGGAGTGGCCCCGAGGCCGATCTCTTCAACCACAGTTTGAACAAGGGATCAGAAAAGAGGCTCAAAGACATGGTTGTTGACCCCTAGACGGGCAGGCGGGCGGCGCACCAAAGCACTGCAATCCACAGAAGCCTCGTTGGCCGGCCCGAGCCAGCCCGGCCCTCCAGGGCGACCGTCGAGCAGCCCAGCCTCCTACAGGGAGATGACTGGGGGACCTATTCTCCGGGGTCTGAGATGGACACCGCAGCCAGCCGAAATTCTTTCATTTAGTCCCTGCAGCCGCCCCGCGAGATCAAATGACGAACCGCTTAGCGGATCAGGACACTGAGGCCCAGAGAGGCCAAGCAACTTGTCTAAGGTGTGCGGCTAATGTCTGGAAGAGCTGGGGCGGAACTGCAGGTGTGTGGGGCCCCAAGTGTCCATCAGGAGGATGAAACGCGAGACAGAGGCCTGCAGCTCCCCTTCTCCTCCGGGATGGCCCCGGGGGTCGCTTCAGAGCAGGACCAATTACTCCCGTTGAGTGAAGAAAGCCTTAACTTTCCCTGCAAACCTGCAGCCAGGCCTGGGGCCTTGCAGGAGGCCTAGCCCATCCAGGTCAGCTGACGGGCGACCCGGGGCCGAACCCGATTCCTGCTGTTTCATCAAAGCTGAGCTAAAAACAGCCTTGCTTTGGCGGGGGGGAAATTGAAACTCCCAGCCTCCTCTTAAGGCTCTTAAACAGGTCAGCCCACCAAAAAACCCAATCCTTCAATCTGGGTTCTCTTAAAAAGTAGGGCAGGCCAATTATGTTTTACTGTCCTGAGCATGTGGGGCTGAGTGCGGGGAAGGTCAGGCCAGGGCGCCTGGGGCTGCCGGCAGATGGGAGACGGTGGAGCCAGCCAGCCTCTCCCATCAGCCTCTTTGTCAAAACAAAATTAAAACGCCCGGACTCTTGCTGGCACCGAGATCCCATCCAAGGTAACAGGTATTTATCTTAGTGTGCGCGGCTTTAGGCTCGATGCCATGGGGATGTGGAAACTGGAAGGGATCTTGTTCCCTGCTCGGTCTCTCACCCCAGCGCCGTGTCTCCCACCCAGAGGACATTCTAGAAGTATCCGTTCATCGGTACACTCGCTCGATGTGTTCTTACTGAGGACCTACTACGTGTCAGGGCCTGACGGAGGTGCTGGGATGCAGCTGTGGACGATACAGACGAAAACCACTGTCTTCGTGGTACTGACGTCCCAGATGAGGGAGAGCGGCGACAGACAAAGCCATTAAAGAGGCAGCATGTGGGTGATGATATGTGCGTGAAATAGACGGGCAGCGGGAAAGAGTGCTGGGAGCGGAGGTTGGAGCTTACGCTTTAAGCGTTCAATTGCAGGGTGGTCGGGGGGAGGGGACACTTGAGCAGAGACCAAAGGACGGGAGTGAGCGAGCCGTGTGGGCATCTGGGGGGGAAGAACGACCGTGATTGGAAATCACTGCATTGACACCCAGCGCCACAAATTTTCCTAGGCACGGTTCCATCCATCATCTCCTTGTGACTTCCTTGGACGGACTTTACAAGACGAAGGACGGTATGCAAATTACCAATGAAGTAACAGAAGCTCAGAGACAAAGTCAAAGACAAAGTGTCCTCTTCACGGGCTTACCTTCCGTGTGAGGAAGTTAACAGCTACTCGCTTTTCATGGTAAGAGAACCCCTGACAGCTGGACGCGTGGCTGCCTGAAATAAAGACTACATTTCCCAGCCACCCCTGAAGCAGTGGCTCACCTGGCCATGTGACTACATTCTGGCCAATGGGCTTTAAATGCAAATAGAGGTACCACCTACAACTTCCTGAAGGATCCTCGAGAGGGGGCGTGTCCTTCTCTTTCCCCTTCCTGGTCCTCCTGGCTGGAATGTGCTCCCAAGAGCTGGAGCTGGAGCAGCCTTCTTGGACTTGGAGGCGGCCTTGAGAATGGAAGCCAGTCACAGGGGAGCTTCAGGAGTGAAGCAGCCTGAGCCCCTGACACCATGGAACACCCCCCACGCTCTGGACAGGCTACACGGCCTCTCAGGAAAAAGAAGAATAACCTTTGATCTAGTTTAAGAAGCATCTACTTTGGGTTTTGGTTGCATGTAGCCCAAACACATATTAACTGATTCAGTTTCAGACAACAGAAAGTGGGTGGATGGTGGGGAATGAAGACAGGATGCCCTTGTTTAAATCCAGCCACTACTGATGGCAGTACATTTCTAATTTGGAAATAACTGGTAAAAAGGCCACTTCATAAGCTTCTTTTTTCAAATAAAATTTTTTAACGTTTATTTGCTATTGAGAGACAGAGAGAGACAGAGCACGAGCAGGGAAGGGGCAGAGAGAAAGCAAGACACAGAACCCGAAGCAGGCTCCAGGCTCTGAGCCGTCAGCACAGAGCCTGACACGGGGCTCAAACTCACGAACCATGAGATCATGACCTGAGCCGAAGTCGGACGCTTAACCGACGGAACCACCCAGGCGCCTCACATCTTCAGCTTTTTAAAGAAAAGTCGAAAATGAGGATACGGATGTGTGATCTCCTGGTTTTCAAAAGTTTGCCATTGATGTAATTAAAACTTTTTTTTTTTTTTTTTAAATTCACAAACCCCCTCAGTGTTGGCCAAACAACTTGTTTACTGGCTGGCTTTTATTGCCTTTTACTGTGTGCCCCCAGTTTGTGAGCGAGACCCCATGGGAGGAAGGACTTACAGGAGAAACCTAACGGGCAAGCGAGTGGCAGAGCTGGGACTGCCAGGTGCTTGCTAGAGCCTACCGTGGAAGAGTTAAGGTGGCTGTCACCTGCATGGGCAGCGTCCATGAGCCTTGCTGAATTTGAGTCCTGGAGTGGGCACCAGGGATCTCCACCAAGGCCAGACAGAAACAGCCAAGCACACACACACACACACACACACACACCCCTTCTCAGTGGACACAAAGCCCCAGAAGTGAGCACTGTCTTGGCTGGCTGGCGCGTTTGAATGGACACGTCCCTCTCAACCAAAGGCTCCACTATCTGCCCCTTCTGCTAACTGCCAGGGTAAGGAGGAGATGTGCTCTTGGTGGTGGTGTTGGAAAGTGAGAATGAGGAATGGAGTAACTGTCCACCCGCCTGTGAGCGTCGGGGGAGGGGGCAGGGGCTCTCCCTTATGCCCACAGCAATGTCACGTAGCGGTTGCCTCGACCCAGGACAGTGCCGGCAGTGGGTTGTGGGGTGGTCCCCAATCCCGGCCTGGGAAAAGCCACCTAGAGTCAACATGTCCACCCCCTGGCTCTGGGGAAGGCCTTTGATTTTACAGGTGGCCCGTCCTGGGCATTCTCCAGACCCACAGCTCATGCCCGTGTGGGCACCATGGATACCAAAGATAGTAGAGGTCAGGGGGCGCCTGGGTGGCTCAGTCAGCTGAGCATATGACTTCAGCTCAGGTCATGATCTCATGGCTCATGAGTTCAAGCCCTGCATTGGGCTTGCTGTTGTCAGCTTGGAACCCATTTCGGATCCTCTGTCCCCCTCCCCTACTTGTGGTCTCTTTCTCTCTCAGAAGTAAACACAACATTTAAAAAAAGGGGCACCTGGGTGGCTCAGTTGGTTGAGCATCGGACTTCAGCTCAGGTGATGATCACACAGTTCTTGAGTTCAAGCCCCACATCAGGCTCTCTGCTGTCAGCGCAGAGCCCGCTTCAGGTCCTCTGTCCCCCTCTCTCTCTGCCCCTCCCCCATTTGTGCACTCTCTCTTGCTCTCTCTCTTTCTCTCTCTAAAAATAAATAAGCATTAAATGGGAATGCAAACTGGTGCAGCCACTCTGGAAAACAGTGTGGAGGTTCCTCAAAAAATTAAAAATAGGTCTACCCTATGACCCAGCAATAGCACTGCTAGGAATTTACCCAAGGGATACAGGAGGGCTGATGCATAGGGGCACTTGGACCCCAATGTTGATAGCTGCACTTTCAACAATAGCCAAATTCTGGAAAGAGCCTAAATGTCCATCAACTGATGAATGGATAAAGAAATTGTGGTTTATATACATGATGGAGTACTACGTGGCAACGAGAAAGAATGAAACATGGCCCTTTGTAGCAACGTGGATGGAACTGGAGAGTGTTATGCTAAGTGAAATAAGTCCTACAGAGAAAGACAGATACCATATGTTTTCACTCTTATGTGGATCCTGAGAAACTTGACAGAAGACCATGGGGGAGGGGAAGGGAAAAAAAAGTTAGAGAGGGAGGGAGGCAAACCATAAGAGACTCTTAAAAACTGAGAATAAACTGAGGGTTGATGGGGGGTGGGAGGGAGGGGAGGGTGGGTGATGGGCACTGAGGAGGGCACCTGCTGGGATGAGCACTGGCTGTTGTATGAAAACCAATTCGACAATAAATTCCATATTTAAAAAAATATGGCAGTGCTTAGAGCACCAGGCTCTGAACTCCAACTCCTCTATTTTTTTTTTAATTTTTTTTAAGTTTATTTATTTTTGAGACAGAGAGAGACAGAGCATGAACGGGGGAGGGTCAGAGAGAGAGGGAGACACAGAATCGGAAGCAGGCTCCAGGCTCTGAGCCATCAGCCCAGAGCCCGACGCGGGGCTCAAACTCACGGACTGGACTGCGAGATCGTGACCTGAGCTGAAGTCAGACGCTGAACCGACTGAGCCACCCGGGCGACCCTCCAACTCCTCTACTGATGAACTTGTGACCTTGAGCAACTTACCGCACCACTCTGTGCCTCTGTTTCCTCACCTTCAAATCTGGGACCATAACAATACCTTCCCTCTGGGCTTTTGGGCTTTTGGAAGGACTAAGTGAGATAATACACGGACAGCACAGAGCGCACTGCCTGTCTCGAAGCTGCCTGTTCATTTTTACCACTGTCATTAGCACTAATGTTTACACTGCCTGGAAGTCACCCAGCTGTCCTCTGCTGCCCCTTGAGGGGCCTGGGGAGGGACGTGGACTCGCACCCAGGGCCTGTGTGGGGGAAGGAAAAGGACCAGGGGTCCTGGAGCCGCCAGGGTGCGCACAGAGAGAATGTGGGGGGGGGGGGGAGGGAGCTGCCCTTGACCCCATTCAAGACCAAACAGTGAGAATTCACTTTTTCCAATGAGTCTGGATGTTCGAGGCTTTGTCCTGGTGTGACTCTGGTGGTCCTGATTCTTGGAGCTAAGGAGAGGCTTAGTGGCCAAAAGCACAGGTGGGGGCCTCTGAGAGAGGTCACCTGTGGTCACCTCTCAGCTCTGCCACCTGGAAGCACCGTGACCTTGGGCAGGTTGCTTACTTTATGCTTATGCCTCCTGATCTGTGAAAGTGTGTGTCTGCCTTGTCAGGGACCGTGGCGAGGAGTGCGATAATAGGGCTGGGAAGGATGGAATGTTCTCTCCCTGTTCTTAGACCTTGGAGTAGAGGGGTGGGTGCCAGTCCTGGAAAAAGTTGGCATGAATAAGACTAACCACCATCTACTGAGGAGGTACTGGGTCTAAGCACCACACTCACTCTACCTCTTAATCCTCACTGAGACCCGGAGGGTCGGGCACTGTACACATGGGAAACCGGGGGCTCTGGGTTACAGGACCTGCCTCAGGTAGACACGTCATCAGTCCTGCAAAGCGGAACGAGGGGTGGGCCCTGCCCGTTGATGTTAACTCCATGAGCCAATCTGCCCACCTGTGTCCCCAGCGCCTAGCACTCTGCCAGGCACGTATCGGTGTTCAATGTCTATTTGTTGAATAATAACGCAGAACACACAGCGCTTAGCGTGCCAAATACTTCCGCCTAGTGGCTCCTCGAATCTTCTAACAACCCTGTGGCTGTTACTATGCAGTTACTACAGGATGCATGTTTACCATCTCCGTTCCACAGCTGAGAAAACTGAGGCACAGAGGGGTTAAGCAACATGCCAAAGATCCCACCGAAACTCAGTCTCTGGCTCTGAGGAGGAGGGGACAATGACAGCTCTGCTCTGACAGGGCCCACGGTCTCCAGGGCATCCCACCCCCACTGCTCTGCATCACTGCTTGGCAGAGCCCAGGCCTGGTGACTGGCACAGGCGGCGGACCCCAACTGGCCCCTGTCATACTTCTGTCTCGGGCTGACTCTGGGCCTTGGTTTCTGATCAGGGACTCTGACTTCCAGAAAGTGAGCCTGAGAGGCCGGCAGCAGTGTGGTCAGACTTTGTGTTTCCAACCACAGAAACACTGAAAGACTTTTCTGTTCCAGGCACTATGCTGGGGGCTTCTACATAGGATCTTATTAAATCTTCGGTGCATCTATCTATCCCTTCACCAGTCCATCCTTCCATCTGTTTGTCTGTCCATTTATCCATCCACCCATCCATCCATCCATACACCTACCTCTCCACTCACCCACCTCTCCATCCATCCATCCATCCACCCACCTCTCCATCCATCCACCCATCCATCCGTCCATGCATCCATCCACACACCTCTCCATCCATCCATCCACCCATCCATCCATCCATCCATCCACTCACCCACCTCTCCATCCATCCATCCATCCATCCATCCTCTCACCTCTCCATCCATCCATCCATCCATCCATCCATCCACCCACCCACCTCTCCATCCATCCATCCATCCATCCATCCATCCATCCATTCATCCATCCAACCACACATCTCTCCATCCATCCACGCATCCATCCATCCATCCATCCATCCATCCATCCATTCATCCATCCAACCACACACCTCTCCATCCATCCACGCATCCATCCACCCATCTCTCCATCCATCCATCCATCCATCCATCCATCCATCCATCCACACACCTCTCCATCCATCCACGCATCCATCCACCCATCTCTCCATCCATCCATCCATCCATCCATCCATCCATCCATCCAACCGTCCAACCATCCATCCGTCCATCCATCCATCCATCCATCCACCCACCCATCCATCCAACCATCTATCCATCCACCCATCCATCCATCCATCCATACACCTACCTCTCCACTCATCCATCCATCCATCCATCCATCCATCCACCCACTTCTCCATCCACCCATCCATCCATCCTCCCACCTCTCCATCCATCCACTCATCCATCCATCCATGCATCCATCCACACACCTCTCCATCCATCCATCCATCCATCCATCCATCCATCCTCCCACTTCTCCATCCATCCATCCATCCATCCATCCATCCATCCAACCACACACCTCTCCATCCATCCATGCACCCATCCACCCACCTTTCCATCCATCCATCCATCCATCCATCCTCCCACTTCTCCATCCATCCATCCATCCATCCATTCATCCATCCAACCACACACCTCTCCATCCATCCACGCATCCATCCACCCACCTCTCCATCCATCCATCCATCCATCCATCCATCCATCCATCCACCCACCTCTCCATCCATCCATCCATCCATCCATCCGTCCATCCACACACCTCTCCATCCATCCATCCATCCATCCATCCATCCATCCATCCTCCCACTTCTCCATCCATCCATCCATCCATCCATCCATCCAACCACACACCTCTCCATCCATCCACGCATCCATCCACCCACCTCTCCATCCATCCATCCATCCATCCATCCAACCATCCATCCAACCATCCATCCATCCATCCAACCATCCTCCATCCATCCATCCATCCATCCATCCATTCATCCATCCAACCACACACCTCTCCATCCATCCATGCATCCATCCACCCACCTCTCCATCCATCCATCCATCCATCCAACCACACACCTCTCCACTCATCCATCCATCCACCCATCCATCTAACAAGTCTACATTAAGTGTCTACCATGTGCCAATCAATGCCCTTGATGTGGGCACTAGCACTCCCATTGTACACATGAGGAGAGGCCTCAGGGAAGTTATATAATGTGCCTTGCTGCTGGGTCTATCCAAGTTAATCTCTGGCGAGAACAACATTATCAAACCCTGGATTCAAGTGTGGCCAGGCTTGCTGGCTGGAGGCAGAGTTTCCCTCATTCCTTGGTTCCAGGTGGTTCCAGGTGAGCCAGTTTGTTCAGCCTAGGGTGTGGACGGACCAGAGCAAACATCCCCCACCACTGAGGTCCCTCTCACACGGTGCTTCACACTCCCCTGCCTTCACTCCAGCCACTGGATGCCTGCCTGGCTTTTGTCCATACTGTGCCCCCCAACTGGAAAGCCTTCCTCCTGTTTCTTTGGCCATTTCCCACCAAGCATGGCCTCTGATAAACCACCCAAGCCCCTCACCCTCCTGTGCCTCTGTCAGCCAGGCCAGGTGGATGCTTGGGGACTCCCAGGGTCCCCACCAGGCTATGAGTGCCTCCCACAGTTCAAGAAATGTGTCTCATTGCAGCTGGAATTCCAAGCCGCTCTCCCGGGCCTGATGCATCATTGGTGTCTGTGCAAAAGCTTGCAGAGAGATAGGGCGGCAGAGGGTGAGGACCAAGGCTTTGGCCTCAGATCGCCCCGGCTGGTCATGACTCTGCCAGAAGTCATTCTCTATGTGGCCTCAGGCAAGGCACTTGCCTTCTCGGATCCCCCATTTCCTCGTCTGCAATGTGGGGTCCATGAAGGATGACCCTCACGTGCGTATTACGGGGCTTCCACAAGTTCACGTACACAGAGGCCGGAGCAGAGGGCCCAGCCCACAGTCGCGGTCACGCGCACTCAATAAATGTTAGTACCGTTATCACTATTAATTAGGTGTGAATCATCTTTGTCCCTGACGGATGACCTGCTACCCTCCAGAGAATGAGTCAAGTCTCTAAAGGTGGAACGTGGCAAGAGACAGCAGCCAGGCTGGGCTGGAGGAGGAGGAGCAGGCGGGCTGAGGCTGACTAGACAATGTCTTTGTTAAAAAAAATAAAAAATAAAAAATAAAAAAAATCGGGCTATGTTCACGGGAAGGCACATGCATGAGAATAGGTTTATCAAGGTGGTTTTCAGTTCCACTGTAATTTAAAATAAATAAGTCAATTTAATGTGTATAGAGTGAGTTATGCCTTATTAGGGACACGGTGAGCTGAGGAAACTTGGCCAAGGCGAAATTTGAGAAATTGGCCCCGGCCGCGAGAGTAATTACGGCAACACTTTAGTGCAGTCCTGCCCGATGATATTTTCATTCTGTCTAATTTATTAGTTTATTAGCTTTATGGTGAACGTAGAAAGTTAGACCACAACACGGGTCTAATTTGATCAGAGCCAAATTTTCACGTCTTCCCGAGATAGCTGTAATAAGGCAAGAGACCCCTGCTTCGGAACCATTTCCAAGTGTTCCGGAAAGATGCAGGGCAGAGTTCCAGGCCTCTGGGTACTAGGGGTGCAAATCAGGAAGCAACAGAGGACCCGGGTCCAGGCAGAGCGCAGACCATCTGGTTTTTAAATGCCAGCGCCTCGGCTCTCCGGTCATGTGACCTCAAGCACTTGGGATGCGTGGGTCTCAGTTTTCCCACCTCTGAAATGGGACCAATAGTGATTCCGACCTGAATGGTAACGGAGAGCCCTGTGTAAGCAGGGCCTGTGTGGGGTTGGTCACCACTGTCTCCCTAGAGCCCAGCACCATGCCGGGTCATCACAGGCATTCAGTAAAGGTTGCTGGGTGAGTGTGGCAAAGGCTGACGTCCGTGTAAGGTGCTTAACCCATAATCGTCACCCCACTCCTGCTTCAGGTGCTTTGTGCCAGTTCTAAGAGCTTTCTGAACTCATTTAAGCCTTGGAAGCATTCTTACAAGGTAGGTACTGTTATTATCGTTAGATGGGGGAAACTGAGGCACTGTCTAGGGTCCCATAGCCAGGGTGGCAGGGCTGGGATTCAGACACCAGGAGCCTACCCCTAGGGTGACCCTATCATGCCATCTCCTGTCTTCAGGGTTCCTTATGTTTTGGCTTGATTATTTCTAACAAAGACTCAGTTCCATGACACCCTGGGGGTGTCGAACTCGAACCCTTTCATTTGGAGCCCAAACCCCGCCTGAGCTGGCCGCCTCTTCCCTCTCCAGCTGCCATGCTTTCTGCTTCCTCTCTCCCTCCGAACTCCTCCCCAGGCCCCCGCTTCTCTACCCAGGCAGTCTCCGCGCCGGCCCCACCCAGCACCCAGTAGGTCCACTCAGTTCAACAAACACCTTTGAGCCGCTCAGCCTGCTGGGCCAGCCCAGGACAGTGTGGGGAGGGGGGACATGGGGATGGACAGCAAAGCTTCTTGCTCTCAAGGAGCCCATGCCCAAGTTCCTGAGCACCTACTGTGCGCCAGACCCTGAAGAGGGAACTAGAGATACAGAAAGGGAAGGGAGGGTCCTTGCATCTTACATATGGTCTAAGGGGCTTCACGGATGGGGTTGAGTATCCTGAGATGGGGAGGTTCTCCTGGACTATGAAATCACGAGTCCTTATCAGAGAGGGGCAGGACGGTCAGGCTCAGGGAAGCAGAGGTGACAACAGATGAGCAGGTGGGAGCCACGTTACTGCCACAGGGGGACCGTAAGCCCAGGCATGTGGGCACTTCGAGAAACTTCAAAAGGCAAAGAAACAGGTTCTTCCCCGGAGCTTCCAACTGACCCCCGATCTTAGCCCAGTGAGACCCATTCCAGACTTCTGACCCCCGGAATTGTAAGATCCTAAATTTGTGGCATTTTAAGCCCCTGGGTTTATGGTGATTTGTGGCAGAGACGGTAGGAAAGGAATGTAACAGCCACAGGGATGGAGTTAGTTGCTATTGCGTGAAAACCCGACCAAGCGAGATCTCGTTGCATTTCCCAGCGGCCACCCTCCCGGGGGTAAGCGGGTGCTCACCCCATTCTATAGATTCAGTTGACTCGCTTACTTAACAAGTGTTTATCGATCGCCCAGGAACCTTCCAGGTGCTGGGGATGGAGAGGGTGAGCAAGAGAGCAGAGGAACCGTGATCTCTAGAGGACGAGGGAGACAATAACCAGGCAAATCTATAAGTAGGTATCACAACACCGGGAAGTTACATAGATATATTCTATGGGGCGGTGGAAAAAGGCAGAGTAGAGACGGTGATGGGGATGCTGTGTTAGGCAAGGTGGTCAGGGAAGGCCTCTCTGCAGAGGTGACAGCTGAGCAGAATCTCGGATGGACCGGAGGAGGGAGCCACGTGGACATCTGGAACGTTCTAGGCAAAGAAACTGATCGCAGTTGCTCACCTGGGTTTGAAGACCAGGGAGGGCCTACTGAATTTGGCCTGGGCAGGTTCCCAGGGGCAGAAATGTGTGAGTTTGGCCTGGAAGGATTGTGGGGGACGTGACAGGCGGGGGTGGTGGGTGCCGTTTCTGCGAAGTCAGGTGAGGGAGAGGCACGGTGGCTGCTTTAAGAAATGGAGTCACCCCTGTGGCTGGACCAAGGGCAGGAACACACAGGATGTAGAGCGTCTAGAACTTTCCTTCCCTGCTGGTGGGGCTGTGAAAGGGGCAGTGTTGTAGGCTGAACTGTGTCTCTCCGAAATATAGGTCCACATTATAACTCCTGGTACCCGTGAATGAGATGATATTTGGAAATAGGGTCTTTTGTGGAGGTAACCAAAGTAAGATGAAGTCATACTGGGTTAGGGCCCACCGGAACCCACCCTAAGTAGCGTGGGCCCTAATTTCTACTGTCCTCAGCCACCCAGCTTGTGGCATTTTGTTACCGCGGCCCGAGCAAATTGATACAGGCTGCTTCCGCTGAAGTCGAGCACCTGCCTTCCCTACCTTCCCGAATCTCCTCTCCTGGGGATGCGTCCGCGAGAAACCCAACTCTCACATTCAAAGCGACTGCCCTTGTCAACACTAGAAGCAACAACCCCAACGTCCCTGCGCGGAAGGACGGAGCAAGAGACGGTAACCGATCGGCGCCACGGAGCGCTACGCAGCAACGAGAAAGGGTCACCCGCCGACGCGCGCAGCCACGCAGACGAACCTCCCAGTCGTCACGCCGAGCGAACGGAGCCGGACGCCGCAGGTGTCATTCTATTTTACGTGCGAAGCAGGGGCGGGAGAAACTAGCCGAAGCTCATTCGAGAGTTCGAGTCCTGTGTCCCTCTTGGGAGAATACCGGTGGGACGCTGGAAATGTGCTACGTCCTGATCTGTGCCGGGGGCGGGGCGGCGGGGTACATGTGTGTGATTCCCTGAGCTGGACCCTCTACAGGAAGCACTTTAGTGTGTGTATGTCTTCACGTAAAAGGGAAAGAAAGCGATGGGGATCCCCAGGGTAGGGCCTCAAAAGTTTTACAGAGGCATCTGGAGTTGGTTTTGCTGGTCTCCAAGAGGCTGGGGATAGAGGGATGCTGAGCAGAGGGCGAGGTGCAGGCAGCCGTGGGCAGGACTGGGGGCATTTAGTGGCATCGAGAGAGGATTGATGTGTCCACCCCCCCCCCCCACTTGGCCCAGAATCAGCTGGAGCAGCTGGCAGGGCCTCCATGTGCCTGTCCCCAGCCCGCTGGCATCACAGCCTGGGCGAGCAGGGGAGAAACAGAGCAGAGAGAGGTAATGATGCAGAGACAGCCCGGGCTCTCTCCCTCCCCTGCCAGCCTCTCCTTATCAGCTCGCTGCTGCGCCCCGCTGGGTGCTCATCAGCTCCCTCCCTCCCAGGGCGCCCTGGGGTTTGCCATCAGACCTCTGCACCCGCCCCGCTGGCTGCTCTGGGACCCAGCCTTTGTCACGAGCCTCCTCCATGGGCAAAAAGGCCTTCGGCAGCCGGCTAGAGGCAGGGGATGGAACACCACCCCTCGTGGGGCTGAGCATCTTGTCACGGGAAGGGTGGCAAGTGCTTGGCCCCACAGCCCCACAGCCCACGGCCCTGAAGGGGCAGGCAGCTCCGTGCCCCCCATTCTGGTCAGCCTCACCCCAGAGCCCGGCCCCTCCCCAGAGGCTGCGCTCAGATGAGTGAATGAACTCACAGGCCAGTGGTGGTGTGGTCTCGTTCGGAAGGACAGGGGCCCCGCCTGTGGACTGCCTGGGTTCAAATCCCGGCACGTACTTAACCTGGGGCAAAACATTTGAGCGCTCTCGGCCCCTCGGTTATCCTATCTGTGAAATGGGACCAGTAGCGACATTTTCTCCAAAGCTATGAGTTTTTACCAATAACGTGCATGGGCTTGGCACCCAGGCGGCCCCAGCCAAGTGCTTGCTGTCGTAATTAGTGTGGCGGCTACAGAGACAAAGGCCACAAAAGTCACCTTTCTGCTTGGGAGCCCTTTGAGGACCTCAGACCCACAGACAGAGTCTGTGGGCGTCTCTTCTTTCTCAAAGTCTCATGAGGGGGAGAAGCTGGGGGTGGGAGCAGGGTTCGGTGAGGGTGGCCCTGGCCCAGCCTGACGCCTGCTTCAAATTCTGGGCGGTCCCTGCAGGCTGCATGGGTCCCGGGTGTGGATCTGGGCTCTGCTGGGTCCACAGATCTCAGAGGGTCATATCGGCCATCCCCCTGCCTTCTCACCGCACTCATGTCAAGCCAGAAAAGCGGGCTTTTTCTGCCCCTTGTCAGAATCTCCAGAGGAGGGCCCCCAGGCAAGGTGGGAAGGGGGGAGCTGGGGCTGTGGGTGTAGAGGAGACAGCACCCTCCAGGCAGAGAGCCAGCACCCAGGTGGAGGCTCCACGTGCTGGGCCTCTGACCCCTCCCCTCCCACTGCCTCCAGACCCAGGCGGCTCTCACACACTCGCTCCGCAACCCTGGCATATGGGCAGCCTGGGCATGGAGAGCCCCCGCCTGCATGCCTCGGGCCTCCTGCCCATCCCAGGGCCCCACACGCGGTACTGGAATGGTCTCTTTTCATGTCTGCCTGGGCCTCAGTCTCCTCATCTGTAAAATGGGGCATGAGGCACACGGCCTGTCTCCTGGGGTGACGTGAGGCTGGAATGAGAAAATCCATGTAGACTATTCACTCTCTCTCTCTCTCAAAATAAATAAACAAACAAATAAAAAATTCCTACAACCTGGGCATCTGGGTGGCTTAGTTGGTTGAGCATCTGACTTTGGGTTTCGGCTCAGGTCATGATCCCAGGGTTGGGGGATCAAGCCCTGCATCAGGCATGGAGCCTTGCTGAGATTCTCTCTCTCTGTCCCTCCCCTGTTGATGTTTTCTCTCTTTCTCTCTCAAAAAAAAAAAAAAAAAAACACAAAAAGAGAGAATTCCTACAACCCTCCCCACTGCCAAGGGTGATGGGGTCCCGTATCCCCATATGCCAAGCCTCCTGGGGCATTTAGAGCACTGGCTGAGAGCCCAGTGGCCTGCTTCTCCCCTCTCATGTGGCTCGGGTACTCACCTGCTGTGTGACCTTGGGCAAGTCACTTAACCTCTCTGAGCCTCATCCTTTCACCTACAAATGGGGATAGTAATAGCACCCCCCGCCAAACTGAGGATTTGCAAGTCAACGTGTGTGAACTGCTTACAGCAGTCAGAGCTTGACAAACACTGGCCTTAGCTTCACTATTAGTCCTCAGATCGCAGGGCTCTGGCGGTATCATCACTCTCGTGGGGGAAGCAAAGGTCCAGGGAAGTTAAATTAAAGTGCTCGAAAGCCCCTGGCAGGGTTGGCGAGTGGGGGTGGGGGGGGGAGAGTTATGACTGGCTTTGGTCCCATGGTCCCCACAAAACACTCAACATGCCCAGGAACATTAACTTAGCAGGGGAAAGAGAAAAAAGAAAAAAACAACAACAACAACAAAAAAACCCACGACCAAACAAATGCCCTGTCAAGGAAGGAAATATGTAATCAATTAACCGAGCCTCCCCAAACCTCTCCAAATAATAATTAGGACTGTCAGCCCAGCTCACAAGGAAACTGCCATTGCAAGGGCCCATCGCTCCCCTGAGAATCCGGACGTGAAAACGCAGGACCCATTGGGTGCCGAGGAGGGATCCCGGCACCTCTCAGGACTCTGGGCTTCCTGTCTCCCGGGCCCCAGCCTTGGCTGTACACGGAGACCAGTCACCCTGCGGACTGGGTCCCCCTCCTGTTCCCACCGAGAGTACAGCAAGGAAGCGGCAGGTAGGGACAGAGCTGGGAGGGATGCCCATCACCTGGTGCTCCCTCCCATTGGTTTGCTGGAAAAAGGACGTTGGGGCTCAGAGAAGCCGAGACCCTGGCCACTGCAGACGCGCGACTAGGCTCCTGGGCTCTTGTCTCAGTGCCGGGCTGTGGTCTAATAACCCGACCCTCTGACCGGGAGTCCACGTCTCTGTATAAGAAGTATTTACTGGTCGCTGACTACACAGGTGCCTGGCATCGACTGGACACCACGGGAACAGAGGAGAGCTGGAAAGACCAAGCAAAAGGGAAACCACGTATGCAGATACATAAAAGAGAGAGTTGCACTGGAGAGTAGTCAAAGCCACGAAGAGCAAAGAGCAAACAAATGGCAACAAAGGCCTGGATGGGGGGAGCCCTTCAGATGAGGGATCAGGGAGACATCTCTGCAGAGGTGACATCTGATCTGAGACCTGGGATGGGAAAGGAGTGTGCTTGGCAGAGGAAAAGCCTGAGCAAATGTCCTGAGGTAGGAAAGGCCGAGGTGACCAGAGGATGGCCAGGGAGCAAGAGGGGTGGGCCATGAGGCTGGCCGTGTGGTTGGGATCACCTGGGATCTTGTAGTCCCGAAGCTACAAGAAGCCAGGATCCTCTCCCAAGCGAGTTGGAAAGCCCTTGCGGGGCTTCAAGTAGCAGATGCCATGATCTGAAAGCTCCCTCTGGCTGCTGGGGGTAGAAGGCACCTGGGCAGTGAGGGGTCCAGAGGTGCAGAGAAGGGACGCAAGCCGTCGGGAGCTGGGAAGAAGCTAGCACTCGACTGGACGCCAGGAAGCCTGGGTCCTGGCTCCTTCATTGCTACTGGACTGTGTGACCTGGAAGAAGTCACTCAACCTCTCTGGTTGTCTCTTTGGCTTTTTCTGAGATGAGAAAGACCTCCCTGGCCCGCAGCCTTGTTGGTGCTACTCCATCATCTTGTGGTCGGTGTTATCTGCAAATAGACTCGTGTCTATTTCCTACAAAAGGCCAATGTCCCGCCCCCCCCCCCCCCCCCCCGCCGCCGTCTTCTCACTTAGTTCTCTCCCTGGCAGGTGTTGGGTGACGCCTTCTCCCTGAGTCTACAGCCACCCAGGGAGCCAGCTGGGCACGCTTCCTCCGTTCACTCATTCTCTCCTTCCCTCCCTCCCTTCCTTTCCTTCCTTCCTTCCTTCGCTCACTCACTCATTCATTCCTCCACTCATTCTGGCACCTGCCATCACTTCAAGCCTGCTGCGAGCTCAGCAGTGCGCGCACGTCTCCTGCCCTCTCCTTGCCTGACTGAACTTCCAGGACCCTTAGGCTCACCAGACCTTCCATTCACCGTCAATCCCCCCCAATCCTCACCTCCTGAAACAAAATTACCTTCCGAGGCACAGAAGAGTCTCCCAGAACCTGGGAACTTTATTAGGGCTGCAATAATATATTAAAGAGGAGGTCTGAATCACCCGGAGCAAAGTCTAATGTGAAGAAATACCGCGGCGACAAATACTTTGTTCTGAACCGTTTACTAAATTAAGTCTTTCCTGGACATTTTTAGCCTTCAATTTTTTTTAATACTAGTAATAAAGTAGTTGCATAATTAGTAATAAAGCTGACAGCCCAGTTACTGATTTTTTACTTAGAAGGAAAAGGATAATGTGTGTGTGTGTGTGTGTGTGTGTGTGTGTAGATAATTTCTAACAGCCCTGGTTGTCTGACTGCAGATAGAGAAATGATTTGCTATCTCAGCAACTCTGCCCCGCGGGCTGGGGTCGGGGAAAGCTGCGCTGAGCTCTGTGGAAACGGCTGTCTAGGCGTCAGAAGATGAGCTTTGGTTGCCCAAAGCTGTGTGACCTTAGGGAAGTCATCCACGGTCTCTGGTCTTTTGATTTTCTCACCTGGAGAATGAGGGGGTTGGGCTGGGTGATGCCCGAAGGCTCCTGGCAGATCTGCCCGGAGTCTGGGAGGGGACGGTGACTTTCAACGGCATCTGTGGGTCCTATAGTTGTACCTCTTGACAGAAACTTCTCCCCCGCCTTGTGTTTCCATCCACCTACTTGCCATCTTTGCTCAGGGGTCTCGCAGACATGCTTCACCTGGCCCAAACAGAACTCGGGAATCCTGTACCCATCCCCAGCCCTAGCCGGTCCTCGCTGGTCTCCCCGTCACGGGAAGGAGCCCCTCCACCTACGTGCTCTGGCCATGGTCCTGGAGGCCACGCTCAAGCTCCTGTCCCTCTGAGGGCCTCCGCTTCCAGTCCATTGGGTTTCTAAGCCCTTCCCCCACCACTTCCGCCCCCTCGGCCTGGCCAGCCCAGCCCCTCACTTCCTCAGCTCCCTGCCTCTACTCCAGCATCCTCCCCGGCAGCCCAGGCAGATCTTCCCACAGCCCCAAAGTAGAAACTGGATCAATCTCAATGACTCCTCCTCACTTCCGGAATACAATTCAAACGCTAATGACCCAGAATGTTCTACAACAAGCGACAAGCAGCTCTTAAACTTGCCTGCCTATGGGAATCCCCTTGGGGAACTTTGAAAACCTGATGTCTGTGTCCCCACCCTCTTGCCCTCAAGGTTCTGATTCAACTGCTGGGGCTTGGCCTGGGGGTCAGGAGTGTGCAAAGCTCCCTGGGTGTTTGTAATGGGGGCTGCAGACCGCAGAACTGGGGTCACCTGGGAGACGACCAGAAACACAGGATGGCAGGGCTCCCCATACCCCGCCCCTCCACTGAATTTGACCAAGCAGGGCCTGTGCGCAGTCAAGTTCAAGAGGCTCCGTGAGATGTGGCCTCATCTCCCAGACTCCCTGCAGTGTCCTTTTGCACCCCAGCCACTCGGCTTCTCTCTCCTCTTCAGTGACACATCAAGCTGGCTCCCAGCTCAGGCCCTTGCTCTCTTCCTCTGCCAGAATGCTCATTCCCTGACCTTCGTGTGGTGGCTTCCTCTCTCTTCCGGATCCCAGAGAGACCTCTCCCCCAGCCTCTCCCTGTGTCACAGCCTCGGGAATGTTGGCTCCATGGGCACAGGGACCTTACCTCCCTTGTTCACCTCTGTCTCCTGATGTCCACGGGTCACAAAGAAACACTTTTCAAACAGCAAATGAATAATTAGGGCGAGCCGTACCCGAGGTGGTTGAAACGTTATCGCGGTGCGTGGGACACGTCATTGGAACTATCCCCTGCCTCCCGCCCCAGGGTCTGTGTGATGTGAGTCTGCAACTCCTTGTGGTTGATTGTGGGTGGTGGCACTGACTCTGGAAGGCCCTTCGTAAGGACGGCTTGTTCCCGGAGGAGGGGAGGGTTACCCCAGAGGCCCCCATTCCACCGGCACAGGGGCTCAGCCCCATTCACTGGGGAAGCCCCTAGGGCAGGAAATTTCTGCTTGACGGGGAAGCTCTCCCAGCTCTGGGGCTAGTCACCCCCCCCTCTCTGGGCTGAGCTTAATCCCCATAAATAGGGTCTGAGATCTGCACTCTATAGGTTGTCGTTAGGGTTTAAGCAAATGATGAATGGGAAAGAGTTTTGCTGACCGTTTGAAATAATAACTCCACATTTGGATAACCTGTCAGATCGTTAATTTAACAAATCTCTACTGACATCCCGTGCTGGGCACTGACGCTGTAGAGATGAAGAAAGGAATGTTCCCTATTCTTAAGGGACAAGACCCATCCTGGGTGATTGGAGGGGCCACAGGCGAGGCACCCCCTATTGCAATACCCCAGTGCATCACCAGAGGGCAGCAGACAGCTTTGCAAGCATTTCCCTCCCCAGGGGGACCGACCTCTGAGAGAAGGGCGCGTCCTGGGAGCCCCAGGGGCCTCCTCACGGGGTCTGGGCGCAAACACAGAGTGGGGGCAGCGGGTGGAGGAGGCTGCCCAGTGCTAGCTGCCCGCGCGGCAGGGCACATCTCGGTCCCCCGCATCAACTCTCCACCAACCCCAGACCCAACGTGGAGAAGTGCTCCTGCCCTTGTCAGGGAACAAGAGAAAAGAGGGTGGGCCCTCCAGGCCGGAAGAGAGGATCCTGGGGAGGCTTGAGCTGAGGACGCGTCTGTGGCGAGGGGGCCTCGGGGCTTGGGTGGCGGGGGCATATGTGTGAGCCGCCCAGGGACCCCTGGCGCGGGAAGAGCGGCGATGCGCCGCCCAGCGTGCTCCCGGAGCACTGCCACTGGCAGGGCCCTTCTGCCGGAGGGAGGGGGCTGGGGGCAGTGCCGGGAGGGCTGTGCGAGGCCTCAGGAGGCTCCCAGAGGCCAGAGCAGGACTGGCCAGGGCTGGGAAAGGAGGGAAGTGGGGAGCTGCGTGACGCCCAGGACGAGGGGCGGTGAGGGCGGGGGCGGGTGTTGGGAGGAAGGCCACAGGGCAGGGGGAGGGACCTGGGGGGGGAGGGGTGCAGGAGGCGTGTCCCGCTTGGGCCGGGGAAACATGCAGGTTAAGGGGATCTCTCTGCTAGTGGGATTGACACCAACAGCTGAGCAGACGGGCAGCTGCTGGAGACCCACTTCTGGAGCCTGGACTGGGCATCACCTGGTCTCCTTGGCGGGGGCATCCAGGGGCCTGGAACTGCCAGGCAGCAGCTATTTTTAAAGCGGAGACTGACTCTGGCAGCTTGCTACCTGGAGGCCCCAAGTATCTTGGGCCACAGATCCAGTGTGTGTGTGTGTGTGTGTGTGTGTGTGTGCATGTTCATCATGTGCACGGGGGGGATGGACACATCAGGTTGCATGTCCTTACTAAGTTCCTCAGTCTCGAGTGCCTGGTGCTGGTCCTGAGTGGGTAGGCACTCCGTGACTGTGTTGAACGAGCCTGCCCCCGACGGCCCAGAGACCCAATCTGGCCTGGTGTGTGAACCCAGACTTCACCATGTGTATGCTGTGTGACCTTGGACAAGTGACCACACCTCTCTGTTCTTCTGTGCCACGACCGACTACAACAGGATTCCATGAGTCTGAGATCTGTACTCCCCGGGATGGTTGTTAGAGTTAAAGCAGATGCTGGGTTGGAAAAAGTTTTGCTGTTTGAAACGATAATTCCACACTTGGATAAGCTTTCAGTCTCTTGATTCGACAAACCTTTTCCAAGGCCCTGGGTCCCCCTCGTAGGCCCTGTGTGCCAGGCACTGAAGACCTAGAGATGAACTAGGGAGGGTGCCCGCCCTGAGAGACAGGCCCAGGAGGGGAGGATGAGGACCCTGCCTGTGGGTCTGACACGGACACGGGTCCAGTAACTCCTACTCTGACTGGTACACTGGGGGCAAGAGGCCTGGCGTTGGGTCAGTAGGGCTCCTTTGGGGAAAGTGCCAGGGGGCTATAGGGAGGGCACCTTGCTCCTGGGCCCCCTTGTTCCCTAGCCAAGGCCCCGTTTTCTGAGATTAGCACAGGGCCACGCACACACCAGCTGTTTTCGTTCCCCTGGTAACTGTGCCAGCTGGGCATGGAGGTGTGACCCGGGCTCGGGAGCTGGTCGGTGCCTGTGAGGTCACTGGCTGGTCGACTATTTTGTCACCTTCAACCTGAACGAGCCTGGCCCCCGGGGGCCTTAGGACAACCGTTTGCTGGCCACCGGCTATCAGCAGGACCTAGACGTGTCTGTGCCTTGCCTCTTCCCCCTGAGTCCTCTGGCCCCAGTCTGCATATCGGAGCAGGTGGAAGGTGTTGTGTGGAACAGATGCTGCCAGAAACTTTATCCGGAAGACTTTTAAAAAGACGGATTTCCCGGGCTCCGCTCCAGAGGCCTTGAATCAAATTCTGTCTTGGTGGACCCAGGAATTGGTATTTTTTTTTTTAATTTTTTTTCAACGTTTATTTATTTATTTATTTTTTGGGGGGGGACAGAGAGAGACAGAGCATGAACGGGGGAGGGGCAGAGAGAGAGGGAGACACAGAATCCGAAACAGGCTCCAGGCTCTGAGGCATCAGCCCAGAGCCTGACGCGGGGCTCGAACTCATGGACCGCGAGATCGTGACCTGGCTGAAGTCGGACGCTTAACCGACTGCGCCACCCAGGCGCCCCAGGAATTGGTATTTTTAAGCAACTCCCAAGGCGATCCTAATGCAGGTGGTCTGGGAGCGGGGGGCAGCTTGCTGCTGAGGCCGAGTGGGGGTGGGGGGTGAAGAGTGGGGGGTAGGGGGAGGGAACCGTGCAGCCCAGGCTCCGAGCGCGGGGCTCGCGGCTGGAAACGCCCCCAGTGGCCCGGAGGAGAACCCCTGGGTTTCAGATGGGGACCCGGCTCCCGCTTGGGCTGTTCAATCCAGATGCGGTTAAGAGGCATGATCTGTTCTGAAAAAAACTGAAGAAAAGGGCTTCAAGGTTATCCTCACAATGTCACTCTGGCTCTTTTGCATTCCTAGAGGCTCACTGGGTAGGAGAGGGGAGAGGGTTTCCAGTGGGTCAAGCACGGGGCGAGACCTAGCACAAGCCCGGCACGTGAGGTACTCGGCGTGTATTTGCCGAGTGGTCAGAGGAGCGAACAAATGAACCACCGTTTCGTGTGCTATGTGAATCCTGGCGAAAAAAGATGCACGGCTCATGATAACATGCAGACAAGGACAAGGACGCGATGGGACTCAGACTCTCAGATCAACCAGGGTCCGACGGCCCTTTTCTCTGTACGGAGAGTGAAGGAGGAGCTTGCCCTGCACCTTCGAGATGAGTCTGCAGAAGGGCCAGTTACCTTCCCAAAGGGAAGCGAGCCCCTCTGCTCTTTGGATCAAACCGTGCATGTGTCTAAAAACCAGCACGGTGTTCCGTCGAACAGATCCCGGGGGCCTCCTCTCCTCCGCGGTCTCTGCCTGCCTGCTTCGAGTGGTCCAGTCCGTAGGTCCAGCGCCTCCCCTACCCCCACGCTTTCGCCCAGGCAGTGCCCTCCGCCTGGAGTGTCTGCTCCCCGCTCCTCTTTGTCTAAAACCTACTTCTGTTTCTAGGGCCACTTCAAACGCCACCTTCTCTGTGATTTCCCCGGTCTCTCCAGCTCTGATTCATCACCGCATTATATCGGAATCTTTCCTATGACAGCCATCACTTTATTACGCGAATGGTTAGCTATTTATCTCCGTGTTTTATCTCCCCTTTCTCTCCCTTCACTCCACAAATATTTATGGTTCCTCTCTAAAGGCCGGGTGGGGGTCTGGGGTTACTGACATGGAAAAGACAGAGCGGAGCCTTGGGGGAGCTTCTGGGCAAGTGGGGGTGGGGGCGGGGGGCAGGCTTTAAGCTCCGAGGAAGCTGGGGCCGCATTCTGACCGCCTCTGGGCGCCATGCCCCAGCTCTGTGCCTTGGATGCAGCAAATGTTCAATACGCGCTGTCTCGAAGTCATAAAGGAAGTGGCATTTCTTCCCGCGTCCTTTCTCCTCCAGGGTCTTCTAGCATTCACTTGATTTCTCCCACATCTCCCCCCTCTGATAAATATGAATCAGGGAGGTATAACTGTGCACTCGCGTTCTCCACGAAGCCCCCAGGCTCCTCCCCACCCACCCAGCTGTTCTCCGCCTCCTGCCGCGGCTCCAGGGGATGGCGCACGGGTTCACGGGAATGGTAAGCAACCCTTGGAAGCAGAGCTGGCTCTCTGGCACCCCTTTGCCTCCTGGCCCCTGCCAGTCCCATGCCCTCTCCCAGCTTACTCAGACTTGGGAACTTAGTCCTGAGCAGAGGCTCATCCGGGGAGGGCTTTGTCTTCCTTCCCGGACATCTCCAACCCGCCTTCCACTTGGCAATGGGGGTGAGCTTTACAAGATACATATCACATCAGACCATGACCTCTGGTCGCTTCAGCGGCTTCCAGGACACTGAGAATGAATGCCGGCTTGCCCCCTAACTCCGGTCACCCGGCCGTCCAGTAGCCCCGAGATCACGTCACGCTTCCTCACCTCAGGACCTTTGCACTTGCTGTGCCCTCTACCTGGAATGCTCCCCCTGCCACCCCAACCCTGCCAGTGACTTCTTTTTGTCCTACAGATCGCTGTTTCGATGTCACCTCCTATGAGACACCTTGCAGCCCCGCCTCCACATAGTCCATTATTCTCGTCCTTCTCCCATCCAAGTACTAACCAGGCCCGACCCTGCCGAGCTTCCGAGATCAGACGAGATCGGGCGCGTTCAGGGTGGTATGGCCGTAGACTGTTCTCGTCCATTCTCTATCACGTTACCTGATTTCCTTCACACACTCATCGCCAGCTGTCAATATTTTCCCTCATTCTTTTAAACGTATTTTTACGGTCTGTCTCTCCTCACCCCCTACACCGTAAACCTCACAAGAGCAGGTCTGATTCTGTCTTGCTCACCATTTTATCCCCAGCACTGTCCCTGACATATAGCAATTGCTCAATTCCTTGGTGATGAATGAAGGGCGAAAACGTTAGGGAAGGCACGGGGGCCCGAACTGCTCCCTCCTACGTTCATCTCGCAGCAGGGACAGCTGCGGTGGAAGAACGCCAGAACTCACCCACTCCACGAGCGTCTACAAACTGTCTTCAGTGTGGTGGGGGTGGGGTGGGGGTGGGGGCGCTGGGCTGGGGAGACAGTGGGGAAGGCCACAGACCCAAGCCCTGTCCACGGGCTTCGAGTCCAGTGGCAGAAGCAGACTTTGAACTCCTAGTTGTCAGGGCCGGGAGTGTATGCGGGGGGGAAGCACCCTAGGGTATCCGACCCAGTCTGGGCAGTCAAGACTGGCTTCCTGGAGGAGGTGGGGTTTAAGCTGGACCCGAAAGGATGCTCAGGGCCTTGGCAAAGGGAGGTGGGCGAGGTGCACTCAACCCCTTGAGTCTAGATTTCCTAGACAGCGAAGGCTGCTTGGAGCTCCCCACAACATTCTGAGCAGACGGAATGGGACAGGGGAAGCAGTGGATGCTGGGGCACGGGTGGGCACGTTCTGCAGGGATCAGTGAGCTTTGCCCACGCGGTCTTCCCCTCGGTGGGGGGACCCATCCATTTGCTCCAGCTCTTCTTGGTCTGGTGGAATGGGTGAATGGGTGAACGGGGGCCGAGGCAGGGCCTGAGAGGGCAGGTGTGGAGGATGGCCATGTGCAGGAGGCCAGCTGGTGGGACTGTCACCCACTCAGGGCGGCCCCTGAGAAGCAGACCCTGTGACCAAGGATTCCAGAGCCAGTGGCCTATTTGGGAGGGTGTCCCAGGAAGCCAGGACGGGAGGCAAGAAGCCGATACAGGTGCATCCCGGAGGCTATTGTGGGCAGCCTCTCAGCCTCAGTCCTGCTGGGGAGCTCGAGGGGACAGCGAGCACCTGTCTGAGTGGTCCCAGCCAAGGGGCAGGAGGGCCAGGAGATCCATCCAATATCTCCCGTCGGCCGAGGCTGCTCTGGGGATGCTAGTTCCCTGGCACACCCACCCCCACTCCTTGAGCAAGCTGAGTGGGGCTACGGCTGCCTGAGAAGGCTGTCGAGGGGTCAAGGGTGTGAGTGGGTGCGGACACCTGCCACATCGCCCGCGTCCCTACTGGGATGGCTCCTTCCCATCCCTCAGGCCTTGGCCAACCATTTGGATGGCACCCCAGCACGAGGGTCCTTCCCGGGTCTGCACCCCGCTTGCCCCTCATTCAAATTCACACCTTTGCGGAATATGTGCTGAGCCATTCACTTACGTCTCACTTCCCTTGTTTACTATCTCCCCCCCCCCCCACGAGAGTTTAATTCCCCGCTGGATTCCCCAAGACACCTTCTACCATGCCAGGCTCCTATTAGGTGCTCAATTAAAACGTCCTCGGAAGGAAGGAATTACTGCCAATTCCAAGCTGGGAAGTTCTGGATTCTGAGGCTCATTCGACAGACATGTGATAGATGGGGCCTCTGGGGCACTGGGAGGGGCAGTGACTTGTCCAAGGTCATGAACGGGGGTGCTACCCCAGGCGACAGAAGCCCCGTCACCCCCACCGGATGCCCGCCCCTCCGGGAACCCCACCAGCGGGCGGAGACGCTCTGGGAGTCCCTGGGGCTCCTTCCGCTGCCTGAGAATTGCTCTCTGCCAATTCTTGGTCATCCAGGCTTCCTTCTCCCCCCACTTTTCCCAAAAGCTGAAGAGCAAACAGCTCAGACAGCTGTGGAGCTGGGACTCTTCTCTAGTTGAAATGCATTAATTTGTAAATATCTTCATTTATATGTAAATGCGGAGTCCCCGCGCCCCTCCGCCAGCCCTAATGGGGCCCTGCAGCCTGGAGACGCAGCCTCCTTCGGCACGGCTGCTCCGGGCTGCCGGCAGCTCTCCGTGATCCGATTAGACTCTTTCCTTCCCTTCTGCTTTCGCTTCCCCCAGGCTCCTCGGTGCTGGGAGGCCACCGCCGGAACCGAGGCTGGGGAAGGAAAGAACACTGGCCACGAGTCAGCACTGCTGTGTGACCTCGGGCAAAAGTCATCTCCCTCTCTGGGCTTCTGTTTCCGTCAGGCATGAAATGGGCAGGGCAGCGAGGTGTGGGCACAGGATGAGGTGGCTTGGGATCCAATGGGGTCCGTGTCGTTCCAGCAGGGAACCCTGGGCCTCGCCGAACTTTGACCCCGTCTGTAAACCAGGGCTAGAGAAAACAGCAAATCTGCCTGCATGTACGGGGTTGTTCGCGGGGATTAGCAGAGATTCAGGGCGTATAAGGCGCCTTTGTGAGATGTGAGGAAAGGTGGGTTTTTTTTTTGTTTTTTTTAATGGTGGAAGAAAGAGGGTTTTTTCTGGGCAAGAACAGCAACACGGAGCCATCGCTCAGCCACTGAGGCAGTGCTTTATGTGAATTAACCCGGGGACCCTCCCAAGGCTGGAGCGAGCTTCTTACTGTTGTCATTGCCTTCTAGAGACTGGGGAAACTCAGGCAGAGTCCCCAAGCCCGGGTGACACTAATGCAAGGTGGGCGGAGGGGCAAGGATTGGAAACTCAGGCCGTGGGACAGAACTCTCCCTTAAACCCCACAGGGATTGTACGAAGCAGATCCTACGAAGTCTGTTGACAGGTGAGGAGACTGACACAGAGAGGGGTTAAGGTCCTCGTCCAAGGTCACTCAGTCGGGAGTGGCTGAGCTGTGTTCTGGGAGAGGGTGGGGGGTCAGGGCTGCTCTGGTGGTCCCGGGCTTCCTTCTGGGTGTAGGAATCAGATGGGGGGGGATTGGAAATGATGGGACAGGCTGGGGGGTGGGGTGGGGTGATCGTAAGCACGTGGGGAGGGCGCAGAGGGGGTGGGGGTCTGGGAAGCGTGGGGGGTGATCTGAATGTGCACTTGCCCCAGCATCATCTGTGGTTCCCAGAATAGTTGTTTTCTTGTCCAAAATGAGTTTTTCATCCGGACTGTAACTGGCTTGTCTTAGGTGTGCCTTAATACCTTAAGGTGCCCCAAATCCTTTTTGGAAGCAGGTCCAGGGGAAATCATAAACGTCAATAAAGGCATCTGTGCGGCCATTTGCCCGCCGCCTCCGTGTCCCTTCGTGCCCACGTGCTCACCAGACCTCCCCCTGCAAGGGCGGGCTGGTTCTCAGCTCCTGGCACAGAGCCCAGAGAGGAGGGAGACCCAGAAAGGTCCCACCTTCCGGCTTACAAAGTGCGGAGCAGATGATCACCTGCCAGATTCCCCGTGCCGGGCTGGGTGAGCCCTGGGCAACCTTCCCGTCCCGTTTTCTTATCTTACCCGCGGGGAGACTGAGGCTCAAAGGGACGAGGAGCATACGCAGGGTCACCTAGCCAAGGTGCAAATTTCACTATGCACCTACTACGTGCCAGCCCTGCACACTGCTGCCTTCTGCCTCGGCACTGGGCAATGCATTTGCTTGTGTTGTGTGGAAAAACACACATACACGTGTGTGTGTGTGTGTGCGGAAGACTATGCCCGTTCAGTGCCAGTCTTTAGCTTTTCATCAATGCAGCGGGACTCCCACCCCTCTCGCGGAGCCGTCCGGCTTTGGGGTAGATTTGCTCTGCTACGGCGGGGGGGGGGGGTCGTCGGAACAAGGTGTCCTGCAGGAAGGCGTCTGCTTGAGTGGGTCCTGAAGCCTGGTGAGGAGTTTACCAGGTCGCCAGAAGGAGAGGCACACTGGGAAGTGAGCGTTAAGGGTCCGAGATGTAAAATAGGACCAGGGCCTTTGGAAAGTGCATGAGAAGGGTGTGGGGGCGTGGCACCCACACACCTAGAACACGACAGCGCATGGGATGGGATCTGCTTCCTTCTGGAAAGAGGGTAGGGGTAGAAATATTAAGTATCTCTGTCCCTGGGGACTCTTCCTCCCCAACCTGCTGCCACTTTCGACCTGGAGTCCAGTTGTTTAGGGTCGGTTTGCTTGCCAGGCAGGGGCCTGTGGGGACTGGGAGAGCATATTGCACGGGCTTCAGGACCAGGCCGAACTGGCTCACATCCCAGCCCTGTCCTTCCCGGCTGCGGGACTTTGGGGAATGTGGCTCACCCTCTCTGGACCTCAGTGTCCCCACCTGGAAACTGGGTTTGGAAAACCCACTTTGCGGGACTGCTGGGAGGAGCTGGCTGGGGAGGCCGACGTCGAGGGGCACGCGGCAGAGTGGGGACGTGACCCCTTTCCTGCTCTTCCTTCCAGGGCACGTCCCTCTAGGCGCCAGGTTCCCTTCTGCAGCACAGCCCCCAGCCCTGCCTTCCAAGCCCTGGAAGGTGATCCAGAGAACCGGCAAGAGCATCGCAGGGCAGATAGGAAAGGGCTGGGGAAGTGGCCTCCAGCCCCCGGCCCCCAGCCCCCGGCCTCGACCCCTAGTCCTTGGCTCCTGACCCCCAGCTCCCGGCCCCCAGCTCCCGGCCCCCAGCCCCTGGCCCCCAGCCTCAACCCTTAACCCCCAGCCCCCGGCCCCCAGCCTCGACCCCCAGCCTCCGGCCCCCGGCCTTGATCCCCAGCCCCCGGCCCCCGGCCCCCAGCCCCTGGCCCCCAGCCTCAATCCCTAGCCCGTGGCCCCCAGCCCCCGGCCCCCAGCTTCGACCCCCGGCCCCCAGCCTCGACCCCCAGCCTCCAGCCCCTGGCCTCGATCCCCAGCCCCCGCCCCCCCGGCCCTCGGCCCCCAGCCCCTGGCCCCCAGCCTCAATCCCTAGCCCGTGGCCCCCAGCCCCCGGCCCCCGGCCCCCGGCCCCTCACCTCACGGTGGACTGGTACACCAGGTCCTCCCTCTTGCGGTAGTTCTCCATGTACGAGTAGTTGGTGGAGAACATGGCGTCGAAGGTGAAGATCTTTTGCTTGATGGTGCCGCCGTCCGTCACCTACAAGACAGCACAGAGGCAGCTACAGGGGAGCGCTCGGCCGGCCTCGCCCCTTTCCCCCAGACAGGGCGCGGACGGACGCAGGGACACTGGAGATGCAGAGCCAGGATGCCCGGCCCCCGGGGGCCCTGGGCGAGGCCGCCAGGAGACACGTCGCTGCCATCACCAGAACGCTCCCAGGTCATCCCTACTCTGCTGATGTGTAAGCCGAGGCTCTGGAGCAAAGTGACTTCCCAAGGTCCCGCGCCGGGAGGGAGCACAGCTGGCCCTCCTCTCTGACAAGAGTTTCTGGTAAATTCTGTAAGGGGTAGGCACAGAGTGGCAGGGGAGCCCAGGCAGCCCCCGTCTGGGGATAGGGTAGTCACAGAGGGCTTCCTAGAGGAAGGGATGTCTAAGTTGCCTTCTGAAGGGAGAACAGGAGACAGGCAGCCTGGCAAAAGGTGGGAGAGCTCTGTAAGCAGAGGAGACAGCAGGAGCAAAGGCCCCGTGGTAGGAAAGAGCAGGTATGCTCAGGGAAAGAGGATGGTGCTCAGCGTGCCCGGTAGGCAAGGGACCTCAACTGTCCCTGCAGGCGACGTGGAGGGGGTCACCTTGGATTCCATTTACAGGTTCCTTCAGGCCGTAGGGTGACGATGGTTGGAGGCGCCTGTCTGGGGGCAGGGGGGTCTTAAGAAGGCTGGGGAGAACCCACTCTGCTGTCACGGGGCGGAGGGAAGAGGACAGCTTGGGGGCTCCCTCTCCTCCAGCTGCCCTGGGGACGGGAGGGAGGTCACGAGGCCCCCACCTCCCCAAGCACACCGAGGCCCAGAGAAGTCAGGGGACCTCCGGAGGAGACAAGAAAGCCTACAATGGAAAACAAAGGCTGTTCCGGTGCCCAGCTGCTCGCGGCTGATTGAAAGCCGGACCCAAGCGTCCCGCGCTCCAGCTCGCCGCCCGCCGCATCCTCTCGCCTGCGCTGCCTCCAGCTAATGAAAGTGTTACTCCACAAAGCAGCAAGGTATGTGTTGTCACTGTTTCAATTATTTATCTGTTTACTCGGCTGCAGTTTTCCCTACAGTTTTCCGCCTGCGTCAGCAACTCTATTATAGACCGGGAGCTTGCAGCCTCTCGCTGCTCAGCTGGGCTCCGCGCTAACAGCCTGCGACCAGGGAGGCCTCATGCCTGGGCCTGGAGAAGTGGAATTAACTCCCCGCGGCTCTGCATGCTGGAGGCAGGGGGGGCCGGCTGGGAGGGCTTTCTCCAAGGGGCTGGGCTGGGGGGGACCCTGGAAGCTGCTTGGATCTGTAGCCTTCCTGGGAGCCCCGGCCTGGGTGCGGCTCGGCCCCTCTGGGCACATCTGGCTTGGACCACATCTGTGTGGCCCAGGTGGTGTCGTTACTGGCTTAGGGGACACAGGTTCAAGGCAAGCTGGCTAGCATTTATGGAGCGCCAGCTGTGTGCCAGGCACGGGTCACATCAGTGCGTGTCACCCCCACTCCCGCCACGGTCTGCAAGCTCATGAGGAGTCAGGAGGCCCCTGACAGTCCCGGGACCCCCAGGGAGCCCCATAGGCAGGGTCAGAGTGATGATAAGCTTCCGGAACCCGGGGCGCAGGATCAGCGTTGTGACTCCCCTCTGCAGGGTTTCTGCTTACCGCTTGCCAAGCTCAGGTCTCTCTGACTCTCCTCTGGGCTTATCTTCCTTCAGCTCATACTTTTCACTTATTTTCCCCTCTGGGGGCTGTGTGCTCCCCTCTGGGGGCTGTGTGCTCCCCTCTGAGGCTGTGTACTCCCCGCTGGCCTCTTCCGCAGCACTGGGCCCGGCTTCCCAGAGAGGGATGGCCGAGACTGAAGGACCAGGGAGGAAGAGGAGCCAAGAACCTTCAAACCAGGACCCTCGGTGGTGGTGGGGGGGAGGGCATGATATTGCCCAACCCCCAGGGGACAGTTGGCCACGTGTGGAATCATCTTTGGTTGTCACAACCCGGCGGGGGCGCGGGTTTCGTACTGGCATCTAGCGGCAGAGAGCGGGGAGGCTGTAACCAGCCCACGATGAGCAGCACGGCCCCAAAGGTGATCTGGCGCCCCCCCATGAGAAATGTGCCTTAAGCCCTTGCTTCCTGCCGCCACACAGGGTCCCTGTGGAGGGAACGGCAGAGACAACAGGTGGCCCGTCTTGCAGATGAAGAAACTGTGGCTTGGAGAGGAAAGGAGATTGAGCCACGGTCCCACGCGGGGCTCCTGGCAGGGCTCTGGCTCCCACGGGGCCCCCAGGGGCTGAGGACAAACCAGCACCCCCCCCCCCCAGCCCCCACGACCCTCCGCTGTCAGCAGGAGGATGCCCGGAGCCCAGGGGAGGTTTGAGGAATTTTCTCCCGAAGTCATAGAAGTGGAAGGCGTCCTGCCCATTTGACTTGCAGCCTTGCCTCTTCTCTCAGATACTGCTTTTTATCTCCTCCTAAAATGCGGCAGCCCTTATCGTCCCAATCTCGAAATTCACTCCATTTTTTTTATTATACAAAGGAGAAAAAAATCTGTCGGTAAAACTGTCTCCACAAATTTATTCGCCGGGACTGAGGGTTTTATTACTAGGAAAATACACCTGCACCCCACACGTCCACACATTCCCACACACCCCAGATAAAGCACGGAAGAATTATCTGAGTCGTAAATCACTGTTTCTGGCCGAGGGACAGGGGAGTTTCAAGGACGCACCTAGTTTTCCTTTGGTTTTATTTACATCTTTTTTTTTTTTTTTTTTTTTTCCTGGGGCCAAGTCTGGGGCCTTCCTGTCAGCCTAGGAGGAAATAACTCCTTCCCATTAAAGCAGCCTGGGACAGCCAGAGCCCGAGGCTTGTGATGTCCCTTCCCTGGGGCTCAGGGAAGGCTCTGGAAAGGGACTGCCTTGGAATGCACCATCAGGCCCCAGGCCATGGGCCAGTGGCTATTTGCAAGGAGGATATTCTGTGGTTCTTGGTGACAGCAGTCCCTGAAGTGAGGCTGGGTGGGGGGAGAGGGGTTATCACAGGACATGGGTGGGCAGCTGGTGTGATGAGTGACACCTTCTCTTTAATTCTGGAAACATGTTCCAGGCCTAAGACTTTCAGGCACTGTTCCAGGCCCCGGGGGAGAGGACGAACCACATTTCAGATGTGGCCGCAGTCCGTCTGGTGGGCATACATAGCCGACAAGGACCTGAGACAGCAGAGCCAGGGAAGACGAGGCTGTAGCAAAGATATTTTCCAACTGTGACCTGACACCCATGGAGGGGCCAAGGATTCTTCTGGGAGGAGGGGTGATCACAGAAGGCTTCCGGGTGGAGGTGGGCCTCTTCAAAGGGTGCTTAGTCCCAGCCTGGTGCTCTTGGCCTGTGGGAGGCTTTCGGGCAAGAAGCAAGGCTGATTTTCTCCACCCCCAGTCAAATTCTTGATTTCTGTTACTAACTAACTTTCTGCGCCTCGCCTCTTCAAGCCTCAGCTTCCTCATCTGTAAAATGGGATAATGCAACCTACCTCTGTCCCTCTCAGGAGGATGAAATGAGATGACATTTGTAACAGCACCTGGTGTGTGGTTATTTTTACGCACGCTAACACTTTTCCGGGTCATCCCTGCTTCTGGGTCCCTTCCCACCATCCAGAGCTAGGGCTGGAAGGCAGAACAGTTCTTACTGGGAAGTCAGAGGGCGTAGAATGTCAGTATGTGACAGAAGGGGGCCCGCCTGGCAAGCACGGACTGGAGACCTGGTGGGCAGGTGGGCGCGTAGAGCCGGGGCCCAGAGACTTGTCCGCACTCATGAGATCAGCCCAGAGAGAAAATGAAGGACGCTCCGAGCAAGCACCTGGAGGCAGGCTGGTCCCTGGGGCTCTGACACGCTCCTCTGGTGCCCTCGTGGCTTGGGACCGTGAGATCACGGCAGGCAGAGGACGGCAAGGCTGGCGGGAGCAGACAAGGTGCTGTCCTGGAAGGCCAAGGCCCAAGCAATGTGTGCGTGTCCCCTCCCTGGAGGATGAAATGCTTGAGTGTTCATTCGCTCCTGCGACAGATTTTCACCGAATCAGTAAATAGGTCTTTGCGTGTGAGCTACTCCTAGAACATAAACCCTACGAGGGCCAGACCTTTATCTGTCCCGTTCGTTGCTCTGTCCCCAGAGCCCGGAACACGGTACTCGCTCAATAAATATTTGTTGGATGAATGAATGAATGGAATTGAGTCCTTACACGTGCCAGGCACTGGGGTACCACGAAGAACAAGGAGAACACTCCTTGCCCCAGGATGGCCTGCTGTGTCCACACCCCGATCTGACCGCGGCTGCCTGGTGGGAGCGGGCTGGTCCAGCCGGGAAGTGGCCTCGGACCGACCGCGAGGCAGTGATCCAAGGGGGATCAGCAGGAACCTGAGCTGTGGTTTCTCAGACGTCCACCTGCTACAGGAAAGCATCCTCCTTGTGCAAAAGGCCCACTTGGACCGCAGAGAGGAGGCTGTGCACACGCTTCGGCAAAAGAATCCGAGTCCGAACTGGCATGTACCCAGCCTGCCTGTACTGCTCGGAAGGGACGTAGGAAGCAGAGACCCGGGTTCTGCCTCCTACAGGCTGGCCTCTGCACTGCTCCCCTCTCTGGGCCTCAGTTTCCTTAAGTGTTCAGCAAGGACATGTGCCGGGTGACTTCTGAGGACCGTTGCTACTCTAAATGCCCAAATGCTCTGGTGCTAGAAGAGCCCGCCCTGGAGACCACAGCCACTCCTGCTCTAGCCTTGCCCTCCAGGGCTCGGCAGCTCCCCACAGGCCCCGAGGCAGCAGACCCTGTCCCAGGGCGCTGGCCGTCCCCCAAATCCAGCAAATCTGGCTTCGGCTGGGTTGGGTTGATTTTCCAGCGAAGCCACCAAAGCGTGGCAGACGGGCTCAGTCCAGCCCGTCGCACGGCCGGCCGGCTGGGATTTTTCATTTGAGAAACTAATGCCTCCAAGGACACTTCCTCACCCACGTCCCCGGGTGCCATCATCCGGAAGAGAGGAAAAAAAAAAAAAGAAAGAAAGAAAAGGGGGAGAAAAACTCACCTCCCCCCCCCCCCCTTCTCTTTGTGTTCCACAAAACCAATTACAGGTTGGAAATAGCTGTAATAAACTTGATATCCCACTTATGGGCCAATCCCGCCGCGGCTGGAAAGTGTAATAGTGGCAGAGAGCGGAAACTGCTGGTATATTTTGCCGGAGCTGTTTAAATTGCCTGCCTACATTATCCCGGCTCCTCTCCAGCCGGGAAGGAATTTGCTCTCCTGGAAATGGAGCAGCTAAGGTCTCTGGGGCTGGGCAGCGAGGGGGGTGGCGGGTGTTGTTGCAAGGAAGGTTTTAATGAACTGATTAGACGTGGAAGACAGACGGCGCCTGGGCTCTCAAGATGGGCGACCCGGGTTCGAATCCCAGCCCAGGCAGCTTCCAGGCAGAGCCCTTGGTGACCAACGGTCAAGGGCCATGCCAGCCCCGGAAGGCTCTTGTTGGGGGGAAAGGGGCATTTAGTCGGACAGCGCAGGTGGGCGGACTGCCGCGCCCACCCTGAGCCTCCTCGGGTCTCGGGTCTGCCGTGGTCGCTGTCCCTGCCTGGCTCTGAGCCTCAGTTTCCTCATCTGTAAAACGAAAGAAAGACGGTCGCTGAACCCATGCCCCAGAGTTGTCAGAAGTACTCAAAGAAAGGGAAGAATAGATGTGAATTTACTGCTCTGTTCCTCGTAACGTGACAGGCGATGCGCATTCTAGAAACTTCTGCCGTGAAGCCACGACTGAGAAGCCCCTTCCCGCCTCACGCAGCCCCACGTGCAAAGAGGACAGCAGACCCACTAGCGTTCCTAACGGGCTTACTTTAGATGGAGCCAGCCCCAGAGCAGGGCTCAAGCCGTCGTGCTTTCCTTTATCGACCGAGCTCTTCTGTGAGCCGCGCCTGATTCGGGAGCACAGCTGGGAACACAGCCCGCGCAACGGTGAAGAAACGCAGCCGCCTCACTTACATTTCTGCGGTGGGTGTTTTCTAACCCCTGCACCAGCGGAAGGCGAGCTCAGGAGGCTGGGGTTTCGTCATCTCGTTCGGTGCTGTTCCCCAGCTCCCAGAGCAGAGTCTGGTGCAGAGCGGACTCTCGGTCCATATGTTTCTAGAAATGAACACCGTGTTTGCGGGCATGGAAATGGGGTCCAGGGAAGGGCTGCCACTCGCCCAGGCTCCCCAGCCGGTAAGCGGACGAGCGCAGATTCAAACCCGGGTCTGGTTCCAAGGTCCAGATAGGAAGTGATCCAGGCAGCGGGGTCGGATGAAGTATCGGGCAGGGGGCATGGAAGGCAGGGGGCATCTAGGCAGAGGGTAAGTTGGGCAGGGGCGCAGGGCAAGAGGCCATCTGCTCAGGGAGGAGGGAGAAAAAGAAGGCAAGAGGCAGAGGGGCCAGTGAGGCAACCTCCCCATGGCCTGCTGCGGAGGGCAGGGGCACAGGGCTCCCGGCTTCTTGGTTGCCATGGTGACTGGGGTCGGTCATCTTCCCTTAGATGACCCCTGCCCACCTGCTCTCCACCGTGGGTCTGCTCTTGAAGCTCCTGGGCCTGAGAGCCGGGCCAGAGCCACCCCAGGGACAGAAGAATTCCCAAGGACAGAAGTGGGGGGGACATCCTCGAGCCAGGCGCCACCTACCGCCCCGGATGGCCTGATTCCACCCCTGCTCTGTCTCCCTGGTGAGTCCAGGCTTCCGGCAGGGCTGGGCTCGGGGTAATTGGCTTCCCCCGTGTGTGGGTGGCAGATCCGGTTTTGACAGAGACAGCTGGTGTCATAAATTGCTCTGTCTCATCTGGTTACTGTGGGATGGCAGACAGCAGCTCAGGGATGGGGAGTGGGGCGGGCCGAGGGCCCGGGGGGCTGCTGAGAATGGCAGGCAAGAGCGCGGCTGCTGGCTTCGTGGGCTCCACACTCGTGGGCAGGTGCTCGTGCAAGCGTGAGGACATGTGTGTGCCACTGGCGTGAGCCCAGGGCCAGGTCACGAGGGTGAGCCCCGGTGCAAATGAAGAAACCTGTGGTTTGGGGGTGGGGGTGCGGGTGCGTGTCGGCAGGGCTGAGTGTGCAAATCTGTGCGCTCTGGGGCTGCATGTAAGGACGGGCGCGTGTGCGGGCATGTGCGTGTGTGTCCTGTGTGCGCAAATGCGAGGGTCTGTGGGTGTGCAAGAGTGACTGTGTGTGTGCACGTTCAGGGTTGTGTGTGTCGGTCTGTGGGTTCGTGGAGTGTGTGCACTTGCGTGTGCACGAATGATGCCTGCACCCACAGCGTGAGAGTTTATACACCCTGTTCCCTGCCCTGGGCCACGGGGATAGGGGATGTCGGCTAGGGCGTGCATGTGCGGCCTCTACCTTTCTTTCTTTCTTCCTTTTTTTTAAAAAAATTTTTAACGTTTATTTTTAAGAGAGAGAGAGGGAGGGAGGGGCAGAGAGAGAGGGAGACCCAGAATCAGGAGCAGGCTCCAGGCTCCGAGCTGTCAGCACAGAGCCCGACGCGGGGCTCGAACTCATGGACGGTGAGATCACCACCTGAGACGAAGTTGGGCGCTTCGCCGACTGAGCCACCCAGGCGCCCCCAGCCCGTATGTTTCTGAGAAATGCCAGCCTGGGAGGCACCATCATGCCAGCCCAGGCCCTGGGCAATCTCCCAGCCCCGCCAGTCAGATGCAAAACCATAGGTCAGGGCCCAACCACCTGAGCCCTTCAGACTCCACCAGGCATGGGCTGCTCTTAGACCTCCTTCCTCTTCTCCTGTGTACCCCCAAACCCACACTGCGGGGCTAGTGGCCAAGAAGCTGGGAGACCGGGAGGACGCATACAGATGCACAAAGATGCTCAAACTTCTGCGCACAGCAGAATCACCTAGCCAGGTGGGAGGAGGGTTTTAAAAATGTCAATTTCCTTGAAAGCCCACCCCAGAGGTTCAAATTCAGTGAGTCCTGGGCGGGACCTGGGTTTTGCATTTTTTTAACAAGCCCCATTGGGTCGGTTGGATGCAGGGGTTGGAGACCACAAGAGGGAGACTCTGCCCTAAGCCCCTGGCACCCCCCCCCCGGCCCCCAAATAGGGCCTCTCTGCAGCTTTCCCAGGTGGCTGTCAACTACCAGACCTTGGATGTCCTGGGAGGCCCTGGCAGCAGGAGGGACCCTTGACTGCCCCTCTAGACCCTTTCTCTACAGAAGGCTAACCTGAGGTCCAACCAGGAGAGGGACATGCCCAGGGTCACACAGGGAGGAGGTGGCAGGGCCGGGGGGGGGGGAACCAGGTCCTTGGCTTTGAAGAACCCCCTCTTGGCCCTGCACACCTCTGATGCTCGCAGTCCAGACCCCAGAAACCATGCGTCCTCAACTGAGTGCCGTATAGCTGTGGCACTGGGGACATTCTTGTCAATCGGGGTGTCGTATCCTGCTCCCTGCCTCCTGACGATGAGCCCCAGCATTAGAGATGGGCTCCAGCATCATGCGGATGGTCTCTTTCCCAGTACAGCATTAGGATGGTGCTGGGACGGAGGAGGGAGGAGGGATTGTCCCATCTCTCTCTCCCCGAAGGTCGTTCGTTCCTCCAGCTCAAGTGACCTCAGCTTCTCATTGGTCTATTTCCTTGTTGGTTCGTTCAGCGCTTCGTGGGGGTCGGGCCTGTGGCCAGATCGTGGCATCAGACAGGGTCCTGGTCCTCAAGAGCTCACAGAAAGGGCGGGGCAGGGGCATCGCAGAGAGAAACACAGGCAACCTGTGCTCACCCGGCCTCGGCCACAGCAGCCTGGAGCGTAGGGGTGAGGGGAGGGCTCAGGGCGGGCCCCGCACAAGAGGGCGCGCTGAGCGGTGCCTTGGAGGACGGGGAGAGTCTGCGGGCCAGACGAGAGGCGGAACAGTCTAGCCCTGGAGACGGCCAGGCAAAGGCACCAGAGCAGACAAGAGTGACCGAGGATGCGACCTGGGATCCGTGGGGTGCGGTGGGGGCACAGGGACTTGGAGCCTGGTGGGGGTGGGGCCGGAAGCAGGATTGTGGAGGGTCGTGCTTCACACAGACGGAATCTGGGTTCGGCAGTCGAGCCCCTCGGTCTGAATCTCACCCAAGTCATTTCACGTCTCCCTGCCTCAGTTTTCTCTTTATAAAATGAGGATAAACAGTAGCGCCACCTGTTGGTGGCTGGAGGATGAATTGACGTCTCCGGGTGAAGTGCTTGAAGAGTGGCTAACGTACAGTAAACGGTATAATTGTGCGCTAGCTTATCAGTGGCAAAATGCTTAGCACGGTATATTGTACATAGTAGATCTTGTTTTTGCTATGATTTCATGGGAGGGAGACAGGGAGCCACTGAAGGCTTCAGGCAGGGGAGGGAAAGTTCCCATCAGGGTCAGAAAGCGCCTCTGGCTGCAGGGTGGACGACAGATCCAGGGGCCAGCGGGTCTGGACTTGGGAAGAGGCCTTGAGCGCAAAGAGAAGCAACCATTTCCCCCCAGGCCCCTTTTCAGGGTTACAACTAGGCTTTCGGGTCCCACAAGCCAGTGGGGCTGGCGTGTCCTGTCTGACTCCGGTGTTTGTGTATCTGTGTGGGAGGCTGTGGCCCCCCCCCCCGCCTGTGACACCCCTGTGATGTCCCCCAGGGGCCACGCTCGGCACTCGGTGCTCCCATCAGCCCCGGGGCTGCCCATCAGCGAGCGCACCTGTGGGCTGATTGTGGGGACAGATGCCAGCTCGTGGTCGTCTGGCTGACCACGGCAGTCAGGAGGGCCGCCAGTCCTCAGGGAGGGGCCCCGCCGTGCCAATCCGGCCTGTGTCAGCACCATCAGCTGCCCGCGGACCGTGGACGTGGCCCATCCGCTGCCTGTGCCAGCCCGCCCACCTGCTAAACAACGGCGGAGTGTGCCAGCGAATATTGCTAGGCTGGCGAATCCTGCCCACTGCCATTCGCGCGTGGCCTTGCGGGCAGCCCAGGCCCGGTGGAGCCTGTCCTTCCGTCCGTCTGCAGCAGCCCCGTCAGCCCCAGCAGCCTCTAGAGAGAAAGAGCACTGAGCGGGGAGCCAGGAGGCCTGGGCCCCGTCCCTGCTCAGCCACTCACGGGCAGTGGATGCTGGGAAATTTGCATTCTGTCTCCAAGCCTCAGGTTCCCCATCTGTTAAATGGGGTGGAGAATGGCTGATCTCTAAGCTCGCTTCCCGGTGTTCCGTGCAGGTGGGGCTGGCAGTGGGCAAATGCTGGGTGGCAGAATCCTGCACTTGAGCGGTCACACCACAGCCGATCCAGTGGTGTTCATTTATTCCTTCCTTCAGTAAAGACTCGCCGTGTCCCCGCTATGTGCCGGAGGCTGTTTTAGGTGCAGGGGATAAAGCCGCGAACGACACCAAGTCCCTCTTCTGCTGGAATCCACACTCCAGTAGGAGGAGACGGATAACAAATCAAATGAAGGGAGATCGAAGACATGTATCCGATTGGGATATGTGTCGTGCAGACAATGCAGGGAGAGTGACGGATGGAAGGAGGGGGGGCCACGGCAGATTAGGTGGCTGGGGCGGCCCGGTTCAGGAGGCCACATTTCAGCTGCCACTGCAATGAGGAGGCAGGGTCAGTCTTGCTTCCCACCTGCTCCCTGTGAAGTCCTGTTTGCTCAAGCTTCTGGCTTCTCATTTAATCCCTACGACACCCCTCTGGGCAGTGCTGCCTGCATTTTACAGATGGGGGTACAGGTCTCAGAGAGGTGAATGGATTCGCTGGCGTGCCCTCAGTCCAGATTTAGTGTGTCTTCACAACTGATTTTCGCTGTCCCGAAGACCAGTCTTTTTTTTTTTTTTAAGTTTATTTATTTATTTGGAGAGATAGAGAGTGCGAGAGTGTGTGCGTGTGTGCACGCAAGTTGGGGAGGGGCAGAGAGAGAGGGAGAGAGAGAGCATCCCAAGCAGGCTCCGCACTGTCGGCGTAGAGCCCGACGTGGGGCTCGATCCCGCAAACCGTGAGGTCACGACCTGAGCCGAGACCAAGAGTCGGATGCTTAACCGATTGAGCCACCGGGCTCCCTCAAAACCAGTCTTAATGTTTGCGAAAGGCTGAGTGACCTTATACGGATCGCTGGTGTCCCACTCCCTGGCTTGGTTCTAGGGCTTCATGTCTTATCCCCTCTAGTGTTGGATCGTGAACATTTTCAAACATACAGAGGAGCATAAAGAATTTCAAAACCAACAGCTATGCACCTGCTACCTAGCTTCCGCAAGGGCCGTCTGGCCACACCAGTTCATCACAGGCTGCTCCTTCTCCTCCTCCCTCCCCATCCACCTGCCTGTGTTCCTGCCGGGCATCCGAACGTCGCGGACATCAGCGCTCTCTACCCCTAAGTGCTTCAGCACACACATCATTAAGAGTTCAATGTTTACTTACGGTTCTCTCTTTGGAGGTTTCGAACTTGCATGCAACGAAACGCACAAATCTCAACGATAAGCGGCATACATCTAGGTAACGCAAACCCCTCTCACGATGTCGAACGCCACCATCATTCCAGAAAGTTCCTTCTTCCCCTGCCCCGCCAGTCCTCTCCCCTAGAAGGCGACCATGATTCCAAGATTTCTCACCCCATTTGTCCCTGTTCTAGTATTTCATAGAATGGGATTACGGCACGCGGTTTTTGGCGAAAGCTCTTGGTTCCCGGCATATTTCTGAGATCGAGTCATGTTACTGCGTGCACTCATAGTCCGTTCCTTTTTCCTTGTTTTAAAAATTTTTAATGTTTATTTTTGAGAGAGAGAGAGAGAGAGAGAGACAGAGTGTGACTGGGAAGGGACTGAAAGAGGGAGACACAGAATCCGAAGCGGGCTCCAGCCTCGAGCTCACAAACCGCGAGATCGTGACCTGAGCCGAAATAAGATGCTTAACCGACTGACCCACCCAGGCGCCCCACAGTCTGTTCCTTTTTATCACAAGTAGTATTCCGCTGGAAGAAGACACCCCCATTTGTGGTCTCTTGTCAGCAGACATCGGCAGTTTCCAGCCCAGCTCTACTAAGCTTACAGCATCCGCATTTGTGGCTTTTTAATGGAGCTGTGTGTTTATTTCACCTGCTACTGCTTTGTTGGCCAAAGGGTTAATTTGATTCAACAAGCGTTGCCTGAGAACCTACTATGTGTTAGCCCCCCCGCTCCCCGCCCCGAGAACCTACTAAGTGTCAGTGACCCCAGCCTGGGCAGGGGTCTTGGGCTCTGAAAGCTCTAAGCAGGCACAGAACGTCAGGATGAACGGGACCCAGTGCAACAAAGACCCTGGAAGGTGCTTCCTCTTGGCCCAAAACGCAACCGGAAGCCGGCGGGCAAGGAAGCCTAGTGATGCCACTGGTCCTTTGTGCCTCTGGGCACAAAGAAGGATGGAAAAAGATGAGGTGAGTCCGGGAAGATGTCCACAGAGGGACAGATGGCATGGATGTCAGTCTAGGGATCCAGCAGGCTGAGCCTGAGTGGCTGCCTCGCTTGGGGGTTTCCATGAGATGCTGCACCTTATCTGGCTGTGTCCCAGCCGGGTAGAGCAGGGTCCCTGTCCCCTCCGTTCCCCTCATTGGACGGCTGCTGATGAGCACACAGAAAACAGCACTGTCAGAGAGATTCCCATAGACTGTCACGTTTCTTCTCAGGGCTGCCTCACGTCTGATCACCGAGCTGCACCCAGCGGAAAGATGGGGCTGGGCCCTTCCCCGCTTTTGCATCATAGCCGGGCCCTGTGAGGTGGGGAGGCAGGGGAGCTGAGAAAGGAAGGCTGGCTCTCCACTCCCTTGGCTTGGGGCTTGGAGACTCTGAGCCCCAAAGCAGAGCCCTGGGTGGACATTTCTCCCCATAACCGCTCCCAGGATAGTCTTCCGGTTTTCCATGGGAGAGGCTGCCCACCGTGGGGTCAGCCCCACCGTGTGCCATCCGTGTGCTCACACAGGGCCCTGTCTTAGACGGCCTCGTGCTCAGTTTAATGCTCTGCTGTTGCCTCCTGGAAATTTGAAATTTGTAACCATTTTTGAGGGAAGCACCCCACATCTTCCTTTCGTACCGGGCCATGCCAATTAGCTAGTCAAGCCTATGTCCAAGCGAGCAAGAGTCTTCTGGGCCTTCCCTTGGCCCGATTCCTTAAACTAGACCAGGACTCCGCAAATCTTCCGTACTTGTAGATATTCTAGAATTTTCAGGCTATACGGTCTCCGTCACAACCAATCAACTCTGCAGTTACGGCAGGAAAGCAGCCACAGACCATCTATAAACAGATGAACGGCCGTGGCTACGTTCCAACAAAACCTTATTTGTAAAAACAGATAGATGATGGGCTGGATTTGGCCTGTAGGTCATCGGTAGCCAAGCCCTGGTCTAGATTGCGAGCCTCTCCTCTCCTTGTCTGCCTGTCTGATTCTGGCTCATTCTTTATGACTCCCCTCAAAAGCTTTCCCTAAGGTCTTCGGGGATTGTTCAGCAATCCCTCCCACCCCTACCGCCACCAGCACCTGTACATATCTATTTACTGAGCCTGAGCTAAGAAACAAGCTCCGTGCTAAGCACGGGGGCCATCGTGGTGAGCAAGGAAGCATAGCCTCAGCCTTCACGGAGCTTTGTGGTAAACGCCTGGGGAGTCCTGCCGAAGGGCGGGGCTGGGACCGATTTGTTCAATACCGTGTATCTCCAATCTCAGCATAATAATGTGTTAGCAATGGGAGTGAACCGATACCCAAATGCATGGCCAAATGCTTACAATTCTTTCCTTTGAGTTGGACCACTTGAGCCCCTGGATCATCTCTGAGATGGACCTAGTTGATGTCTTTACCAGAGAGGTTGAGCAGCTTGCCCCAAGACACACAGCAGCAGGCTAGCGACAGAGGTGGGATTCAGACTCTTAGGTCAGGACCGTTTCAACCATCGTCAGGGGCTGGACTTAGGCACTGGTTTCCTAACAGAGCCAGGAGGGCCACACGGGCAGCTATTATCTCCGGTCTCAAGGAAGGACATTCCTCTCCCCACTGGGTCAGCAGGAGGGCTGGATTATTTCCTCTGAGGGAAAGAAAATTGAAGTCTGGTGCTGGGTCTTTATTACAAGGAAACTGTCCAATAAAAATCACCCAGTATATTAAAAAGAAAAATCTTTACCTGGTGTTGAATGAACACTTGATGTTATTACCTCCCCCCAAAATCCCATTTGCTTTTCATTATAGGTCTGGTTGTGTTTTGTTTTCTGGTCCCCAGAGAGCAAGGATTTCACCGGCTGGGTGATTAAAAAGAGGAAAAAAAAAAAAAAGGAAGTGGGCTTTGGAGTCAGACCATCTTGGGTCCAAATCCCAGCTTGACCATAAAGTCACTGAGAGCCTCAGTCTTCCTGTCTATAAAATGGGGATATTGCTCCCTTTTTCCCAGGATTGAGGCAAGGAAGAAAGTGTGATGTAATCGATAGTTGCCACGCTGTGCCAAGCACCTATAGAGGAGACGGGGCCCCTGATCTCAGGGAGCGTACATTGTACTGAGACACCGATCATGCCCACAGACATCAGAAAATCAAAAGAGGAAGGGGCGACCGGGTGGCTCAGTCAGTTAAGCGTCCGAGTCTTGATCTCAGCTCAGGTCACGATCTCCCGGTTCTTGATTTCGAGCCCTGTATCGGGCTCTGCACTGACGGTGGGGAGCCTGCCTGGGATCCTCTCTTGCTCCCTTTGTCTTTGAGCCCCTCCCGTGCTCTCTCTCTCTCTCAAAATAAATACACTTAAAAAAAAGAAAGTCAACAGGGCAAGATGATTTTGAGTGATGCTCGTGGCTACGAAGCAAACGAGCCACAGCGAGGGGCCAGAAGGTGACCTGCGGATTCCGTAAAGGCCAGAGGCGGCTTCTCTAAAAGCTGAATGATAAGAGGGAGCCAGCCTTGGAGAGGCCAGGGAGAAGAGAACGCCACGCAGGGGTCAGAGCAAATGTAAAGACCCTGAGATGGACCAAGCTTGCTCTACGAGGGAAGAGAAAGGCAACTGGAGGGTGGAAATGGGGTGAGTAAGGTGGAGAGCGGTGGACCTTCTTCTGTTCAGGGAGCTACCTGAGGCCAGATCACATAAGACCTAACACGCTGGTGTGAGGAGGTTGAATGGTTTTCCTGCTGTAATGGGAAGACACAGGAGGGCCTTAAGCAGGGGAGTAATCCGACCTGATCTACAAATTTAAAAGATCCCCCTGGCTGCTGGTGGAGAAGGGACCGTGGGGCCTGGGGAACTGGGAGATCTGGCCAGAGCCTCCTCAGTCATGACGCAGATAGCAGGTGCCATCTGACGATGGAGCGGACAGAGGCCCTTGATCCGTTCCTTTGGTGGTGTCGTTTTTTTTCCTGCATATTCCTGCCGTCTGAGAAGTTTCAATGTACACCTGAGGGCCAAACGGAGAAGGTCCGGAGGATCTTCGGACCTCGGGTAGCTTGGGATTAAAGTGCCTATTTTGTCCATTGCAAGACTCAGAAGCTCGGGAAGGCCCCTCCCCGACTCCAGGCAGCCAGGCCCCCCCGGCAAGAGATCCAATTTCTTCCGAATCACACATTCCAACACCAGAAAATGCAAGAAGCCACTGGCGTGGTCACACGGGCAATGGACCAAGCAGCCTCAGTGTCACGGTGACATGACAGCGATAGTGACAAAGGCTGAGACGCGCTGCGGCCCACGAGCTTACTCGGCGCCAGGCACGGTGCTCAGTGCCTAAGTCACTTGCTCAGCAGGTCCTCCAGGACCTATTAAGTAGGGCTCTTACTCTTCCCACCTTGCAGATGGGGAAACTGAGGCCTCAAGAGGTGAAGTGACTGGCCCAAGGTCATGCAGCAAGGCTCTGGCAGAACTGGGCTTGGAGCTCAGGCTGGAGGGGCAGCCGCACTGCCCGACCTGTCACTCAGACCCTGGGAGTGCGTTCACAGCCTCACCTGCCAGTGTCTCGGGAGGCCCTCCTCTTCCGTCACAGTGACTCGCCGAGCAAGGGCCCGCCTGAGTCTCCGTCACTCATGAAGCAGAAAGAGAGTTCATGTGCTGATGTCATCAGGTGACAGATAGCCTTAATGTCAAGACCACCCTTTCTAACTGACGGAGGCACTCAGAGATGGAATGGAGTATGTGCAGCGGGTGGTGAGCTCCCCGTCGTTGGGGGCATGTAAACAACAGCTAGAGGATGCTTGGTAGAGAGCCCCCGAAAGTCCATCCTCCGTCCCTATGTCTGTGAAGCGGGCAGAGAAGTCGTGTCTCTGTGCCGAGAGGCACTGTTAGGAACCCCCCCCCCCCGCCATTTAAGCTTCTCTTGGGCCTGCTGTCTGAAGCCCGACTCCATCCCTGCCTCTCTCCACGCCTCACCAGCCCACTAAGTGAGGCCTGGAAATTACTTGCACGGTCAGGTAAATATTACAGCAGTCAAAGGTGCGGCTTTGGTGGGGAGAATGATGTGTAATTTGCAGAAATGTTACTAGTGCATCAAATTACACACGCAGCCCAAGAGTGGGGAGCAGTGATTGGCAGTTTCAATAGCGCCAGTTTGGGTAGTTGGGTGGTTTCTTTTTCTTCCCTTTTAAAATGGCTGATAGACTCCGATTCGAAGGAGACGGCAGCGCACCCCCTCTGGCGGTGGAGTCTGCCCCGAGGGCAGGAAGCCCAGTTTCCACCTAGCCTGGCCTGCTTCCAGGGCGGCCCGCGCTGTAATCGCCACGGTCATGATCATAAATCTGGTCGCTGGTTAGTGGCGGGTGCGGAGCAGCCTCAAGGGGGACCTGGTTCAGGCCCTCTCCGCGGGGGAGGGGGCCTGCCTCTGCAAAGCACCTACTAGGTGCCAGCTCCGTGCTGATGTGGCCCCTCTTGCTCCCGGCTTCCCTGGAGATGAATGAAGCACGTGCCGACTCTTGGGAGACTCTTGGGGGACATGAATCATCTGGGGACCCGCCCCCCAGTCCTCTTCCCGTTCTTCCTAGAATATCTGGAGCCGGGGAAGAAACAAATCGGGGGGACCTAGTCGAGTGAGTGGACTTTCTCAGAATTGTTTTCTCTCTGGATTGAACTGAGGTCTTCAAAGGAGCCACTTCCCCGAGCTTTGTGGGAGGGAGGAGGTGAGGTGGCCGGGCAGGGGTCCGGAGTCTCTTGATTTTGGTTCCCTACAGGGCTGGTAATTCAGCCCCCAGGAATGCCTGGCACACAGAGAGATGGGCAATGAAGCTGCCACCAGCCAGCACAAGACATGCAGCCAGCCTCAGCCTCGGAGCCAGAGTCCTTGAGGAGGGAGGGGGGAGATGCCCGAAGGGGGAGGATGGCGGCCCAGCGCCGAAGCAGGATCCCTCTGGAAGGTGAGTGGCAGGAGGCGCACAGAGCCAGAAATATGCTTCTGAAACGCCGGGAAGCCTCTTGGTTTACGTAGGGGGGAAACCGAACTCCAGGGAGGGGAGGGGACGAGCCTAAGGTCACACGGCAAACAGCTGCTAACTCGGTGGCTGTCCTTGGCTTCTTGGAAGCCCTCTGCTCTTTCCCAACAGTCCTGGGGCCATGTGGGGAGGTGAAGGCCTGGGACCGTCTGCGGAGAGCAAGGAGGGAGTCTTCTTGCTGCCGGGTGATGGGGGAGACACATCCTTGACTGGGGAGATTCAGCACCTGCCCTCTGGGAGCTGCTGGTCTGATGGCACACATGTCCTCCCCAGTCCTGGGGAATTGCCAGACTGATGGGGGAAACACAGCTCTGACTCTAAGGGAGCTCCCAGTCTGATGTGGGAGACAGAGCTCTGTGTGAAAAGGTGCAGACTCTGGACTTGGGGAAGCTTCCAGGCTGAGAGGAGGCTTTCTGTCCAAGGCCGCCCCTCGGCTGAGGGAGGCCTGCAGTGAACGCTACCTGAGAGCTTGGTGATCGTCCTCCTCCTCCCCCTCTTCCTCCTCCTCTTCCGGGAAGTCCTCCTCAAGACTTGCATCCCACCCTCGACACATGATGTAGGTGGCCTGGATCCTCCTTTGTCCACTAGGAATGGACTGACAGTCACCCCAAAGCCTGGGCCAATGCCCCAGCAGTCTCTCGGGGTGCCCTACCTGTCCTAGGCGTTCCCCTGGCCTATCACCCCAAGTCCCATTAGCATGAGGTCCCCTCCCCCACCTGCGAATGATGTCAGAGCCCATCAGAAACTGAAGTCACCCTCCTGCCACCAGACCCTCCCTCTGCAGGGTGCCCAGGCCTCACTGTGCCAGAAATAGCTGCTCCTCTCACACTCTGACATGTTTATTTACAGCCCATTTGCTCCTGGACTAGGAGGTTCGGGGGGGGGGGGGGGGCTGGGGACATCAAGAACAATCGACCAGCTCAGGAAAGAGACTGCCCTGAACGGACACAGGTGAAGGATTCAGGGTACACAAGGCCCTAGAGCAATTGCAACGTGAGGCAAACCTGCGTGCATTTCAACCTGTAGAATCTGCCATCGACAGGGCTAAGGGGGTGGGGTGGAGATTCCTGCCTCGTGTGGCCCAGGTGTGACAAATGGCTTTCCTCCACCCAGAGCGACCTGCGGGACAGTTGTCCAGCTGCTTCCCTGGCCCCTTCTGCACGAGTCCCCCAGGACTGAGGCTAGCTCCAGGCTTGATGTCTCCTGGACTTTCATCTGCTTATAGCTCCGGGAAGAACTAATTCGTTGTTTGTTTTGCAAGTTGGTGACAAGTAATTTCCTCTCCTCCCAAGCCATATGGGTGGCCGCCCTAAGCAGGGCTGGAGGAGAGACAAATCACAGCCCGGGCCTCAGGACCTCCCACCTGAGTGCACACGGTGTTCTGGACGAGCCACAGGCAAGCTGGGAGCCCATCTCTGCTTTTGCTTCACTCCCTAGGGACCTGGAGTCCCTAATCCCCCCCCCCCCCTCACCACAACCCCACAGTACGGGCACCCACTGGGCACCCTCTACAAAACACCAAAGAAGGAAACCTCAAAGTGGATCATTCAGGCAGCAGGGAGGGAAGCTTCGGAAGCTTTGAGGATATATTCCAGAAAGAGGCCTGAGATGTGAGCCTGGAGACTTGGGTCTCAGAGCCGGCTCGCTGCCGGTGGGCTGGAAGACTAAGGCTGTTCACCTTGTCCTCTTCAAGTTCTACTTCCTCAACTGTGAAATGATCAGCCCGGGCAGAATTAAACCAAGGACCAGAACAAAATTGCTTCGTGGGAGGGGAAGGGGATTCCTTTTCCACCACGGGCAGTGCGTGTTTGGGATCATCAGCAGGTGGGGGAAGGCGGACAGACAAGAGGCCATTTCTGTGTTCAGCACACACTGATCAAGCACCCACTCCCTGCCAGGTGCATTTCTGGGGGCCGGGGACAGAGCAGTGAACAAAACAGACAAAGACACCGCCCCCCCCCCCCCCGCCGGCCCCCGGTTTGCGGACCTCACGTTCTAGAGCAGGGTCACATTGAAGCTATTGGAAGCTTAACAGGCCACATGGTCTCTGTCACAACTACTCACTTCTGCTGTTGATCAGTGTAGACAGTACAAAGTGTGTGACCATGGCTGTGTTGAAATAAAATATTCTTTACAAAAGCGGGTCGTGGGCCATATTTGGCCTATGTTCCATCTATTCCTGAGGCCTGTTCCAGGGGACCCACCCTGGAACATTAGCTCTTCTGTCTCTGATGATGGAGCCAGACACGGCCCAAAGAACAGAGCCTCAGCCCTGCGAGAGCTCGTGCCTTGAAAAACCACCAGCTTCCAGCTGCAGGACCTGTGCTCCCTCCCCTCCCCTCCCTCCTCTCCTCCTTTCTCCAAGTTTCACAAAGGGGCTTGGGACCTCCTTATCCAACCCCCCTATACACTCTCCCTTTGAGCCCAGGGATGTCCTTTCCCACAGTGGTTGCCGTGGAGAGAGGGAGGTAGAGGGAATACAGAAGACCCTCAGAGAGTGGGTCCCGAGTGGGAGGCCAGGCCAGGGTACGTAGGAAGTTCACAACAGGCCAAGGTGCTGGGAAATTACCTCCTCCAGCCTCTTCCCCTGTATTCCCTGACTCCACCCTCTCACCCTTGCCCAGCCTGGAGCTTCCTCTGCCTCTCTGTGGCCAAGTCTCACCTCCTACAGGATGCCCACCCAGGTTGACTCTCTTGGATCAGGTCTTTCTTGTATCTCTCTGAATCAGCCGGCCCTCCACACACAGTGACATTTGTTTCCTGATTACATGAGTGCCCCACCTCGGCCCTTGTTCCCATGAGGGTGAGGGCAGTGTCTGTACCACCAACAATCAGCCAACACACAGAGCATGTGAGCAAATACAGCCAAGGGGACAGACATCTGCCTAGCTCATCACTCCAGATATGTGAACAAAAAGTGCTTACTGTTATAACCACTGAGACTTCCTGGCCATTTGTTATATACAGCACTGTCACCACAATAGGTAGCTGACACATTTATGGTTACAAATTTGGACGCTGGAGTCCAATTCCCTGGGATCAGTTCTTGGCTTCACCAAATACTAGCCGTGTGGCTTGGAGCAAGTCACCTAGCCTCTCTGGCCCTCAGTCTTTTCATCTATAAGGGAAAGGTAATAATACAACTCACCTCATAAAGTGTTGAGAGAATTAAATGAGATAGGTCGTGTCAAGTGCTTAGAATAGAGCCTGACACGTGGCAGATGGTCAAGAAATACCAACTCGATACTGCCGTTCCAGAGCTGGACCAGAACTTGCAGGGATACATTTCCGGGCCATTCCCACTTCTGCACAGTCTTATGGAAAGGGACTCCCACCCCCTGCCGCTCCTGGCTCGACCAGAGTTACAGTGAGTTACTAAAGATTCTTTCCTCAGTGGCTGCCTCGAGCTCTTAATCTCTGCGGCTCAGGAGAAAAGCCTCCTGGAGGAGACGCCAGCCGAAGACGCTCCAGCACCTTGGACAGAGCCGATTGGTTGGGCTTCCGTCCACTGGCTCCTCCGCCTGGGAGCTTAAGGAAGGAGCAGGCTTTGCCTCGGAAACGCACACTTCGGTTGTGAGATCCCCGGCCGCGTGGACCCAGTGCCAAAAAATCTGCGTGAAGAGCAGAGAATTCGGCCAGCAGCGCAGCGTGGGGGAAGGCAAGCATGTGGACGTCAGGCAGGGCGGAGGACTCGCCTTCCAGCTGCCTGGTGGGCGCGGACATGGGCCTAGAAATAGTGATGAGGCAGCGTGGTAAAAGGGAGACTCAGCATCCCGAGGAAGCGGCCGCTGAGCGTGTGTGCGCGCGCATGCGCGTGCGCGTGGGGTGGCGAGGAGCTGTGTTCAGGTCCGTGGCCTGAGCTGGATTTCCGTGCACGAGTCTGAGACGAGAAGACAGCTGTCTGAATCCCGACTTGCCAGGAGTGGAGGCTCGCAGGAGGCACACAGGGACACACAGGGGAGAGAATCTGGGCCTGGCCGTGACACCGGCCCCACAGTCCCCATCCGGAACCTGGAAGCCAGGCCTCACTCTCTCCGGGAGGGTTATACGGTGCTTGCCCAGTGTGTTACATCACCCGCCAGCGGGGCTGAGGGATCACTCCGTAATCACCCACATCGATATTTCTGCAGCGAAACGTCTGGACGGAAACATTAAGTGAGATAAATAAACACCATAAATAACCTCCCATCGGCTCAGGCTGGGTTCTGCCACCAAATCAGTTCGAGTCGGGTCCAGTCTGGCCACCAAATGGATCACCAAAAAAAAAAAATTTTTTTTTTTTTGTTTTGAAAATCTCAATTGTCAGATCTTTTCCGATTTCTGGGTTGCCGGTAAGAGGTTGCGTTGTGGATTCGTGAGAACAAAGTAAGAATGAAGGAAGGCATGGTTTTCGGCGGCCCCTCCATTGAGTCCATGTGTGAGGTCGTCCATCAGGAGGTCAGCCCTGCTCACAGGCTGGCTGGAATGTTCATCATGGCCCTAAATCAGGGGCGTGGCCTCCTCCATTTGGTGATGAAGGGGAAAGGCAAGGTTGCCAAGGTCATGGGAGCACCTAAGTCACCACACCTGGTAAGAGGAGGCAGGGGCATAAAAGAAGCAAGATGTACTCAGAGAATCATCTGGAATGACGTACTTAGGAAGAGAGTTCATTCAGTATGAACTAAATGGCTCATCAGCTGAATTTGCACCCTGTGGTCTGTTTCTGTTTGTATACAGAGTAAGAGAAAGACGAGGCCTTGAGGACACCTGACCCTTTTCCCAGGGGGCTTCCTATCATGATGTCCTCCTGGAAAGAGATGCCAGCAGGCTGATCCCTCCTCTGGGCTCGCTCTGTCCATGCCTTCTCTCCCCACTTCACAGATGGAGAAACTGAGGCTCAGTGCACAGTGTCCTGTCTGAGGGCCCGTGTTGTCTTCGCGTGACAAAAATCGTGGCATTCGAATGCGCCACATACGATATTATGAATAATGACACTTATGCATTAGTTGAGCACTTATTATATGCCAGGCCTGGTTCTGTGTGCTTTATGCATATTATCTCATTTAATATAAGCTGTGGGGCTGGACTGGAAGCAGGTTTGCTAAAGGCGCTTTATAAATGCTTGGCTTCTAGCTGGCGGGTGTGAACAGGACGCTCTTGAAGCTGGAGCCAGATCAGAGATTAGACCCCAGAAGACAACGGGGCGGGGCGGGGCGGGGAGAGGGGAGAGGACCGCCCCTTATTCAGAGGGAGGGAGGGCAGTGCAGGCTCCTGGCAATGTTAAGATAAATGAACAAGGAAAACAATCACTTTATTTAAATGAATTGAGGAATATTTGGTTTCACTCTGTAAGAAGAAGCAGTTAAAGGGGTTTTATTTTATTTTTGGCCCTAATAATATTACAATCTCCAGGCTGGTTATTATCTGTCACTTTCCAGAGAAGATTGAAAAGAAAATAGTTTTATCCCAGGCAATTGCAAACCGTTCCGTTTGATGAGTTGTTGTTCCCACTTAGAAATTACATGCGCCGGTGTCGGGTGACCTGGCCCGGCTGGGTGGCTTTGCTTAACTGGCTACAGAAGAGAGGGAGGGTGAGGACGGTCTCCTGCCTTTTCCTTTTTGACAGGAGTCCCCAAAATGCAGTGTGTGTGAGAGTCCCGGGGATGGGGGATGGGCAGGCAGGGAAAGACAACGCAGCCCCCGGTGGGACCTGGGAATCTGCACTTTTTCACTGGGGCTCTGGGGGCTGTGACTCTGGGCCCTACTTAAGCCTGCCTGGCTGGGACTGGGTACGGCTCTGAGAGACGCCTAGAAGATGAAGATTTGGAAGCTGCCAGAGCAGGAAACGGGGCTCAGAGATAATCTGATACATTCACATCACGGGTAGAAACCAGAGCTCCACGGTCCCATAGCAAGTAAGAGGCTGAACGGGGCCAGAACTCGGATGCTCAGGGCCACACTGGTTCCACGACACCATGATGCCTAGACGGGAAGCAGGGGGACTGGAAGAACCCCAAAGCCTTCCTTCTCTTTCCTCGGGCTCATGTCAGCAGGAGAGTCACAAGTGAGGACAAGAACCCAGCTGGGAAAGCGCAGCCTATCCTGGGCATCAGATCAGGGCCATTCCCGAGGTGGGCTTTCAGCAACGTCCCGCAGAGGATGCCGGCATTGGGTTCTCTGTACTGTCTACCCCCCTCCTCAATCCACACCTCTGCTGGTGTCTCGAGGGTACTGAGCCCTCCCTTTGCTGTCTTCGAGATGCAGAGGGCAGGGAGGGGGAGAGGAGGGCTGTGGGCTGACCTGGGATGGGAGGGGAGGGGGCTGATTAGTCCCCTTGCCGCATCACTCACTGTGTGGTTACAGCTGCCAACCATCGCTCCGGATACAGACCCGCCACCGGAGCCCCCCGCCCCGGAGAGCACAACAGGTCATGAGGCCAGGTTTCTGCCAGAGCTCTCCTGAGATGGAATGGCCTTGGTTCTCAGCCAAAAAAAAGACCCTCCCTCAACACACGATTTGGTCCTCAAGGCGGTGAGGCAAGTCAGTGCTTCGATGGGACTTGCACTGGTTTCTGGCTTCCAACCCGCTCTAGGATCCAAAGCTCGCGCACGTCCAATCGGGAACCATGCTGCTACAGACCCAGCAAACACACTGTGCACCTACTATGTGCCAGACACGCATGCTAGACTGACCCCATGAAGTCCCCATAGTGACACTGACACTGGAATTACCAGCCCCACTTTCTGGAGGAGGCACTAAAGGGAGTCCTGCTGACTTCACAGAGCCAAGCTTCAGACCCGAGCCCTCTGACTTGGTAGCAGGTGCCCACCCACTCCACACCCACGGCCACGTGCCCAATCTGCCGCCCCCCTCACCACCCTCTGCCCGGCCCGGGTCTTCGGCTGCCCAAATAATAGAGTGTCCCCACCCCAGAAGCTGTCCTCGGTAATGGCAGACAGATGCCCAGAGCTCCCCTCCCCCCGACCCTGGCTGGGGAAGGGCCACGCTCTGTGCAGCGTCAGCATCACCTGAGAGGTGGTTAGAAATGTGAACTCGGCGCCCCGGCCCGGACCTAGACAACCAGCATCCCCGGGGGGCGGGGCTCCAGCCGTTTCCTTTAAAAACCCTGTCAGGGGATTCTGGCGCACACCTAAGTTGTAGCAGGTCCTGCCCTACAGCGTCTCCGGAAGCCCCTTGGGGTTGGAGGCGGCTGTTGAGCCTCGGTCCCCAGCTGCTCGATAGCACCCTCCTTACCGGCCAGCCTCCCTTCCCCGTGTCACGTCCCCACTCTCCGAAAACGCTTCCTGGGTCACCTCCGGAATAGAGGAGTCAGGCTCGTGAGGACAGACCTGATCCCCAGCTCCTTCTATGGCATCTTAGAGGCAAAGGTGAGGAGAGGCCTTCTGGGTGCTGGGGTGGAGGGTGAGTTCCGAGAAGTGCCAGGCCCTCCTATTCTGGCCCCAAATAAACACCCGGGTCCAAGACCCCCGATGGACATTTCTTCTCTCCCTCCTCCTCCTTCACGTCTGACATTTACGGGGCGTTTCTTTTGGGCCATTCTGACACGTATCATCTCATTTAACTGCGACAACAATTCTCTGGAGAAGGCGCTGGGATTAGCTACCTGATAGGAAGGGACTGAGGCAAAGTGAGGTTGGCTGGCCTAGGGTCCCCCCGCCGGGAACTCCAGACAGTCTGACCTCGTATTCGAATCGGCAGGAGGAAGCAATGATTCGACAGGAAGTTGCCTCTGGCTGCTTCTGGCCTGAAGGCAAAGGGATGGCCCCAATCTTTTCACCTTGGCCCCATATACTCACCCCTCACCCTCCACACATTCCCTCACTCAGGTGACCTCAGTGAGCATCACGTGGTCAAAGCCCACGCTAGCCGAGACCAGCCCGTGTATGCGAGTTCCAAGCATGAGGCAGAGCCTCCACCAGCGTCCCTGGGCCTCTTGGTTCGTGACAGGCCTTAGGTCCCAGGACCAGCCACTGGCCCTTCCCTTGACACGGACAGGGAGTCACTTGGGAAAGCACATTGGACTTTTATTTCCTGGGACCACTTCAGCATCCCTCCTTCCCGCCCCTTCCCTGATTCTTCCCTCACCCCCTCTGTATTCCTCCAGCCCAGAGAAGAAAGGGAACTAACATTTGCTACGAACATTCCAAATGCCAAGCACCATACTAGAAGCTTCTTTTAAACCCGCCCCAAAGCGATAAGGGGGCAGCTGTTATAGCTATCGGAGAAGGGAGGAGACCGAGGCTCAAAGATGAAGAGATCTGACCAAGGCCATACGTGTGGCAGGTGACAGAGCTGGACCCTGGACCCAGGTTTGTCTGTCACCAGAGTGTGCGCATTGCCCGGAGCGCCATCGGTCCCTGCCACGCGTGCACGCAAATTCCTTCCCGTGGCTACCCTTCCGCTTGAGGGCTTGAGCCCGCCCTTTCCTACACGTGCTGGGGCCTTGCCTCCTAATCCCTTCCCACCTTCACCACCAAACTCTCCCATCCACGGCTCCTTCTCCCCAGCCCGTGGGGATGGCTTCCCCGTCCTGAACACACACACACACACACCCTTGAGCCCTGACTCTCTGTTCTTCCTATTCTTTAACATGAAACGTCAAAAGAGAAGACCCTATCCAGCAGCACGGGGGAAGCTAGAAGGTTCTGGGAAGATGAAGACGCAGTGAACACAGCTCATGGGTGAGTCTCCACCAGGAGCTTCATGGCACCGAGCCCACTGGCCTTTCTCACACCACCTCTTTGTCCCCTAAAGTTAACACAGATGATTTCATTAATGAAAAGCTTCTCTTTTGTTCCATGGTCTTGGGGGCTCCTGGGAGATGGTGAAATACCAGCTTGTATCGAACACCTACTGGATGTCATGAACTTTGCCAGATACTTTCTCTCTAATCCTGGCCGTTGTAAGGTAGGTATGGATCTTCTCATCTCACAGATGAAGAGACCGAGGCTCAGAGCGGTCCCCTTCACCATCCCGGGCATGCCCAAAAGGAGAATCAAGAATGCAAACTCAAGCTAGCCTGGCCCCAGAGTGCCTGGTCTTTGCAATAAGCCACATTTTCTCTCATAAGCTTGGCCTCGGCAGTGCATCCCGGCCCCCAGGGGATCTGGCAGATACCCAACTCCGGGGCGATCTTTTCCATTTTGATGTTTTATTTATTCATCCTAAGACTCAGCAGCCAGACCCGTTTCCTTTCTTTCAACACTTATTACCGTTTTACCTGCTTTCAAAAGGACCCCACCAGAGGCTGCAGGGAGAAGGAGGGAGAAAGGGGCTCTGCCTGGCTCCATGCCTGGCTCCGTACACCATGGAACTCAGACGAACACTTAGGTTCGGGCACTCTGTGGGATTTCGTTGCAGAAAGCTTCTCCAGATTCATGAGAAGGGGAGAGACGGGGACGACTGAGCCTTTAGTAGGTGCCAAGCACTCTGCACCAGAAACCTGACATCAGTGTATACCCAGTCCTCACAAAATCACATGGAAAGACGTATCTCCCTACTTTATAGATGGGGAAACTGAGGCTCAGCGAGGTGGAACAAACTGCCTGAGCTCACACGGCAGCAAACGTGATGGCCAGGACTCGAATGCAGGTCTGAGCTCTTCCTGCAGAGCATGCTCCATACCAGAGGCTTCACTCCACACGTGGGGAAACTGAGGCTCGGACACACCCAAGCTCAAACAGTGACCAAGATCAAGGCTAGGTTTCCTGGCTCCCAGTCTTGTGCTCTTTCTGCCATCTTTTCTGCCTCTGCCCAAGGCACCACAGGCCAAGATCTGGAACCCCAAAGACCACAGGGTCCACCTGGCCCTTCAGGCTCACTAAGTCCCTTCTCCTGCCTCTGGCACATTCTCCTCCTTAATCAGCCAGCCTTGAAAGAGAAAGGGAACAATGAGTGTGGTGGAGAGAAATCCTTTCAATACCCAAACATCCCCTAGAAAGGATTTTGCAGAGAGCAAAGCCCAATGCAAGGAAAGAAGCTCCCTCCCCCTCCATCCCTTCTGTCTTTGCTTCTGTATCTTTGGCGAATGTGTTACCTGAGGAAGCTGGCAGGCTCAAGGCAAGTCAAGGAGCGTGGCTCTTCTGGGGAGACTGGAAACCACCAACTGAGCTGCTGCCTCCCTACACAAAAGTCCCTGGGTTTTGCAGGAGAGCCGGACATGCTGATTTACAAGTTGTACAAATACAACTCAGCAGTCCTACAGCCCCAGTTCAATGAAGAGTGTCATTCACTTGTGAGTGAGTGGGAGACTGCCTCACAAAACGAGCAGGTGAAGGGTTCACGGGGAGGGTCCAGAGGGCTCCTGTGCCCTCTGTCCCGGGACTGGGCAAAGAGATAACAGGGGCTTTCCTCTCAGCTCTTCTCCCCTCCGCTTGGCCTGTCTGAATCCCCAAGGGCTTTAGTTTGCAGACTGACACACAGTAAGCCCTCAGTAAAAGGCTCACTGGCCCGTAGGCTCAGTGCCTCTGCCGCAGAGCAGGAAGTGAGTGTTTGTTGATTGGAATTGAGCTCCATGAATTAGGCATCGTGAAAACTGAGATCGGGTTCTCTATTTCTCCTCCATCCACACCTCAACATAGGTCTCTCAACGTAGTCTAGGAGTCTAGACTGTCACTTGGGAAAGATGCTTGTCCTGGGTGCCTATAGCGTCTCCTGGGGGAAAACTTAGATGTCCTTTATATAGATAAAGTGTAATGTGCGGCCATTCCCAGCAGCTTTCATGTGCATTCTCTCCTCTAACACTGTTAGGAAGTCCTTCCTAAGGTCTAACTTCCATCCTCTTTAGTTAGGATCTATGTACTCCAGGAAATGTAGGCTAGTGCACGCAAAATGGGATGGCAACTATTGGTCAAAAGGAATGTGGAGATTAAAATAAAGTGTGCCTTCTTTTTTTTTTTTTTTAAATAATAACTTCCTCTACTTTTAGCAGCTGTTCAGAGTAAAGTGTATAATTTGCTTGACTGCCCCGGCCCATCGGCTTATCACTGAGGGCCTGGCAACTCCAAGAGGGGAGGATTATGCAAATAGAAATCAGCTTTCAAGAAAGTGGGCTAATCCAATATTACAAAGAGGGCTGAGTTGAGAGGAAAAGGGGAGGCAACTGAGATGGGTGAGTTACAGAGATAGCAAACTGGTTCCTGGCAGGGTGTGGAGCCAACAGGCTGACAGGAGAGAGGGCCCTTGCTGGCCTCTGAGCTAGGGGGGTAGGAAAGGGGACCTGGTCTCCATGGGGCTTAGGCTAGTGGATGGAGATGCTCTTTATTAAATTATTTGTTGCTGGGATGGTCCCTTCTCCCAAGTCTGGCCAAATGCCAAGAATTAGGTGTGGTATCAGGAGGCCTGAAGCTTTCCCACTGAGCTTACTGCATAAAGGTGACCCAAATTCGCCAGGTGGAGCAGACTGAGAATTCAGAAGGTCAGACCAAGGCCTTTCCCTCCCCCGTGGGAAATATCCGGGGCACAGGATACCTCCAAGGTGATGTCTGAGGAAGGCGCTCCTCAATGAAACATGGGAGCCGGCAGCACCGTGGACAGCTCCCAGCAATGCCTTTAAGAGCCTGGCTCCCTTGGTGACCTGGGACCCTGACTTAGGGATCAGCCCTTAGGCTTTCCTTTGGGAAACTGGAAGCCTATTGTACCCCCAACCCCTTGTGGCTTTGGCGGTGGAGGCAGACAACTAAACAGGCAGTTCAGATTCGCTTTGATAAGTGCGATGACTTAGAGGAAGCGGAGGGGATCGTGGAAATGCAGAGCTGAACATCTAACCCAGATTTGGGAGGGGAGGAGAGACTGCCAAACTAAAGGATGAGTCAGAATAGCCCTAGTAAGAGAGAAGAGTGAATATGTTCCAGAGAGAGGAACAGCACGGGCAAAGGCCCAGAGGCAAGGGAGGCAATGGCTTATTGAAAGAAGCTCCCTAGGACTGGAGGTCAGGTGGGAGGGTCTGGTGGGGCTCGTGGAAGATGAGGTGGGCGGGGGACAGATTCCATAGGGCTCTCTGTGGCCTGGAACAGAGCTGGACTCTATCCTGAGGCCAATAGCAGGCTGCTTCAGGGCTTTAGGCGACGAAATGACATACTTAGATCTGCATCTTGAAAGTTCCCTCTAGCTGCCTGGATTGGGGCCAGGCAAGCCCACACCACTGGGCATGTCAGGAAGTGACAATCATTGTGACCAGGGTGATGGTGGAGTGGGCCAGCGGGTGGGGCCTCAGGATGGAGGGCAGCGGGCACACTGGAGAGAGATTTAAGAATTGGAATCGGCAAGGCTTGGGCGGTGTGGAGAGGGAGGAGGAGGGGGCTTAAGGATAAGTGTCAGTGTGTGTGAGCGTGAATAAGAAGAGAGAGGCAGAAAAGGGAAACGGGGTGGAATCAAGAGGGAGGTACAGAGAAAGAGAGGTGGAGTGACTTAGAACAGTGATGGACAGGGAAATGAGAGTGAGGAGCACAGGGAAAGGGGAGGGTCAGGAGAGAGTGCGGGGCATGACAGCACCATCAGCATTAGCGATTCGAGTCTTTATTCCATCACCCGTGTGCCCCGCCACGGCGTCTGTCCATAATCACAGCCTCGCAGCAGGACCGCACAGAAATGCAGGCAATGTTGGGCCTGACAAAAGCTACTCTGCTTGGATGCACAAGGGAACCCCCATAAGCCCCGCAGGGGCACCACTCTGGGTGGGCACGGAGCAGGTGGCCAGGGGACCAAGAGTGGGGTTTGGCTCTTGATTGCTCAGTCCCCTCCTCCAAGCCTTAGTTTTTCACTCTGTAACATGAGTGTTGGGACAGTTCAACCATTCTCTACAGCAGAAAGGGCTAGAGACTGAAAGACCAGTCTGAGCAGATCCAAGCCTGTCATTTGTCCTGGAGTCAGTATATTTTACTTTGTGGATTCAGAACATCTATCACTTGACAAAGCCTAAAGGCAGATGGGCTCTGAACTAACTTCTCCATTTTCTAGAAAGTCCTGGTCTACAGTGCCAAGGGCCCAGTGTAAGGAAGAGAAAGTCACTGGCTCTAAATATGTGCTGGATAGATGGGTGAGTGGATGGATGGATGGGTGGGTAGATGGGTGGATGGATGGATGGATCAATGGATGGATGGATGGACAGACAGACGGATGAGGTGAATGGATGGTCAAACACCTGAATGATCACCGTAGTCTTATGGGCTCTAGGCATGGACGAAGTCCCTTTGGAAGATTGCAGAAGTATGACTGAGCCACTGGCCTTAGGCAGCCTATGTCCAGGAGTAGTGTAGGCATCTGTCTATTTGGTGGTTGATGACAAATTCCAAGGCCATCAGCTACAACCATGTGACACACACTCCTTTGGAAATAACACAGTTTTCAAAGGCACCTGTTAGAACAGCAGGGAACAAGACAGCTGGTAAGAGGCGCTGGGGCCCAGGCCAGGTCAGTTTAGGTGGTAAATCCAGATCTGGTGAATGGGTGGATGGAGAAATAAATGGGTGGATAGAGGTCCTTGGGAGGCTCAGAAAGAGGGACATGAAGACCTGTGAGCTTCAGATAAACATAAACTCTTCCAGCTTCATGAATCCCATACTCGTGAGCCCAACACATTTCTCTCCCACTTCTTAGCTGAGGCGTTAAAAGCAGAAACACAGGTCATCTGCCTGGATCTAGTCTAGGTTCCTACCAGAAGCATGAACTGGGCTGACGCACCTATGCCTCAGTTTCTATATCGACAAAATGGTGACAATAACGGAACTCACGTCACCAAGTTGTTGCCGAGATTAGAGATTGTTTATGAAGTGCACAGCACAGCTCCTGGGACATAGAAAGGGTCCCCCGATGTCATCAATTAGCCCCTTAACCTTGCCTTTCCCCCTGCAGGGCCTCTCTCCATTTTGCCCTAACTGTTCCTACCCTTCAAAGCCCAGTTTAAAGCCTGCATCTTTTAGGACACCCTCCTTGACCAACCTCACTCCACTGTGTCATTTCTCTCCACTGCTCTGTGAGCTCCTGAGGGTAGGGGAACAGTCAAGGGGTCCTTCAGCCTCTCCGTAGAGTGTTCAGTGGGAAGCGCCCAGTAACAATAGACACCTGTCCTGTCCAGGGGAGCTGAGATGACGGCCCCAGATCCTTCAGTGTCCGCACCTCCCCCGTGACTTCTCTTCAAACATAAAATGCTAGTAATAAAGTCATGTTGAACTGGCCTGTACCTTTAATTGGTGCTTTGGCAAAGGACGGATTTCCTGCTAAGCATTAAAAGGCTTTAAAGTTCTCCTTATTGAACTACCTCTGAGAGCCCATGCTGGATCCCAGGGACTGGCAGGATCCAGCCTGGAGGTTCCCTGGTCAGGGCCAAGGAGAGATGAAGGGGTCCCTGTACCCGCCACAAGCCTCCTATACCTTCTAAATTTGATCCAATGCAAACAACAGAAGTCTATTTAAGGATGTTTGCCCGCCAGAAAACAGTGCAGCCCCTCAGACGACTCGGGACGGTTCGGGTTCGCTGTGGTCCCTCTGATCTCCAGACGTGGTGGCAAGGATACTCAGCTGCAAGGCCCCGTGGACCCCGTACAGTGGATAAAGATGCCAGAAAAGTCTGTCTACTTCTCGGGGAAGGAGAAAGCGTTCACCATGGCAGAGCGGGCCCCTAAACTTGCCCTGATCCCAGAGGAGCTTTGACAAGATGCTACAGAGTCGGCACCCAGGGTCGTGGGTATGAGGGGTAGGGGCAGAAGTTCTCAGTGATTATTCCCATCGGTTGAGCACCTACCTCCCAGGTGCCAAGCTCTGAGCTTAGGCCTTTTAACCTACACCATCTCATTAGCCCCCTTCTCTGTCAAAGGTTAAGTAACCAGCTGAAGACACAATGGTGAGAAGGTGGCACAGGGTGGATTCGAACCTGTGGCCTCTCTCACACCCCACACGCTGTTTCTCAGGAGCATGGAGACAGGGAGGAGAGAAGCAGCAGGCCTGGGTGAGCAAGTCCCAGCCCTCCCTCTGTCCTCTCCCCCTCCCCCCCACTCTTAAACTTGCCGAGGAAGGAAAAATGCAGATGTCACGTGATTGCATAGAGAGGCACGTGGAGTGTGCAGACCCGGGCTCTGGCTCCAACCCCTGGCCTCCGCTTAGCTAGTAACCTCCTCCACATCTGGGGCAAGTCCACAGACTCCTCTGGGCCTCTCTTCCCACCTGACAAGCACAGAGGGTGGGCTTGGACCACTCTAAGAGCCATGCCAAGGTCTTTTTTTTTTTTTTTTTCAACGTTTTTTAAATTTATTTTTTGGGACAGAGAGAGACAGAGCATGAACGGGGGAGGGGCAGAGAGAGAGGGAGACACAGAATCGGAAACAGGCTCCAGGCTCTGAGCCATCAGCCCAGAGCCCGACGCAGGGCTCGAACTCATGGACTGCGAGATCGTGACCTGGCTGAAGTCGGATGCTTAACCGACTGCGCCACCCAGGCGCCCCAAGACCAGGTCTTTTAAAAGTGTCGGTCAGAGAGTGCCTCAACCTATGGAACTTTGGAATCAGAGAAAAGGCCACTTGGGGGAATCGGACTCCATCCCGAGAAGGAATATTTACATGTTTTCACTGTCAGGGGTTATAGTAAGAGCGATCGCTCAGTGGGAGCCTACGGGTCGAGCACAGTGCCAGGTATTGTAAGAGTGTTGCAGTTTGTTCACTTCTCTGCATCCCTGTCACCATCGTCCCTGTCCAGGCCACCACCTTTCCTCCCCTGGGAGGCTGTGAGACCCTCCCAACCCTTCTCTCTACTGGCACGTGTCCTGAGCAGAGACAGTGCGGGATGATCGCCAAATCCCATAGTGCTCTCCTCTTCCTGCACAGCCAGTAAAGCTACCTTTTCTAGCCTCTCTTGCAGCTGCAGCCGTGTGGCTGGGTGCCAGCCAGTGGAATGAGGGCAGACAAGACCTAAGCCACTCCCAGACCGACCCATAAGAGCAACTGCATGACTCTATTGCCCGTGTGCCCCCTTTTGGTGGTCACATGCATGACGCGAGGGTAGGACCATGATATGAAATGAGCCTGGATCCCCGAGTCATCTCGCGGAGAAGAGCTGCCCTGGGCAGGCACAACCCGCATCCACATCCACATTTGCTGCATCTAGCCACGGAGCCTGGGGGGTTATTCTGTTAATGCACCACAACCAAGGCTGTCCGGCCGCATACACTCTCCTCTAGCCCAGTTTCTGTGCAACAGCCAGAGGATTCTTTTCAAAACATAATTTGGGATTCTTTTCAAAACATGTTGCTCCCCGGGGCGCCTGGGTGGCTCAGTCGGTTGAGCATCAAACTTCACTCAGGTCACGATCTCACGGTTCATGGGTGCGAGCCCCGCGTCGGGCTCTGTGCTGACAGCTCGGAGCCTGGAGCCTGCTTCGGATTCTGGGTCTCCCTCTCTCTGTCTGCCCCTCCCCAGCTTGCGTGTGCGCGCTCTCTCTCAAAAATAAAATAAACATTAAAAAAAAAACCAAACACGTTCCCCTACTTGAAAGTCTCCACCAAGTCCCACATTATACTATGAAGAAAATCTACAAAGTCCTGGAAGGAACCTAAGTGTCCATTTATAAGTAAACAAAGAAAATGTGGGGTGTGTGTGTGTGTGTGTGTGTGTGTGTGTGTACAATGGAAAATTACTCAGCCACAGAATGAGCCAAGAATGAGATCTTGCCACCTGCAACAACATGGATGGACCTAGAAGGTATCAGGCTAAGTGGGAGAAGTCAGAGAAAGACAAATACCATATGATTTCGCTCACATGGGGAATCTAAAGAAACAAAACACATGGGCAAGTAAAGCAAAACAGAAACAGACTCCAACGCAGAGGAACAAACAGGTGCTTGTCAAAAGAGAGGGGTGTGGGGGGACGGGTGAAACAGGTGAAGGGGAATAAGAGGTACAAGCTTCCGGTTATAAAATAAGTAAATCTCCAGAGATGAAAAGTACAGCACAGGGAATGTAGTCAGGAACACTGTAATAACTTTATAAGGTGACAGGGGTAACTACTGAGCCTCTTGTAACGTATATAAGTGTCACATCACTCTGCTATCTACCTGAAACTAACATAATATTGTACATCAACTATATTTCAATTAAAACAAAATTTAGGGGGTGCCTGGGTGGCTCAGTCGGTGAAGTGTCCGACTCTTGATTTCAGCTCAGGTCATGATTTCACCATTCGAGGGTTCACACCCCGCGTCATGCTCCTTGATGACAGCGTGGAGCCTGCTTGGGACTCTCTCTCTCCTCTCTCTCTGCCCCTCCCCTGCTCACACTCTCTCTCTCAAAGAAAATAATTAAAAAAAAATTTTTTTTTAATCTACAAAGCCCTATGTAAGATATTGCTGCCTCCTCTCTGACTCGTGTTCTCTTTTCCCTCTGCCCTCCACGTCCCAGGCACATGTCTGATCTCGGGACAGTGCACCTGAGCTCATCCCCTCCGTACGTGTCCTCCCTGCCTCTCTTAGATCTTTGCATGGCTCCAATGTCACTTCCTCAAAGGCACCTTTTCAGACTATCCAATCTAAGAAGCCGTGGTTACTCTCTGTCACATCATCCGAAATTACCTACACCATACTCATCACCGTCTGATATTTTCTTGCTAATTGATGAATTAATGGTCTGTCTCCCCACCCCACCCCTCCTAGAGCAGGGATATCATTTGTCTTATTCACCATTATATTCCAGTCCCTGGCATAGTTCCTGGCACCCAGCAGACACTTTGTAAGTGTTTGTGGACTGGGAACATTAACTTTTATAGCTCTGTGAGATGGGAGTTACTATACCCGCGTAGCCCAGGAGGAAACTGAGGCCCAGAGAGGTTAACAGCAGGAAATGGCAGAGCTCAGATTTCAACCTGGCTCTACCTCCACGGACATCCTCTTTCTACACCATAATTGTTGCTTCTTTCGAAGGTATTTTAATTACGTGGAGTTTATGACCCAACACAAAGAAGGGTGTCTACTCTGCCTTCCATAACTTCTCTTTATTAAGTCCTTGCCCTCATGGGTTCCCGGTCTGATGCGGGAGACGGGGTCCTTTTCTCCCGAAAGAACACACAGTCTGAGGCTGAAGGCAGCATCCCAGCTCCTGAATGAATCATCAGAGCATTTACAAAGCAACATGTCGGTGAGAGTAAATGGACAGATGGACAGAGCACGTGCGAATTTACAGGGCACCTAAAAAGTCTCATCTGTACAGACTGAACCGAGAGAGAGCAGGAAAAGGAGACATGGAGGGAAACAGCCAGAGGGACAGAGAAACAGTGACAGAGAGAGACAGAGACAGAGAGCGCTGTGAGCCCTGGGGTGTCCCCCTCCCCCCCCCCCCCCCCCCCCCCGTGAGGGCAGAGCAGACCGTGTCCTGGGCGATCCTGCAGAGGATCACACGTTGCCAAGGCCGCCCTGGCAACAGAAGTGAGTCTCCGGACACAGAGGGAGGGTGGTCGGGAGCCGGGGTCCGGCGGTAGGCTCTGACCGTCACCAACGCATGCGCCCACGGGTTTCCATCACGGCACCGGCTGCCCCAGCCCCTCCTCTGTTGCCCAGTGTGGGGAACGGGAGGCAAAATCTACGATGAGGACACATGATGGCAGGTTTTACTTTTGCAAGGCTGGAACTTCTTCTCTTGCCTCGTGGCTCTGGGCCCATTCCCCGGTGTCAGCCAGAGAGATTTAGGGGCACAGGGAGGGGAGAGATGGGCCCGGGCTTTGGAGTGACGATCGAGCTCTGCCGGCCAAGCCCTCTGAGCTCAGAGAGGCTGCCCGGGACACCCACATGCGGCTCCCCCTGTCCGGACCACCTTTCCATCCCCCTCACCGTCTCTGTCTGGCGAATCGTCGCTCACCTGGATTACTGCACCAGCCTCCAACCTGGGGCCCTCACCTGCCCTGGGCGCCCCAGCCTCCCCCAATCCTCATTCACTGACCTCAGAGCAGACGGCATTCAAATAGGGCGGCGGGGATGTCCCTTTGCCCCTGGGGTTAAGTTCAAGCATCTTAAATAGATACAAACTGACTCAGGCCCCACTGACCCCTCCAGCTGCATTCTGCTTCTTTGCCTCTCCCTGGCTGGCTCCACCCCAGACGGCCCGCTTTTTTCCAGGAGTGCCACGCTTCTGCACCTCAGGCTTTTGGCTAAGTTCTCATTCTTCATACTTTAGCTTATGCTTCCCTCCTCCAGCAAGCCAGCCTGAGCACTCGAGTCTGGGCTGGGGTGGGGGGAGGGGTCCATGCTATGTCCCTGTCATTTGACAAGAGATTCTGGTCCATGCCTTCTCCATCTCCCAACAGGATGTCAGCTCCTTGGGAGCAGAGAGAACCTGTCTGCCTTGTTTGGGATCCTATTCTTAGCATCTGGCACCTCGTGGGCACCCAGAAATATTTGTCAAGTAAGTGAGTGACTTGGGGGTGTTGAATAGTGAATGATTTTTGTCCGGAGGACCTTGCACGGGAGCACGTACCATGTGGCATCATCGGACCTTGTCTTACCAACACCCCTGTCCCAGGGACCATGGCAGGCAAAAGTGAGCATCCTAAATGAATTCTCAAGGCCCCACAGGGGAGGCTGTCTGTCTGCTTCGGTAGCATTTACTCAGCCCCCTTACCCTCTGACCTTCTAGAAAGCCACAACAGCAAGCCGCCCTGTTCTAATGGAAATTCCCAGCACCGATTTTCTCTAAAGGCAATCTATAAATCACGCTGCAGAACGGTACCCGCCCCGCAGAAGTCAGCCTCTGACCGTCTGCCAAACCCTCCCCCACGTCCACGTCCTGCAAAGTTTGGAGATGTACAGAAGGGTTTATCCCAGAGCCTGAGATGAGCTGCAGCGTCGCCTTCAAAGTCAAGTCAGCCGGCATCGGCGGGACCCCAGTGCGCGCAAGGCCCTGTGTGGGGAGCACGGAAGGGACTGAGCGAGGGAGGAAACACCAGCTTAGCTTGCGGAACCCCGTAACCCCAGGGAGCTGCTGCCTCCCCTTCGGGTGGTGTCATGTGGGCATCTCTCTCCAGGGCTGGGGAGCGAGCCTCCCTGCGGTACGGGCACTTCTATTCTTGGGCTTTTCCATCTGAGTGTTTACTTTTCCCGGCTCCTGACTCTTATCTGCCTGGGCGGGCAGCGTGTGGGGAGGTCCCAGCACTTGAAGCACTTATTAAAGACGAGTGTGGACGCTGAAGCCGAGACGCCAGGGGCCGATCCCACTTCTGTCACTTACCAGCTGCGTGGTCTCGAGCACGTGTTTGCTCCTGAGCCTCAGTCCCCGTTCTAGAAAGCCGCACAAGGGCGGTGCCTACCCCCAGGGCTGCTAGGAGGACTGAATGAGCCAATATGTGTGAGGCGCTGAGCGTCCGGCCTAGAGTCAGTGGCCTGGAGGAAATATTAGCTTCTCTTTCTCTTTCTATTGGCCACACGCTTCAGCAAACACTTGCTGGAAAATGTCATTTTTTTGCCCCGTAACACCCCACAGGGGGGCTATTCTTTCCCTCATCTTCCAGGAGGGGCCGGTGACCTGCCACCAGCCACGCAGGCTGGCTCCCGGCTGACAGTTCGCGGGCCGGAGCCCGGGAGCAGCCGCGTGAACTCCCTCCCTCCTTCCCGTCATCTCCCGGGACCCACCTCCACCAGGCGGTCTGGAAGCTCGCTCTCAAAGGCGATGCCCTCTTTCGCTGCCACCGCACTCAGGATGACAGAGACAGGCAGTGGGTGGGGCTGCGGCGGTGGGTGCCGGGCGGGGTTTCCGATGAGGAGAAAGAGGCACAGGCTGGAGCGCCAATCTCACGTCTCCGGAAGCCTGACAGAGCTGGCTCCAGAGTCAGAAGGACTTGGGGTCGAGTCCCAGCCCTGCAACTTTGGGGAACTCACATCACACATATGAACCTCAGTTTCCCTCTCTGTACAATGGAGCTGCTCACAGCTCCTGCTTCGGGTGGCACACAGACAGCTCTTAGCTTAGGGCCCGGCACGACGTGAATAACCAAGGAGTTTCTGGAGGGGGGACTCAAGGAGGGGGGACTCAAGGAGGGGGGGGCTCCTCCTTGAGTCCCAAGGAGTTTCCAAAGCCAGCCTCGGCAGCTGATGGATTTGCTAGAATCTTCTGAGAGCCCGGGGTGGGGGTTGGGGACTGAGCCCAAGGGCTGCCTGGGACGCCAGGAGGCTCTCAAGCTTGTGGCTTGTGCGGGCAGGACAGCTCTTCGGTGCCACGTGGGAGACAGGCTGTCACAAACCCACACAGAGGTTTGGTGTGAATTAATGAATATGTCCAGAGCATGGGGCTCGCTGATTAGGGCCCACGCTGAGTCAGCTCTTTTGCCTTCTCAGTGGGGCAATGGGTGGGGCCAAGTCCACGGCGTCCACAGCACGACGTCCAGGGTGGGGGTGGGGGGGTCAGACTGCAGAGGGTAGTCTGAGGGCAGGACCAGGGCTCTGCATGGATGAAGGGGTTGTCCGGTGGAGGTGAGGGGAGATTTCGAGGTACGTGCTCCTGGGGATGTGAGATGCGGGGAAGCGGGAAGGGGGCCATCTGTGCAAGATGAGATGGGGTAATTAGCTTAGAAACAAGAGCGAGGAGACAGCAGGCAGGAAGTGTGAGGCCTGGGGCCACAAGAGGCCAGCCGGGCTGGCAGTGCAGCCCGCTGGGGACCGAGATGCCAACAGTCTCTTAGAGACATGAATTCAGGAGCAGGGGGCGGCGGGGGAGGGGGATGGCGCAGAGCATGGTCCACAGGCGCAGGGGGAAAGCCTGGGACCGAGGCATGCTGCTGCTCCAACTCACGCCCCTCCTGGCCGGGAGTAAACACTAGAACTGAGACCCTGTAGTTTTTTATTCCAGGCCAGTCCCAGATCCAACGGTAAAAAGAGGGACAGCAGGCTGGCCCGTTCAAGGCCAGGTGTTAGTGTAAGGGCATCTGTCTTCACTTCATCTGCGAGAAATGACCAGTGCGTTTCACAGGTCTGGCTGCCCCTTGGGGGTCAAGGTTAATTACTCCTGCCCCCACGAAACGGGAGAGTCATCAGTCAGGAGGCAGCCTGGCCTGAGGGTTAATGGGGTTTGAATCCCGATCACGACCGAAGGGGCTTTGGGACCTGGAGGGATTGCTTCCCTTCCTCGGGTCTCTGTTCTCAACATGTCACTGGAGAATGTACCCTGACCCTCTCATCCTGCCAAACAGTGACAAGAGTCATGGAGTCATCGAGGGGACGGAGACTAGTTCGGTGCCCGGCACACAGTAGGCACTTAACACGTGCCTGTTCACTGATGAATGCAATATGTCTGAAAAATACGCGGAAGGAAGAAATAAAAATGTCAGGTGGGGAGACTGAACGCCCAGACAATACAAGGAAAGCCACCACATGCTTATTAAAGAGAAGAAATGAATTCATCTAATTTGTAGAATACAAGATAAAGCCCACAGAAAAATCAATTGCACTGCATTCTTACATCCCAGAAACCCACAGAAAATCCGATGAAAAAGATTCTATTTATAATAATAAAAAATAAATACTAAGAGTTCTTTTAATTGGGGACACAAGATATTTGTGTAAAGAAATTATAAAAACCCAATAGAGACTCACTATTAGGAAAACCATCAACATAATTCATTACATTCGTAAATTAAAGGGGAAAAAACCATATGATTACTTCAATAGATCCTTAAGAAGCATTTAATTAATTTTTCTTTATAAAAACTCTAGGTAAAATTGGAATAGAAGTGAACTTCCTTTATATGACAGTAATAGTATTTATCAGAAACCAGCAGCAAATATCATTGGCACTGTGAAAATAAATGCAGTCCTATGAAAAACATCAATAAGACAAGGAAACATTTTTACAAGCATTCTGGAGGTTTTAGACACTAGAATAAGGCAAGAAATTATAATAAGTTTTATAAGTAATGCCAGGCACTGTCCTAATTTATTAGGTAAAGTGCCAACGTTGGGGCACAGAGAGATTTAGTCACTTGCCCAAGGTCACACCATTTCAAAGTGGCAGCGTTAGGGTCTGAACCCAAGTGATCGGGTCCCAGATATATGCTTTAAAAAAATTTTTTTTAATGTTTATTGATTTTTTTTTGAGAGAGAGACACACACAGAGAGCAAGCGGGGATGGGGCAGAGAGAGGGAGACACAGAATCCGAAATGGGCTCCAGGCTCTGAGCTGTCAGCCTAGAGACCGACGTGGGGCTCGAACCCACGAACTGTGAGATCATGACCTGAGCCAAAGTCGGACGCTTAACTGACTGAGCCACCCAGGCGCCCCCCCAATTTTTAAATGTGTATTCGTTTTATTGAGAGAGAGAGACAGAGAGAGAGAGAGAGAGAGAGAGAGCGTGAGCCCATGAGTGGGGGAGGAGCAGAGAGCAAGAGAGAGAGAGAATCCCAAGCAGGCTTCACTCTCAGCTCACAACAGGGCTCGATCTCACAATTGTGAGATCATGACCTGAGCTGAAATCAAGAGTCAGACGCTTATCCGACTGAGCCACAAGCTACCCCTAGGATATGTGCTTTTTTGTTGTTGTTTATTTATTTATTTTGAGAAAGAGAGAGTGGGGGAGGGGCAGAGAGAGAGAGAGAGAGAGAGAGAGAGAGACTGAGTCCCAAGCAGGCTTCCCTCTGTCAGCACAGAGTCCAACACGGGGCTCGAGCCCACAAACTGGGAGATCATGACCATGATCAACAGTCATATGCTTAACTGACTGAGCCACCCGGGCGCCCCAGACATGTGCTGTTATACATCACAAGACACTGTCTCTTGGGTGTTAGAAAAGTTGCTGTTATTTGCAGATCATATAATTGCAGAGCTTAAAAAAAAAATCCCGAAGATTGAAATTTTTTTCAAAAGCCTGACAAGTCAGTAAGACGTCTGCATAAAAGGCAAATATGTCCACATCACAGTTTCCTGAATTCCACCAGGGGAAGAACGCCTAGAGCAGCGCCCAGCACCCTGCCTGGGACATGGTGGGTTCCCAAGAACTATTTGCTGAAAGCTGAATCAACAGAGAGTCTGCCGTCATCTGGAATGACCAAACTGGGTCAGCGACGCAGCTGGATTTCTCAGAGGGATCCGGTGAAGGACTTCCCTCCAGCCTCCAGCTGGTCCCCCTCCAGCACGTGCTCTTAGATGCAGAGGAGGCCTCCTCTGGGGTCCCCGCAACAACCCCCTCAAGCCAGTGAGGCCGTCCCTGTCCTGTCTCAGCCCGACAGCCGGGCGGGAACACGGCACTGTTGTCCCTGCTGGAAAGCAAGAGGGAGGGAAAGCCCAAGTCAGCGCTCTTAATCCAGCGGGCCAGGCCCCCTCCCTTTTCCCCACCGATGCCCAGGGCGTTCTTGGACCCTTGGCAGTGCATGGAGCGCTGTCCTTGAATCTGCCCCATAGCCTGTGTCCACGGAAAGGCGGAGGGCCATCGTAGGAACATAGGAAAGCTATGCCCATATCAGGCTAACATAGGAAAAGCACTTCCCGCATGCCACATTGGCAACCGTGCGACTCATCACCCAAACCAGGATACTTTTGAGACTGGAAGAGGGATGCTCTTAACCATCGCCCTCAGATAGCAAGCACAGCCTGGACTGTTCCAGGCAAACTGGGGCGCACGGCAACTCTCACTGCTCTTCGACGAGGTCGGAGCCCATTCGGCAAGCGCGGATGTGGAGGCTGAGAGGTGACAGCAGGAGAGGTGGAGCCTGGAACTGACCTCCGATCTCTCTGCCTCCAGCATCCCTCAGGCTCAGTGGCCTCTCCACCTCTGGTCCACATACTCCTTGGGGGCACAGGCTGTTCTTCTTTGACACACCAGCAGACACAGGGTCTTGAACATCAGGAGATCGAGTCGGGTCAGCTTGGACTTCCGGGGGTGTTTACGGAACACTAATAAGGCTGGGGTGGTGGAAGCCTGCAGGGGGGAGGAGGCCAGGGAGGGGCGGGGCCAAAGCAGGGCCCCGGGAGTTTCATTCTAAAGCTAAGGAATGACTTGAGCTGGTTCTGTCTCTAAAAGGGCACTCTGGCCACTGTGCGGACACTGGACGGGGCAGGGCGGGGGGTGGGGGAGAAGGGGGCGAAGATTAGAAGCAGGGAGTACAGTTAGGGGCTGCCGATTCTTGGTGGGGATAGAGGCTTGGGGAGAGAGGGGCGGCCAGGACACAGGAAGAAACACGTGCATTCAGGGCAATTTTTTGAATGGAAAAATGGGAGGGCTGTAGGATGGGGGTGGGGGGGAGGAAAAGGAAGGGAGGAGACAGGAGAGACCCCTGGGTTTTTGGCCTCAGTAACCAGATGTCATCTATTGAGATGGGGAGGAATAGGAGGGAATAGATTTGGAGGAGAAATCCAGAATTTTCCTTCGGCCTTGTCAGGTCTCAGATGCTTATCCGATATTTGTAAGGCGGTGTCGAGAGGCTTTTTTGCTTAAAATTCTTCGAGTGTTCCTTGCGGCTATCATCCAAGCTCCATTACATGGGACCCCAGAGGTGGAACGTTCTTCTTGAGTCCCTGACTGCCACCAGCCCCCTCCCCCTGCTCCAGCCCTCCATCCTTCACCAGTGTCTGATGGGATTCCAGTGGGCCGCCCTCTGGGGCTTGCACCTGTCCTTCCTCAGCTCGCCATTCCCTCTGTCCCCCTCCTCCTTCCAGAACGGCTCCAGACCAGGGTGGGGGCCCCTCGCCTGTGCCTCTGTGACATCCTGTCTCTCCCTGCACAGGGTGAGCCAGGGACCTCACCCCTGTGGGGCGCCCGCGTCCCGCACAAAGGGATATTCATCGAGTAAACAGGGTCAAAGGGAGATGTTTCAACCACTTAAGGAAATAAGCAGCTTTCTAACACCCTCAATTATTTTGGAAGCACCTGCTCACATATAATTAATGTGCCGATTCAAGTGATTATTATCGCCATTAAAGCGGGTCCCCCAAGCACCACTACTCAACACTTGTTTAGACACATCTGAATCCCTCCACTGCCTGCAAAATAATCACAATCGTCAAACTCAGATTTCATCTCCTGAACTAGAGTCTCCAATTCAGACTTCCTGCTCCTCTGGGCTGCCCATCTAACCTCACTAGCAGGGTTCCTGAGGGCTCTGCGCCACGGTTCGAAGAAGACCCCTCTTCCTCTGGACGGAGCCACCAAACACTTCCCCACAGTCGCCAAAGGGACCTGGGGCAGCCGCCCTGAGTGAGTGAAGAGCCCGGGGTGGGGGCAGGTCCTGTCCCCTCCACCTGTCTGCTCCGTGCGTTGGTCTCCGGGTGGGGGAAGTGTGCTGCGGCCTCGGCCCTGCGGGTGGAAGCTGTTTTCCCTGGGGTCCTCCTCTTAGGTTGACGGCCACTGCACGGCTCTGCAGACGGGCCCCGGGCTGTGTCACCATGAGAACAGCCCCAGGCAGCCTGACCCGGACAGCGCCCACCCAGCCCACCCTCTCCGAGTGGCGGGGGTTCCGAGCTTCCCCAAAGGGGATCCAGACGGCCCCCGTCAGTCCCGTGGACCAGCCCTGGCGCTGAGAGGGTCGGGCAGTAGGGGAAGTCAGACAAGCTGGTACAGAACCCGCTCCACCTTACCGTCTGGGAGGCCGGGGGCCAGTTACTTAACGTCCCTGAGCCTCAGTGTCCTCAGCGCTAAAGTGGACAACAGTATCTGCATCCAGTGGTTTCTATGGGCATTCAGTGAGGTGACTCTGAACGGCCCTCACACGCCTTGCCCTGTGCCACAGGGATGGCGTCAATGGTGATTAAGGGGGAGAGACAGGCTCCCCAGGCCACAGGGGTTCAGCCCTTCCGAGGGTCCAGCCCTCAGGTCACCTGTCACTCTGGGGAAGTCCCTCCCACCCAGCAGTATGGCATTTCTGCCTTCTGTGGAGCCTTCCAGAAGGCATTGCTCTTGGGAGTCAGATGGCCGGGTTTGGAGCGTGACCGGCCGTTCTTCGGTCGCACAACTGCTACGCAGCCTAGCATCAGGACCCCAGCTCCGAAATGGGAATGATGGTGTCCGGGCTGCAGGGTCCATCCTGCCCTCCCCCAAGGCTTCCTGAGTCTCTGAATGCCCCAAGATGCTTCGTTCATGGGAGCACAGGAAGGTGAGCCTGCAGAGGACGCAGGGGCCACAGCTTACGGTGACAGCAGGGATTCTGGTTTCCATCCTGAGAACAACAGGGATGCTTCCTTGATGTGTTTCAAGCAGGGGAACACGGACACAGGCGTGTCTTCAAAGGCCTTTGGCTGCAGAGTGGCCCTCTGGATCCGATCTTACCAATTTCCTTCAGGTTCTCGCCTCTTCTTGGCTCCTAGGGGTCTGCCGTTTCGTCCCCTTTGAAGGTTCACTTAAGGGTGGGGCACCCACATGAGTGTGATTCTCAGAACACCCACAATCCACGACTCTCCTGGGGAATCTAGAACTTTCTGGAATGCTGGCGTCCCACACTTGATGCGGATGCTCCATCCCTACCTCGTCATGATGTCACTGCTGGGCAGCTGGACTTGACACAGCATAGAATATTCCAGAGCTGGAGTGAACGGCATCACCCTGCTCTGTGCTCACTTGGGCCACAGGAAGCCCAGAAATCCTTTGTATTGCATTTCTGACCGGTGACCATTCTAACATTTGCTTAGACGCTTCCAGGCTGGGGGGACGCTCCAGTCCCCAAGACACCCCATCCAAAATTGATAAGCTCTTAATTGTGAGAAAATCTGTTAGCTCATCCACTAAGAGTTTACTTTTCGTCCCTCAGAGCCACATAAACTGTTCGTTCATTCATTCATTCGTTCACTCACTCACTCACTCACTCATTTATTCATTGTCTAGGTTATGTGCTCAGACACAAAGACAAAGGACACTGGATCCTTACCAACAAGGGGTCCCATTCTGGGAGAAAGACATTCCACTATTATAATTAATCACCCCATTGAGAACTCTCGGCTAGCAGATGCCAGTCCTTTTGGGGGGCAGTTACCACAGTGTCCAAGCATTTATTTGATGACCTTTCATGTACTAGTCATTGCCCTGCTTAGCTGCAAGCGTCATACAGACAAGGCTATGTTGTTCTTACTCGGCGCTCTATTCCCAGTGCTTGGCACAAGGTGTCCAAGAAGTATCTGCCCCATCGATGAACACATGAGTCCAGTGCGTTAAGTCACGAGGGAGGCTTCTCGGCATGTAGAGAGCATCACGAGACTCTAACTCAGCCTGTTACGGTGACTGGATGGGGAAGCAGCTGGAAGGGGAAAACGGACTGGGGGGAGGGAGGTTGCTGGGAATGACCTTGTAGCTGACCTTCAAAGGCAAGTGGAGTTTGCCAGATGGCGCAGGCAGAGGGCAATGCAGCACGTGCATGGGCACGGCGGTGGGAGAGAGCGTCCGCACATTCCAGAAACTGCAAATGGGCCTTAGGATGGGAGCGATGGGAACTCGGTAGGAAGCAATGCTGTAGAAATCAGCTAACACAGCTTGAATCACGAAGGACCTAGTAGGCTGGGCCAGTGACCTTGAATGTGATCCTTAAGGTGATGGCACGCTCTCGTAAAGGGCGGGGTCAGAGGTGGGAGTGCAGTCACGTATGATCGTATGATCGGTGATGGGCTGTGCATTCTAGAAAAGTGCCGGGCTGTGCCTGTCTGCAACAGAGAGACTGTCTGATTGCCCACGGGTGTCTCTGAGTCCCCTGGTAAGAGGGCACAGTGGCCCTTCACACGAGCCTGACACAACCAACTAGGAGATGGGCCGAGGAGGAGAAGGAAGGACTTGAAGGGGAGGAGGACCCCGGGCTGGTGTTCTCGGAAACATCCCTCATTTCAGTCACCTTACTTTCTTTCAACGGCGGGCGGGAGCACAAGTTTACCTTTAATCCTTCTGTGACAAGTTAAGTCAGCCCCTTGTCACTTAAACCCAGCAGGGCTAAGTCACGCCAAGCCCGCTGGAAATCACACTCTGGGCCCAATATAGCACCCAGCGTCCACAGGCTCAGAGGCCCGACAGCAGCTCGGGGCCTCTCCACCTCTGAGGAAGAGTGTCCCAGCCTCACCTTGAGAGCACCCCGAGCAAGAAATGCCAGCCTCTTCCCCCAGCCTAGGGTCCCCTGGGGGAAGGAGAGAGGCTGGTTGCAAGGCGGGGAAGGGGTAACACATTCTCTCCACATCTCACCTCGACCCTTTTATTTTACTGATGAAGATCCTGAGGCTCAGAGAGGGAAACTGGTTTTCTCAAGGTCACACAGCAGGATGTTTGGTCCCGGAATCCCCCTCTTTTCTCTTCTGTGCACTTGGTAAGCAGGGGCAAACTCCCCAGACCGAGCCAAGTCATCAAAATGTTCACCTTGGACCTGCCAGTCTACTGTATCTTTCATGTCCATCCAATGCGAGAGTTTATTCCTGGGGGGGGGGAGGGGTCCAAGTGTGGCCCAGTAGAATGTCTTGTCATTTGGGGGTCCCTCTCGACACTTTGGGAGCCAAACGCCCTTATCAGTCTTGTATGAAAGTCTCCAGGCAGAGAACTCGGTCTCGTTGCCAGTATCAGAAACCTGGTCTTAATCCCCCAAAGAGTGGATTTCTCTGGTCAAAACACCTTCCCTTGTGCCAGGGAGAACAGGGATCTATTGCCAAGGCCAGCCTTTCCTTTCTTGCATCCTCATCTCCTTCTCCCACCCGAGGGCATCTGTGCACACGTCCAGGCTGACTGTCCTGTGATGTCTGGGCTGAGCCCACCCGCCCGACGCCCTTCCCATGTAAGCTTGACTACGTACAGCTCCCTCTTCCCGCCAGGTCCCCAGAAAGCTCGTGGATCACGGGCTCTTTGACGCACCCTTGGAGCCCCTTGGTCTCCTAGATCCACCCTGAGTGGCGGCCCTGATGACCCAAGGGTGGAGATAATGACGCCCTGCTCATTTACACTCATGAGCACCTAGACACCTGCTACTGTGGTCACAGGGCGATGGCACAGACCCCTTTGAGAATATTCAACCCCTTTCCTTCCCCCCTGACCCAAAACGCACATCACATTTTAGGCATACTTTCTGGGGTTTCAAGTAGAAGCCCCAGAAGCTCATCTCCCTCCTCCGTAGGGATCCAAAGATCCCACATAAGGACGCTGGCCCGGAGTCGGCCAGCACCACAGCGCCTACTGGAGAAGCAGATAAATAAAACTCAGCAACAGACGCAAAGGCCGGATGAATAACTAAAATACCAAGTGATACCTCTCTAATGGAAGTGCGTACAAAATGCTGTGGAACTTCGCAGGAGGATCTCTTAATTCTATCCTGGTAGGCGAGGTCAGAGGCCTCACAGAGGAAAGAATGAGTAAGGCTTGGCCAGGCGGAAAGAGAGGATTTAGTAAGCTAAGTGCAGCCCTATTTCCCTGCTCCGTGGGTGAAGGAAACTGGCTTGTCTGCAAGACATCTCCTTTGTTTCACACAAATCCCTGTGAGATGCTCAGGGGGGAAGGCGAGCAAGCCTATTGGGCAGAGGAGGAAACAGATCTTTACAACTTAATGAAGCTGGACCCGAAGCTCTCCCCTTGGGGGAAGCGGGTCCACCTCACCCTTTCTCTCTCCAGCGCTGAGTATCGTGCCCAGCACGGAGCAGAGCCTCAAGGAGGTTTTGTGAACGGCTTTCACCCCAAGGCCACTGAGTTAATCAGTTGGTAGAGCCGGGATCTCTCCCCCAAACGCCAAACACACCGCCGAGTTCCTCCAGGATCCCCCAAACATTCTGGGAGGAGAGCAAGTCTGGATTGCAAGGCTCGGCAAGTTTGGAATAGATAATGTAGCTGGTAGCTTATGAAAGACATACAGACGGAGAGGGACCAGATAGAAACAATTGTCTGTATGTTACTGCAAAGGTTTGTCCAGAAGGTCAAGGTCAAATCCCCTGAATGGTTGAAACCTCGAGGCATGCCACAGCTAGCCAGCCTCAGTGCTTCCTTCAGCCCACTCCCGGCAGGCTTCTGCCCCACTAACTCCAAGGAGACTGCTCGTTTCCAGGCTCCCAGTGGGCTCCATGTTGCAAATCCATGGTCATTTCTCTGTTCTTGTCCTAAGTCATCTTGCTGCAGCATGGGACACAGCTGGCTCTTCTCCCTTGGGACCTGGGACATCCACTCGCCTGGCTTTCTTCACATCTTGCCGGCTGCTCCTTCCAGCCTCTTCCCTAGTCTCCTTTTCTCTAAATTTTGAGCTCCCCAGGACCCAGCAACTGTGTGCTCTTCTCTTGCCCGTCCCCCCTCCCCTTCTGCCTGTCATCTCACCCAGGCCCACCGTTCATATCTGACGCCACCCCCCCACCCCAAGTATAAATCTCCAGTCCTGACCTCAGTCCAGAACCCCAGACTTATAGCCCCAGCGGCTGCTTGAACAACTCCAGCCCCACGTTAGGGGCACTTGTGACTTAACACAAGTGACAGAGAATCCCTTCCAGCCTTCTCCTCCCCTCCCGTCCTTCTGGCCTCAGGAAATAGCACCACTCCCCCCACCCCAGCTGCTGGAGCCTGAAAGCCAGGAGTCACCCCAAATGCTCCTTGCCTCCCTCCCGTCAACACGTTAGCAAGCCCACTAGATTCCACCTGCAGTTTAGGGAAGAACTCCATTCCTTCCCACCGTCTCCACTGCTGTCACCTCTGTAACAACCTCCACGTGGCCCCTCTGATTCCAGTCTTGCTCCCCTACAACCCATCCTCCACCCAGAAGTGACCTTTCAATAAAGTGAATCGGGTCCCGTTACTTTCCTGCTCCAAACCCTCCAAAGCTGCCCTTGGAATTAACTCCAGACCCAGCGCCCTGGGGCACATGGCCTGGCGTCAGTGGTCCTGCCCGTCCATCTGTCACACCTTATCTCTTAACTCCCCACAACCGGCTGCATTCCAGCCCCTCGGTGGACTCGCTTTCTGTCCCTTGAACACGCGAAGCTTGTCACCAACGCATGTTCTCTTCTCTCTGCCTGGAATGTTCCACCTCCATCCCTTAGCAAGGCGGGTTCCTTGTTGCCTTGGAGGTCTCAGCTTAAATGAACCTTTTCCTGACCACCTAATCCCATTCTACCCCGCCAGATTATTTTCATTAGATGCACTGCCCTTATCATTACCTGCCGTTTTTCCCGTTCGTTTATCTTTTTACCTCCCCCTGCCTCTAAGCTAAACCACAGGCTTTCGGGATCTTGCTGCCCTGTTCCCTGATGCACGCCCAGTGCCTAAGACCATCCTGCTTAGTAACTACATGCCGAATTAGTGTCGAATGACTGAATGGGGCAGCTAGCTCCCATCGGAGTTTACCATGCACCAGGACATGGTCCCTGGCTGGGCCAAGGGCATTACAAGATGCTAGAGTGGGCAACCCCTGCCCCTTTTAGAGCCAAGCCATCATTGAAGACCTGGGATTAGGGGCCGCAATAACTGCAATTCACACTTTTACCTCTAGGGGGCGCTTACGTTTTCTCCATCACTCCACCCCCAGAAGCCTGAGCTTTGGGGGGAAAGGGTCTGGGATAGATTCAACCTGTTCCTGAGGGTGCAATAAAAGGATTGCAATGGGACTAGACTTGGAAATGTGTTCTGACTTCCTCTTTATGGGTGATTAGAGTTGTTCTATAATCAGCTGTCCTTTGGCAGGCCCTCCTTCCACTTATGCAACAGGGGTGACGAGATTGGGCATGGGGCATTCTTCATCAGAGACAGCCTGTCCCTCTGGAAGGCCAGGGGCGAGGGAGGGGGGCCTAAACAAGGCAGTTCGGACCAGCTTGGCTCCGGCTCTGTGAAGAACGTGTCTTGCTTTTCTTACTCCCTTCCTCGTCCAGATTCAGGAGCTGTGAGATCAGGTTGTGGGTCCAGGGCGGGAACAAGGAAGAGCCAGGTTGGCTCCAGGCCAGAGGGGCCCGAGGGGTGGTCCAGCCCACTCCTCCAGGACTTAGGTCCTCCTCTACCCATCACCAAGAGTGCACCTGCCTTCTTGCCCTTGCTGGTATCATTGGACTGTTATGTCCCCTTATGATCGTCACTTTCTATTTTGGTTTCGGACAACAAAACGTCGTCAAGGACTTACACTAGGAGAGAGCCAATGCCAGCAATACCCTTTTGAAATAACTCTTTGCTTCAGGGAGAGAAGAGCTAAGATCCATTGAAAGGGCTTAGCTATGTGATGACAATTTCCAAGAACTGAAATCCAGCCAGTTTGCCAGCATAACTGCACAGAAACAAAGAGTGTACCATTTTACATTGTCTCTGCCTGTCTGCCTGGGGACTGTAGGTGGTAGGATGGAATTCAAGGAATCCGATGATCCTTGGCGATCTTCTGAAAAGACCTGCCACCCTCATTCTATGACTTTCCTTCCTCGATCCCTTATCCCTTAAGCTACCAAGAGACATGGGAGGACAACGGCCACCATTGATTGAACAGGTGCCACAACAGAGCCAAGCCCTGGGCTTGTTTGGTTGCAGACATCATCTCATTGAAGCCTACAACGTAGGGGTTTGCATGCCCAATTCCACATGAGGTTTCTAGAATGCAGAAAGGTTAGGTCACTGCCCAGACACATACCCTGAACTCATATGCGCGTATCCTGACGCCTCAGCCCTCTATCTTCCTACCTTACCCTTCCCAGTCTCATGGTCCAGAGCAGCCACACCCCTACCCCGGAGGCATCGAGCAAGGCCCCGGGGTGGGAGCTCGCCCCAGCCAGGTAGCATCATGGAGGAGGCATTCATACCCACAAAGCAAACACCCAGGCACACGCTCCCCACAAGGTGACAGAAGTGAGATACGGGGTTCCTGAAAGCGGTGCGTTATCACTATTGACCAATCTCCTTCTCTATCTTGCTCCGTGGCTCTCTTTTCTGTGGCCTTGTAACCTGGGCCCAGCGCAGCTCTTGGGAACAGATTGTGACAGAAAGGGACAAAACAAAGGAGAGATGATAAAAACTTGTGAAAGGCTAAGCTCCCGTGATTCTCTGTGGCTGTTTAATGGATTTCTATGATATAAACAGACCTTTGGCTTTGCCTGCTGGGCAGCTGACCTCCAACTAAATGAGTTTAGACAGTATTCCTTAATAAGAAATGTTCCTTTTTTCCCACATCCACAAAGCCCCCTGAGCATACAATGACTCACACTCCCCTGCCAACAGATACCGTCGGCCGCACACATACGCCCACCTGAAACAGAAGTGGGCCACGTGGCACGGTCTATCAAAACGTGCACACGCCTTTGTATTCACAGCTCTATCACTTGTGCACGTAACAAACATTTATGGATACAGTGGGGGGAAAAGGCGTGGCCTTTGCACTTGAGATGCTCGCAGTCCGGTGGACAGAGGGGTGCTTTGGCACAGAGAGGTAAGAGCTGGGGTGTAGACCCGAAAAGAGGAATCATGGAGGAGGGAGCGTCTAGAACTTTCCGCAGAAGTCAGGGAAGGTGACATGAGCAGAGACGTGGTCTCCATGGACGGCCTTCAGGCTCCTCGTCTGAAGAACAGGCACAACAATAGACCCGACCCCACAATGCCAGCATGAAAATGAAATGTGGTCACGTATGCAGTGCCTGGCACGTAGTGAAGACTCAATAAATATTATTGGCTAATAAGCCACTCAGATTAGAATTAGCAGCATTACTAAATGAGTCCCCAGTTATAGATGTAAATGGATAGAAATGATTAAGTAGAGGAAATTATCAATCATTTTTTTTCTGGAACCAAGTCCTGACTTTAGTACTAGGGTAGTTTGCTTTTTAGATGACAGCCCCCTACTGTCCAACTATGAAATCGCACCCCTGCTCTATTAGCCACTGAATATTTCTAGGGAAAAAAAAAGCATGAGCTGCAGAGACGGAGCCTGGGAAACTCAAATCTGGGAGAGGAAGCCATGAAAAAGTGGGGAAAGCATGAGGGGATGGGGAGAAGGGCTGTGAGGCATCCTAACGTTGGACAGGGCTTTTATAGACAGCTAGGAAACCCAGTCAGGTGCCTGATGACCTTCGTGACACCTTCTCTTTGTTTTCAAAGAGGTCTTTTGAGAATGATGGTCCCTCTTCCCATCCCTCCGACCCTCCAACCATCCCTCCACAATCTAATGATGGCAGGTTACAGAACAAATAAAATTCATTTTTCTGAAATTCACTTTAGAGCAAGTTTGCCTGGAAAACTGGCCCCGTGAGCAGTGGCTTTTCCCTTGCCGGGAAAGCACAGTATATTCCAGAAGCCTCAGAAAAAACTGCAAATAGCCATAGTGGATATCCAATAGAACTTCCTGTGATGATGGGAATGTTCCATACCTGCTCTGTCCAGCATGGTAGCCACCGACTGCATGTGGCTAGTGAGCTCTTGAAATAGGGCTAGTCTGAATGAGGAAATGAATTTTTAATTTGATTTGATTTGATTTGAATTTAATTGAATTCAGATTGAATAGCCACCTGTGACTAGCCATGGCTGCCATATTGAATAGCCTGGGGATCTGATCACATATATTTTTTTGAATCTGTTCTATAGTTTCGGCATTTCCCCCCGGCTATGAACTGGGAAGATTATGGGGCATAGTGTCCAAGCTGCAGGCCCTGGCCCCCTCCTCCTATCCCCTGCCCCCACCCCATGCCTGAGACATCCACATGGCAAGATCTTCCCCAATGTCCAGCCAGAGATCTTGTGAACCCCAAGGGAGTGATCCCTTTTGCTTCAGGCAACGTCATCAGCTCTGCCAATCTACCCGAAGAATCCAACCCATTCATTCCATTTCCGAAAGCTCAGGATGATTCCATTGCTAAGATAATGTCTTTAGGACCAGAGGGGAGGCTGCTGGGCTTCACAGGTCTTGGGCCATTTTGTGCCCACTGGGCTGAGCGGGCAGTGGTGGCCTCATCACAATGCCCTGCTTTTCCCTTCTAAAGAGATTGGAGACACGGCCCTGGCTGGGCCTGTGTAATCTATTCATTTCCTTCCAAGCCGGGCTCTGTAAGCTCATTCACAGAGGATGGGCAAAGGAAGCTGGGGAAGCAAACAGACGTACAGAAAACAAACAACGCTGGGCAGCTCCCTGCTTGGTGGGGGGTGGGGGGTGGGGGGCAGGAGCTGCCGGGAAATGGAGGTGGGAGAATAGAGATGTAGGGACTTGTCTGGAGGGGGGTGGATTCTGACTGGAGAAGGCGAGCGGGGCTCCCATTGCTGTTTCTTTCACGTCCTCCAGAAGCCCCACCCCGCATAAGGAGCCTTGGCTTCTGCAGCCCCCATCTTGGTAAGCTCTTATCTCTCTCCATTCAGCTGGCTCCCTGGGAAAAGAGGCGATCGGTGAGGGAAGGCCAGAGTGGCAATAGGCAGAGAGAACTGGAAGCATGGAGCCAGTTCCCTGGAGCTGTCCCCACCCACCCCACCCCACCCCCTTGCCCTGCCACCGGCCTCTGCCCCCATCCTCACCATCACAGACAGGGCATGCGGGGCTCCCCTGGTCCCAAGGAGAGTTCCGAGTCAGCTGAGCCTGCTACCTCAATCCAGCTACAGAATCACAAGGGCCCAAACAGTTGGCTCCAGTGGGCAATTTGCATGTGATTTGCATACATCTGCATATACCCTCCCCACTCCAGAGGCACCGAGTCAAAGGATGTGAAATGAAGGAAAATAAATTCATTAGCGCAGCCTACCATAGCCCAGCACACAGGGCCCGCCACCGTAAGAGATGTAACTGATTCTTAAGGCAATCAACGTGATCGCAGTCTGGGGGGCGGGGCGGGGGAGAGATGGGGGCGGTGGCGGGGGGGGGGGGGGGGAGAGATGGGGGCGGTGGCGACGGGGGAGTCCCAGCATGGTGGGGGGGGGGGTGCAGAGATGGGAAGGGAAAGCCCGCGTCTCCCTCATCTTCAGAGAACATAGCGCGGAGCCACGTGGAAGCCTGCGCCCGGTTTCCTACACCTGGCCCTGGCCTTCGTGCTGTCCCCCCCGTCGGCAGCCACCTCTGCAGGCAGACTTTCACCACCGACGCAGAAAAATTCCATTTCAAACAAGAGTGAGGATGGTTGCTTCGAGGGCTGGGGAGGCAATGAGGTGTCGTCCACTGGTATTTCCCTGTCTGCAAGCTCCCTCCCCCCTTCACCTCCGTTAAGCGGTCCCATTGGGTCTCCGCGTTTCTCTCTCTCTGCCAGCCGGGCGGGTCTTTCACGTCCCCTCATTCCGATCCCATCTACGGATGGTTGGGGGAGAGACAGTCCCATCGTTAGCAGTGAGCTGCAGTTAATTTAGCACAGTCCTTCTGCCAGGTGCTAATGAGATGCTGGCTGTGTGTGTCAGCCAAGCAGCTCCCATATCATGTAAATACGCCTCTTAGTGATTCAGTTCATGGCACTATTTAACATATGCCTTGACTTTCTCTAGGCCTGTTGATCTATCCGGGATGGAAATCTTATCTAAAGCTGGGGCCCCCAGGGGTGTCGAGAGCATCAGGTTCACACCTGTGGGGCCCAGGCTGCCTGGAGAGCTTAGTGGGGGGGCGGGGGGCGGCTAGGGGCAATCTTAAGTGGGAGGGGCTACAACTCGACCTTGGAGAACAATGATCTTGGTTAAAAGGAACCCAAGGCAGAGTCAATAAAACAGCAGCGACCAGCGACCAGCGAGTGAGGAATCAAAGACCAAGACTGCAAGAAGGAAGAGCAAGGACAGGAGGGTCCCACCAAAGACTGGCGCGGGAGCAAGGAGATTGAGGAGCGGAGTTCTGGGTCAGGGCATGGAATGGTGAGTGTGCCCCAGCGGGATCCTCGAACACAGGGTTTCCAAGCACCGCACCGTGTAAAGGGGCAAAGGAACCAGTTCTAGATGTGTGATTATCAAACTGCCCGTGCCACCTGCCCCCCCCCCCCAATCAGCTCTGTCCAACCCCCACTCCATCAGCTCTGTCCAGAGCAGGTGCACTTGACCGTGTCATCTACTGGTCTCATCTGAGGAAAGGGCAATGCTGCAGACAGAGGTTAAAGAAGTGTGGCTTTAGATCGGGAGTTGGTGGACCACAGCCGGTGGACCCAATCAGCCTACAGCCTGTTTCTGTACAGCCCATGAACCGAGAACGGTTTTTTCTTTTTCTTTTTACCTCTCTTAATGGGTGACAAAAATAAAAAAGAAGAGTATTTTGTGACATATAAAAATTACATGAAATTCAAGTCTGAGTGTCCATGCATAAAGATTTCCTGGAACCCCGCCATGCCCTTCCATCGCCACGTTGTCTGTGGCTGTTTTCACACCAGCACAGCAGAACCGAGTAGTTGTGACAGAGACCATACGGTCCCCAGAGAGGAAAATATTTACTATCTGGACCTCACCGAAAAGTGTTGCCAAAGCCTGTTTTAGATCACGGAAGGGGAGTTCTCTGCCTAACCTGCTCCCAAGATGGCGGTACCTTGCTCTGTGCAATCCTGAGTGTGGCACTGCAGGAACATCAATTCCCAGTGGACCTTCTCCGGAGCCCGGCCAGCCCTGACTCCCCGGTGGCCAGGGGACACCGGGCTGGAATGCCCCGTCCAGACACGAGAAGGTTCCTATCGGTGGCTGGAAAGGCCAACACTTGTGCCCGACACCCAGAGCGGGTCCTTCTGTGGCCAGCAGCTGGGCCCTGGACCAGTGGGCTTCTCTGTGTCTCCAACGGCACCCCTTCTCAGACCCAGATCAGGTGCCAGTCACCAGGATAGTCCCATGCGTAATTGAATTAGAAGGCAGACCATCTCTGTAGTTCGTTTTAAGAGGGCAGGATGCCATGCTGCTGTTCTCTTTCCTCCGCCAAAGAGGATTACCCAAAGCCCCCAGCCTGAAATCCCAACCTCCGACGTTTCTTGGTTGTGACACAGCAGTGTTCTTACTAACTCATGCTTGGAACTGCTGGGGTCTCCTGAGCAAAGGGGCAGATTAGGGACACAAAGGAGACCAGAACGAGATAGTTCCTGAGGACAAAAGAGAAGGCTGAACAAAGTGGTCTTGCAGGAGGGTTCGGGCAGAGGATGGGAGCCTGGCAGAGGGCACAGGACGACACTGGGTTGCGTTAGGACTGAGGACTTGGCCAAGCCTGCAAGGGTCTCCAGAGGGGCTCTGGGGACTCTACCTTCAGTCCTGGCGGTGGTATAGTGGGGACAACTGTGATCACTTACCCGGTACCACACGATCTCACGCATGCGACCATCTGTCTTGAAGTTACACTTCAAGGTCACGGCATCACCAGCCACCACGGGTGGGAGAGGTTCAATGTTGACAGTCAGGTAGCCTACAGGAAAAAGAAGAAAGGGGAGGTGAGGGCATGGGAGGATTGGAAGGGCTGGGCTGACCGGGGAGGGGGAAGGGAGCTGACCCGTCTGCAGGGGTGCTGTTCACACTGGAGCCTGCGTGATTGGTACCCGCCCGGCCTGAATGGAGGTCATTGCTCTCTTCTTCTTTGTCATTGGTGTCTCTGTCCTGAGAGCCTGTGGATCCCTCTAGTCCTGAAACACTTCTTGGGATCAATTTTCCCTTGAAAGTAGGACCTGCCGGCAGCTGGAGGTAATGCCTCAATGGACTTCTACAAGATGCCCGGAGAAAAGGTCCTGTGGTCAACCACTATACCTCTTTCCCCCTTTTGCAGGGTCTTGATATGCATTAGCCAGTTAAGTCTCATGGGAAACAAGCCCGCCGAGAAGCATCTAACCCAGCATTTCCAAACCTATTTGACTATGTGTCTCTTAGCCATCCCTGAAGTCCTCAGCCTCCTGTGCAGTCAGGGTTCCATGGAACCCACATTGGGACATGGTGCCCGAGGTGCCCGGATCCCTCCATTCCCAGCCTTCTAACCAAATCACTCCTGATGAAAGGGGAAGAGCTCCCTGAGGAACTTCTGTTTGCTTCCTGAACCCCCAAACCTCCCCCACCCCCCGCCAAATCTCCCATCTCACACACTTTGCCATCCAAGGGAAGAGTTAGTACCCCCTGGAGGCCATGGTGGGGAGGGGTGGTTATGAGCTGACCACCCTGGGAAGGAGTCCAATCCTCTGCAAGCACCAGGTGATGCGTCTCGCCCACCAGCTGCCCCTGGAGCCCCAGAAGCTAGGACTCTTAACCTGGTAGCCACACCCTGGGGAACACTCCTGTCTCCACACCAAAGTCGGGCTCGGGGAGGCCTCTGACCCTCTCCGCTGCCTCCCAGAGCCCCATCCCCAAGGGCCAAGCCCCATTCCAGCTCGCCAGGGGGCCTCATTCTCCGGCCGATCGCCCTGGCCCCTCTGATTGGCTTCTTGCCGGCTGATGTCCCGTCATTGATCTAATGGATCAATCCAGTCCAATTGTCTTAATGAGAAAACTAGCCAGGATGGGTTCAGGGATTTCAACTGTGCAGGCAACCTGAGCGGATCGAGCCCAGGGACCTGACCCCTGCCTGCAGCCTAATGGTTACAACACTCCCAGGGGGCTGGGGGGTGCGGGGGGGCGGGAAGAAATAAGAATCGACCTCCGCAGGATCGATGGGGAAGCTGAAGTCAGAATTGACTTGCGTGGCACCAGGCGTCAGGTCCCAATGGCCAGGGTGAGGAGTAAGGCAGGGGGCTCACCTCTAGGTAGCCTCAACCTCAGGCTGGAGGTCAGGCTCCCAGGAAGCCCCATGGAGCTTGCGTGGTCCTTGCGAGCAGTGACTGGAACCAACTGGAAGGATCAATGCCCCTCCCTCCTTTCCTCATTCATTCAGCCCCAAAGTTTGCTCCCACTTGCTCTGAGCAGGACCGTGATCCAGGAAGCAGGGTGGTTCTAGCAGTGCCCTGTCCTCTAGGCGCGCACAGTTTGGGGACAGTTTCACAACACGGTCACACTCAGTGGGCGGGTGACAGTGGGGGGCTGTGAAAGGAGGGGGAAGGAAGCCTTCCCGGCCTGGACAATCGGGGAAGTCCCCAAGCCCAGCTGGGTCCCAAACCACGACAAACAAGGAGGCTGCCCTCCGGAGGCGGAAGGCCCACGACAGAGAGGACTCTGGGCAAGCTGATCCCGAGCAGGAAATAATAACGGGTCACATTTCCACAGCACCTACTCTGAGACAGGCTCCAGGCTAAGTGCACAACACGTCTTCACTCAACGGGCTGTCGTGGAATTCCCAGGAGAGAAGAGCCCACATTCCTCCCGCTTTCCGAAGGGAAACAGAGAGGCAAAGTAACCTACCGAGATCCCGCAGCTCTAAGCGACAGAGCTGGGACTCAAGCCCCACCGTCTGCTCCATTCTGACCGCCATGCTATCCACACAGCCTCTCTAATGATGAGGAAGGAGAGGAAAGGGTCGGCAGACCCTTCCCACCCAGCACAGGGGAGGAGTGGGAGATGCTGCTAGGGGGCCGAGACAGGAGTCTAGGACCCGATCCTGTCCGCTGATCGCTCCCTGGCCGGGGCCGACCCCTGGGCTCACCTTTCCAGCGTGGCTGCCCTCCTTGGGGGGGCTCTCACCTTTGAAATGACGAGCCAGATGGCTGGGGAGTTCAAGAGCAGAGAAGGGCCCCCCTCCCACCGCAAGGAGGTGGGAAGGACACGTTCTCGGATGGGTGAATCTCGCAGCCGGCCTGGGGTGAGTGCAGATGGTGCGTGCGTGTGAGGCAGGCCAGGGCGGGATACAGGTGCCAGCTTGCAGGGTCGCCATTTGGTGCCAAGCCCCGGCGGAATTACAGGTGTGAATCGGTGGGGATGGAGGGGAACACGTGAAGCTCGGCTAACCAGGTGTCGTGTGACAGGCACACGGCGAGGTATAGCCGGTGTCCGGGGCAACAGGGCTTAGGGGCGTGCAGGGTGAGAGCAGGGAAGAGCCCTCTGCACAGCAGTGGGGGAAGGGGGTGGGGGGGGGTGGGACTCCCGAAGAGGAGATTTCGAAGGGGGGCACCTGGGTCCGGGGGGGGGGTGGTTCTGACACCTTAAGACAGCATTTCGCAGGGCATGTAGACAACAGGGAGCTTCTGATAAATGTTTCAGGCAACAAGATTTCTATTCCCGGCACTGCGTTAAAACAAAATGGAGCACCCTTCTCTCCTTCAGAACCTTTCTCTTTTCCCTTCTTGCGTCTTGCCTTCATTCGTGAAAAAGAAAAGAAATTGGGAATCTGTTCAGTACCAGGCACCGCTCCGGGCCCTAGAGATACAGTGCTGAGAAGAGACAAGCCCTGCCCTCCAGGAGCTGAGGCTACAGCAAAGGAGGCTACAAAGAAGCGAACGAGGGGGAGGAAATACAGGCGGTGCTGATAAATGCCATGAATCAAGGTAAACCAGGGTAAAGAGGCCCCAGGGAACAGAGAGCGGGGCAGGGGCCCCTCTGGACAGGGTGGCTCCAGGAGGCCTCTCGGATGGGATCCAGAATAAAGGCAAGTGTGAGCCATGCAGGTCTCTAGGGGGAAAGCATTCCGGATGGAGAACGCCGCGTGGGCAAAGGGCCTGAAGCTGGAGTGCGCTCAGGGTGTTCACTCAAGGTGGGCCTGGGTAGGAAATCTGTTCATAACGTTGTATCCCCGGGAGCCCATCTTTGATTCAGCACCTTGCAAGACTAGAACCAGGGTAGGGGCTGAGGGGAGACAAGTGAGACAGATGGCTAGGGAGGCACTCACTCCCCTTCTCGCAGCCCCCGAGTCACGCCTGCCTCCCCTCCTCCTGGCCTTGGCCTCGCTAGAGCCCTTTGCAACAAACGCCAGGAACAGGTCTCTAACCGGAAGCGGAAGGGACTGTGGCTCCCATTCCCCAGGACCCCCTGGTCAGAGGGCGGGGGCGGGGTGACAGCGCCGAGCCTAGCCACACTGGGGCTCCGGCCACCGCGCAGGGACTACAATCTCCCTGGGCCCGTGGTGCTTTCTGGCCCCCATTCAGCTCTAGCAACAACCTGTGCAACATAAGATGCCGCGCTGGCTGCGTGTGTCACGCTGGAGTGTAATTGTCTGTTTGCACATCTGCCTCTCCTTCTGGAATGCGAGCTCCATTAATATCAGTAGAGTATTAAAATGAGATCTGACAAGTGCTGCTTTTGGAGCTTTCTTACGAGCAGGTGGGGACGATCCCGCCACGGCCCCGGGGGGATTTCTCTGTTGTAAAGAAGGAACTGAGGTTCGGGGTTGGTGGGGCGGGGGGTGGGGGCGGGGGCGGGGAGCGGGTAGGGCCTTGTCCAATGACACCACCACCTAAGCAGAAAAAGCTGGGACCCAGATCTGCCCCCTTTGGAGGCCAGTCTCTTACCCCTGCCTCCTGGGGCTACCTGGAGCGGAGTCGCGTGACCTGCTGAGGTCACGTGGGGTTTCGGGGAGGGTAGCCCCGATTCGCCACTCCATTGACTGTGTCTTCACAGAGGCCTGGCTCTCAGATGGGGCGGGACGGCCAATGCAGGGGCCAGAAGGGCACACGGGGAACCCAACGTGGAGCAACGGAAACTGAACGGGGAGGCCTGGGTTTGGGATCAGGGAAGCTGGGCGGAGGGGACGGCCCATTCCCTCCAAGGCTTGCCATCGGAGCCTCATAACGAGCTGCAGGCTCCCAGATGGTTCCTGTCCAAGGCCAGGAGAGCCCTCAGGTGACTGTGGGCTCTAAGCCTCAGGTCTGGAGGGAGGGTCGCTAGCTAGGCAGGGAGGGAGAGCCAGGTGACAAGGCAATTTTCTGACACCTGTACCAGGAGAGGACCGGGTCAGTGCCGATCAGCACCTGCACCACAGGTGAGAACTCACCTTCCCAGACACAGGCACACACAGGAGGGTTCATGGTCAAGGAGGTTTTGGCAAAAGGAAAGCACAGAAGATCTCCTTTAGATCTGGCTAACATCTCTCCGCTTGCTGTTCCACAAGATTCCATCGCCTTCCGAATGCCTTACATCGGTTCTTTGTCTGAAAGTTCCTCCCTCACTTTCTTTGCTTCTCCCACCCACACGCCTCCAACAAGGTTGAAGCCAGTTATCCAGTTCAAGTTTCTTGCCCTACCGCTCAGTAGTGACCTGGGCAAGTTATGTGGCCCCCACAGGACTCAGTCTCCCCACGTGTAATGTGGAGATGGGAATCATCACAGGGTTCTAGGGCTTTGTTCACCACCCACAGCCCACCTAGGGCGGGTGCCCCCCGACAGGGTGAGGTGACACCATGCTTCTTGGCCTCCCGGACCACCATTCCTTCTCACTTCCCACTGTCTGGCTGAAGAAAGATGGTCCCGGATAGAGGTGGGAAGAGCGGGGTCTGATATCTGGAAGTTGGTCAAGGAGTAAAGGATTTAGAGATGACCGGGGATCCGGAGCCAGGAGACCCACATGGCACCCTTCTCCCGAGGCGGAGGACAGAAAAGCAAAGAGAAGAGATCTGCGAAGGCCCCCTACTGCCAGGACCCCTCCTCCGCACCTCCCCACCTCGCCCCTGCCTCCACGGCCCAAATCGGGCTGGTGGGAAGGGAAGGCTGAGCAGGCAGGGGTCAGGGGAGAGGGGCTCATCCACCAGCCAGGAGGCAGGGAGCACAGTCAAAAAGGAGGCAGGGAGCACAGGCAGGGAGCACAGCCAGGAGGTAGGGAGAACAGCTCTGCGACCTCAGGCAGGCTGTCCCTCTGTCTGTACCTCAGTTTCCTCGTCTGCACACTGAGGGAGGAACTGGATCTTGGAGGCCTTCCAGCTCCAATCAACCCCAAGTCGGATGTTAACGGAGCCCAAATCTTGCCACCTTGGTTCCTGGTACAACTCAACACCATTTCACCGAGAAATGAATCCGTAAATTAATCCGCCACCGGCTAAAGACGGAGCTCTGTCTTTCTCGGCGTTAAATTTGCCACCCATCAGCCCTTTGCGTGAGAGCCCCCGAGCACAGTATCAAGAAGCAGGATCAGGAGGGGAGCCGGATTCATCCTAACTAAGCAGTTCATTATCCCGAATGCGGCCATCACTCTCCCCCTCTATCTCTGACATCATTTATACCGCTCCTGTTAAGATACGTTTAGCAAAATCACAGGCCATGTGTAGGCACCAGGCGCCCTCCCCAACGAGGCGATGACGAATAGCTCCCGCGTCCGGTAACTCGCCTTGTGATATCCCGGCGCCCTTCCTCTCCCCTTTCCCAGCTCAGAGGGGACGCTTCCAGAAGGCCGGCTCGCGTCTGGCCCCCTGGAAGGGGTGCAGGCCTGCCTTGATGCAGCGGAAAGAGACAGAAGTTATATCAGGGTGACCTATGTGGATGTTTCAGTCTGCCCAGGTCGAGAACTTTCCTGGGACGAGGGCTTTTAGCACCAAACCACGAAGTCCCTGGGAAACCAAAACAAGGTGGTCACGGAAGTTATAATTCCACCATGGCCCATGGCTGCCCTGGTGCAGCGCTTAAACCTCTCCCTACCTAGTTCAACAGCGAGGGCGACCATACCTCCCTTGACCACCTCGAGGACTGGCAGAGTAAAGGCTAACTCGTCCCTGGTGCTCGACCCCATAGGGGTTCAGCAGGCATTGGTGGTTAACGGAGTAGCGTGAGGCCGGGGTCTGGCTTGGACTTCCTGCATCCATTCATGCCCTTCTAGCATTCTCCACCAGCAGCCAGGCTGCTTTCTCTAGAAGGCACGCCTCTGGCCTTCTTAGGGACCTTCAGAGCTTCGAATTGGCGCATAGGAAATGTTGCGGACCCTCTCGGGGACATCTGGCACACGCCTAGTTCAAAATCCCCGTCCAGGCCCCTCTGCGTTCTGTTCTTCCTCAAGAGCAGCCCCATCCCTCACTGCTGAGTCCTAGCACAGATGGTCCCCTCTGTCCTGAGCCCTCGCTCTTGGCTTGGGAAATTGCTACCCATCTTTCCAGGATTAATGGAAATCTCACCTCCTCAGGAAATCTTTTCCTGACGCCCCAGGCTGTCACAGTCCCCAAAACACCCCTTGTCCCCTACCGCTTAGATCACGGAACAGGACTTGTGACGGTGTAGTTGGTGAATGGTCACCACGACGTGAGGCCACGGGCTGTAACCAGGTGCCGTGTTACCTATGTGCCTGGAGCAGTGCCTCCGTAGGAATCTCTGTTGGGTGAAGGAACAGATTAATTCTGGCCCATGCCCTGGACTGTTCCATACAGTGGGTGCTGTGTCCAGGAGGGCTCTCGAGCCAGCACCTCTTCCCGGTGGCCCTGTGTGACACAGCCTGGGCCAGGTTGTGTCACCTAGCTTCAGGTGCCTTCTGCACCTGCCTCTCTGGCCACATTTGCCCGGACAGGCACTGGTGCCGCCTTAGAGTACCCAGGGGCCTCTCATGGAGGTCAGGCAGGAGGACTCTGTCCAACAGAAGAAATGAGCCCTGGGCGGTGAGTGGCCACCCCATCGGTCACGGGAGGATGTAAGGCAGACCAGCCGAGTCAGCAGGCCGCACAGTGGGTACAGCAAAGAGCATAGGCAGCACGAGCCGTGGAGAGGCAGCAGGATCCTTGCGTAATGGCCCTTGCTGAACCGCCATCCGGCAGGACCCCAGAGCAGCAAATAGCGTGCGTCCACTTGAGGGGGGGGGGACGCCCAGAAGTAGCAGCCTCAATGTTAGGGGACAGTGTGACTGGTGCATTCTGAACAGCGTCCCACTCCTCCTGGGGGCACTGTGCTGAGCTGGTGTCCCGTGTCCCTTCCTGCCAGCAGAGGTGACCGGGCACCTTGCAGCAGGTGGGTTAGGAACTCCGAACCTAGGGTCCTGCGTTACCGCCTAACGCACCCTTGGATGTCCGCAGGCACCTCAAACGAACCAAACGGAAGTGATGCTTCCCCCTACTTTTCCTTGGCTCAGGCAAGGGCTGCATTCTCTACAAAATGCATCCAGAATCCAACTCCCTCACCCCTCCGCTGCCACCCCCTGGGCCCAGTCACCATAATTTGTTGCTGGTCTACTGCAATGCCTCCCAACTGGGATCCTTGCTCCCACCTCTGCCCTCTCTGATTTCATCTCCCCTCACTCTCTTCCTCATTCCTCCACCCCCCCCCCCCCCGCACAATGACCTCTGCCCGCCCCTCAGTACTCCAAGCATATCCCCACCTCAGGGCCTTTGCACTTGCCGGTCCCGCCTCCCCAAACAATCTTTCCACAGGCACCCACGTGGCTCAATCCCTCCATTCTGCTCTTTGGAGAGGCCCTTCCCAGCTATCTTATATAAAATCGTATCCCTGCCATTCTCTTGCTCCTTACCCTGCTTCATTCTTTTTTAAACATTTATTCCTGCCTGATACACATTTATTTGTTTGTCTACTGATCTTCCCCTCTCCCACCCCCTTACCCAACCAGGTTGGAAGCTTCACGAGAGCAGAGATTTTGTGTGTGCACGTGTGTGTATATTTCAATCTTTTCTTCCTGGTGTTCAGATCGGATGATTTCTATTGATCTATTTCAAGTTCACAGACTTTCCTCCGTCATCTCATTCCTGCTCCTGAGTCTTTCCTGTGAGGTTTCTTTTTTTTTTTTTTAACTTTAGTTATTGTATTTTTCAGTTCTAAAGTTTCTGCCTGGTTCTCCTTTATATCTTCTATTTCTTTGCTGAGACTTTCTATTTTAAAACTTGTTTCAAGACCATTTGTGATGGCCTGTCCCAGCATTTTTACAATAGCTACTTTAAAGTCCTTGTCAGATACCTTCCAAGCCAGGTGCCATCTTATCAGTGGGGCCTGTTGATCGTCGCCTCGTGTGAACTGAGACTTTCACAGTTCTTTTGTGACTTTAGTTTGTATCTTGGGCATTTGCAGGATCACCTTACGAGAGTCTGGCTTTTGGACGTGTTTATACTCATTCTTTCAGGGGTGCTTTAAATTCCAGGCTTCTTCCCCAAACCGCCTGCAAGGATTTATGTGCTAGATTTTTCAAATAGGTGTCCATCCATTCTGTCCAGGTGTCACAGTTGTGTTGGCAGGTGGTGAAAGGGGCCTCAGCCCAAAGTCCTTGACTTTGTGGTGTTTGATCACGACTTTATCCCTAGAAACTAGAACCGTTCCTGGCATGTTAATAGGATTTCAATAACTATGTGTTGAATGAGCCCCAAACTGAGCAAAAACAGGTGACTGGTGCTGGGCAGTTTTCAAAGCATATCTGTAATTATTATCTCACTGGTCACCATAGCAACCCTGTGGGATAGCATCCCCATTTGACAGGTGAGGAGACAGAGGCTCTGCGATACAGAACGACTTCCTCGTGATCACCCAGAAGCTGGCGTGGCAGGCCGGCCCTCTGACTCTGAATCCATTACTCTTTCGCTATCCCTCCTGCAGAGCCCCCTGCCCATTGCCCTCCAATGGGAAGCAAGGGGAAATCAGGGGTGAGGAGGAGGGGCAGGTGCCCAGAAGGACACAAGAAGCCTTGCTCCAGGCCGGCGGGATCAGACACCGGGCTGGGTCAGCAGGACACAACACCTCCACAAGGGGCAGCAGGATGACGGGTAGCTGAGGCCACGTTCAAGTTCAAAGCCAGCAGAGGATGCGAGGAAGGCCAGGGGAATGTGTCTGATAACTTTTCCAGGACGGCGAGAGACCCGAGGCCAGATGGATGAATTTGTTCTATCGCATCCCTGACGTACAGTCCCCCGATCCCAGCTCTGGACAGTCACCTTGGCCCAGAAGTGCCTGTTTTGTGTCACTGAAGTCATCACTTTTTGAGGCAAAGTAGCTAGAGAGGAATCAGACCGTCGGACCAGGAGCTCCCTGTGGGCGGGCAGGGACTCCAGGACCCCTCTCCCTGGGGAGAATCAGCCTGGGCTCACCAAGAGGTGACTCGGAGCAGACAGACAGTCGGATGCTGGCAACAGCCCCACCAGCTGGATTTAAGGCCCTGCTGGGCGGTCGACCATGGGGGTCGGGGTCACATAAGTTCCTGATTGTGCCCTCCCCTTTCTGTGGCGCTGGGATTTACCTCCATGTGAAAGCGGGAGCTCCGTGCATCACCACTCATGAAGAAAAGAGGTCACCCCACCTCATGAAGATAAATACCGCAGCGTGGCACTGGTGACAGCCTCCCTGGGCTCCCTGTGCCGCGTAATTACTAGCATAATAAATATTATTATAGCAAAACAATTAACGCGACCAGACCTTTCAGGCAGGTACAGAGGGTTCCGTGAAATACACCTTCCGTGCTGGGCTAACAGGTGCTCCCAGCCAGGGACCGGGGTGAGGGGTGGCGCAGAGGGCGGAGGGGGCCTTTTGAGAAAAGAAAAGCCTCTGAGCGAAGAGGAGAGGTTAACGGCTCACCTGCCTCATAGATGGATCATTTCTTCCTGCTGAATAGCTCTCCAAACTGTCTCTGCCCCGCACCAGTCCTGCCTTGGTTTAGGCCCCTAGAAGTCCTCCCCAGGACCCTGCACAGCCTCCAGCCATGGCCCTCCAACGCAGCCCCACCTGGGGTCTCAGTGATGTCTCTAAAATGCAAATACGACGACGCCACCTCCCTGGCTAATGCCACGCAATTTCCCTACCCCATTGCCTTCCAATTCAGGATCAAGTTCAGACTCTGTCATGGCCAACCGGGTCCCTAATGATCTCGCCTCTCTCAGCGTCTCCAACTCAATCAGTCTCACGCCGCGTCTGTGCCACCGTGGAACCCACCCACCACCCCTTCCACACCCCCTCAGGTTGTTCTTTTCGCCTGGGTTGCTTCCTCTTCCTGGAATGCCCGTCTCTGAGTTCATTTAGGGAGATTTGTCCATGCCCTTCCAGGTTCAACGCAACAGTCGCCCCTTCCTTGATTGATCCGAGTCTGATGTGCCCTCTTCTGAGCTCGCGGACCCTGGTAAACGTCTCCATCATAGCCATCCACGCTGACGATAATGTCACACACGGCTCTTTGTGTATGTCTCTGCCGTCAGACTGGGAGCTTCTTAAGGTCGGGGACCTCATGTGCTTCTCCGGTTTCCTGCATGATGTTTGGCACGTGGTGGGTGTTCAGCCGGCATGCTGCACAGAGGAGGAAGTGAACGAGCCATCGCACGGACATGGCATATGACGGTGCTTGCTGGCCGTGGTGCCCTGGACGCATGAGGATCATGCTGCAGCCCGGTGTCCTGATGTCACACACTGGATCCAAATCCTTCGTCGTCTTCCCGCTGCCTCTGGGATGAGGTCCAAACCTTTTCCCCTCACCCCCCTGGCCTGCCTCTTCTTCAGCTCATCGCTTGTCCCTCTGCCTTCCATAGGCTGAGCCTCAGCCATCGGAATCACTCAGTGCTCCCCATATATACTAGACATCGTGGGGCTCCTGGGTCTATGCACCTGCCATCACCCTCATGGCTTCCATAGAGCCTTCAGGGCTTAGCTTGGACATCACTTATGCCAGAGGCCTCTCCTGACACCAGCCCCAACCTCACCTACCCCACGCCCAGCACCCCAAGCCGGAGGTAAGTACACCTCTCCTATCATCTACGATAGCCCTAACACGTTTGGCTAATCTGTCTCCCACTACCGCGGACTGTGAGCTCCTGGAGAGCCAAAAGCATGTCTCATGACCTGCAACATGAGGGCTTAGCATGCTGCTGGCTACACTGTTGGCATGAAAGGCATACTTACTGAATGGATGAACAAACGAACGAACGAATGAAGGAAGTCATGGCCGAACCAATAAATTCTACAGCCAACTTCAGCCAGCCTAGCCTTGGCTATAACATCCGATGCTGTTGGGGCTGAAAAGTTTTTGTTTTTCTGCCTTAATGGGCTATGGATTTCTACCCTAAATTTAGGCCATGAAAGAACACCTGGGGGGGGGTCCCTACCCTCCGTCTCCTGGTTCTCACCTCCCCCAGCTCAGCTCTGAGCCCCCCCAGCCTTTGCAGGGAGACTTTCCGGCATCCATCCCTGCCCCAATCTCCAGGCTCTTGTGAAATATTCCCACTCTGTGATCTCCAGCCAGCTAATCAAATTCCCCTCTGTCAGACGCAATAGACGCTCAAAAGCCTCGTAGTATTAATGTATTATTCATGACGTATGCATTATTTATCATTAGTTTGTTTATTTATTATTAATTTGTGTTTCATTATTGATAATGACGTGGTTATACTATTAATAAGAAGGCTGGGGAAGGCTGTGCTGTGACCCTTTGCTGACGCCTGACGCTGCTCCAATTCCCGGGCGAGCCAAGACAGGGAGGGGGTCGTCTTTCTTCCCATTTTGTGGATGGGAGACACTGAGGACAGAGAAGGGCAGGATTCGTTCAGTCAGTCGCCTTGGCTCTGAGCTGTATATCAGGGAAGGTGATGGGGGAGAAGAGCTTCATTAGGCGGCGTGTCCTGAGTTGACAAGAGGGCCAAGGGTCTGGGTTCCTGCAGGAGGCTGATGCTGGTCTCCATCTGGAACCTCGTGCTCTGCTCGTCCCAGGCTCCTTCACCCGAGTCCACCCGGGGCGCAGAAGCTGTCTTTGCTCTATCTTGTTCACGGCACCTGCTCTGCGTGTGTGCGTGCTCCCCAAACCCTATCCCTCTTCCCCCGAGGGCTCATTTCCCAGCCTCCCTTGCGGGATGGTGGGGCCATATGACTGAATCCTGGCAGTGGAGTGTGGCTTCCAGGCCTGGGCCCTAGGAACGGCCTGTGCCATCCTCCCCACCCTCTCTCTGTGCCAGCTGCTTGGACGGAGGGGGCGCCGAGCACCTGGAGAGGGGCAGAGCCGTCAGGCGGAAAGAGCCTGGGTACTTGAATGACAGCATGGAATGACGTCCTCCCGCGGTCCCCGATGGACAAGGATACGAGTGAGGAATAAAACGTTACTGTGTTCAGCTGCTGAGATTTTGTCACAGCAGTGGTTCTTCTAATACGTTCCATTAATATTGTGCACACAGTAGGTGCTCAGAAGGGTCTCAGTGAAAACAAAGTGAACGGGCAGATAAAGAAATAAGCCACAAGATCAGTCGATGGTTCTGGCTACATTGTCGTTGAGCTGGGCTCCCAAACCACAGATTACCATGGGGAAGTGGCCTTCTTGATCTTGAACCAGGGCCCTTCTGTTCTACAAATGGATAAACTGAAGCCCAGAGAAGGGAAGAGCCGTGGCCAAGGTCACAGGAACAATCGACAAGTAACTTAAGACCAGGACCCACGTCTCCTGAAGCAGAGTCCTGGGGCCCTTCTGCCAGCCCATCGGCTTCTTTCCAGCTGTATTTCATCGGACAGCCTGCCGTGCCCTCTGGAGCTTTCTCTGCATCCTTGGGGGCGGGTGAGGGGAACCACTGTTTCTCTATCTCTGGGTCAGGCCAGCATCCAAGAACAGGTGGGCCTTCCGGGAGGCAGAAGGCTGTGATGCAGGATGCCCACGAAATGCCTGACGAGCCCCGGCCACCTTGCAGGGCCTTCTCCAGGGCCAGGGCCCTCCCGGGCAGGGCTGGCTGTGCAGCCGACAACGCGGAAGCCACAGGCCGTGGCAGGAAGAAAAAGAAAACAGCTTCCGACCTTGAAGCCAAAGCCCTGGCTTGTTCTGCCGTGGACACACAGGGCAAGTCCCCATGCCTCCCAAGGCCTCAGTGGTCTCCTCTGAAAGAGGGGCTCACGGTGCTCACTGCTCAGGGCAATGGTGACATCAAAACGCCTTCTTTGTATGGGGATACTTATCCTTATTTCTGAGGGCTGGGAGGGCCGGGGACAAGGCAGATACAGGGAACTGATTGCCGTGCCCCTCACGAGGGGCGGGTGCAGGTGGGGACCGCCCGGCCATCACTCCCCTGCCTCGGCTGCCCGGCTTCCCCACGGGCTCCCCTCTGGCACCAGCAAGACTGCTCGAAGGACTTTTCTAGAAAGCTTTGGGGCAGACGGCCCAGTTTGGGTTGGCCGTTGGGGCTAAGCCTTGGGAGCACAGAGGCTGAACAGGCACCGCCCTCCCCCACCTTGTACCCTCTACGGAGCACACAGAGCGCCTGGCTGACTTGTGTCCTCCAACTTCCTTCGAGAGCACGAGGACAGACTCGTGAGCCACTGGGAGGCCTCTCTGACTTAGAATAAAATTTAAAATATGGATCACGCGTTATTAAGGAATATTTTACAAGAAAAATAGTTAATACTCAAGGAACATAGTCTAAGCTAGGTTATAAACTGGGCTTAATCAGCAAAACGAGGCAACTTAATGAAAAAAATTACAATTTAAAATAGGCCCACATTAAATAATAATGCCTCAGAAACACAGAGGTCCTTTAGCCTATAAGAATTAATTGTTGGACTCGGAAGCTAAAGGCATGATAAAGGAATCCTTAATTTTTGGATCTTTTATTTTTCTCTCCCAAAAAGGCATCTCGCGTTACACTGGGCTTCCTTCACTTTGGCCCCCACGGATCTGGAAATTTGCAAAGGGAATCCGTTCAGTAGCCATCGTCTCCTCCCATCTGTGATTCGGATGGTCCCGATGAAGCGTGGCTTTGCTCACTGGATCTGCGCGGGTGCTAAATAAACTCACGTGACGGAGTTTCCCACTGATGATTTAGGGGACGGGCTCGCTTGGCAGAATCAAAGCCCCCGAGTGAAGGCTCTTCAAGCCGGGCGACTCAAGTCGTTAGGGCGGTAGCCTTACTGGTCCATGCGACCTCCAACCTTCACTCTAGAAACCACTAGAAACGGTCCCATGGGGGCGCCCGGGTGGCTCAGTTGGTTAAGCGTCCAACTCTTGGTTTCGGCTCGGGTCATGATTTTGCGGTTCGTGGGTTCGGGCCCCGCGTCGGGCTCTGGGCTGGCAGTGCAGAGCCTGCTTGGGATTCTCTTTCCCTCTCTCTCTGCCCCTCCCCTCTTCACGCTTTCTTTCTCTCTCTCTCTCTCTCTCTCTGTCTCAAAATAAATAAACTAAAACTTAAAAAAAAAAAAAAAAAGAAATGGTCCCATAAAGCAGAGTGGTCTCAACCAGGGGCAATTTTTGCATTCCCCAGGGGACGTCTGGCAGGGTCTGGTGATCTTTTTGGCTGTCACAGCTGGCATCTACATGTCGTGGCCAGGGATGTGCAAACATCCTTTCAGGCACAGGAGGAGCCCCGCAATCGAGAGCCGTCCGGCCCCAAACGTGCCTCCAACAGCGAAGGAGAGCAAGCTTCTGGAAGGTAGGACTGTGCGCTCGGAAGTTTGCAGGCACGAGAGCCTGAGAGAGCCTGCACACATCCGAACCAGCTGTCTGAAGCTGGGAAGGTGGATTCTTTTCAACGTTTATTTATTTTTTGGGACAGAGAGAGACAGAGCATGAACGGGCGAGGGGCAGAGAGAGAGGGAGACACAGAATCGGAAACAGGCTGCAGGCTCTGAGCCATCAGCCCAGAGCCTGATGCAGGGCTCGAACTCACGGACCGCGAGATCGTGACCTGGCTGAAGTCGGACGCTTAACCGACTGCGCCACCCAGGCGCCCCTGGGAAGGTGGATTCTTGAAAACCTCCCCCTCGACATGACCCCGGCACCCGCTGTGCCCAACGCCTCTCACCCGAGCTTCTTTACCACCGAAATGGATCAACTCATTTCATCAGAGCATCTCTCCTGCCCTCCAGAACCTATTTGGATCGTGCGATACAAGCATCCCAGGAGAAAGTTCTCTCACGGTCACCCTTGGCCAAATGCATTTATTCTGCAAAGCAAAGGAGCCCAAGCTCACAAAGGGGAGAGTCTTCAGGGCTCCTGCCTCCCAGGGGAGCACTCAGCGCCTCCCTCCTCGCCAATCTTGCACTGCCTGCTTGGCAGAAGCAATCTGGTCCTCATATTAATACTTTATTAAACGCACGCATCGTGCAAGATACACATCAGCCTATTACAGCTGTTCAGTTATAGAGCGCCTTCTTGTCACCCGAAGGCTATTCGGGCCTGATTTGCTCACCATCTAACTTCTTCCTGCTTCAGGCCAAGGGACAGATTGAAGTGGGGGGGGGGTGAGATGGGGAGGAAGTGGGTCGGTGCGGGGTGAGCCGGAGATATTTACTCCCATCCTCCGAGGCTCCAGGCTTCCTGCTTCCCAGGGAGGACAGAAAGGCATGGGACCTTGACGGAAGAGTTGCACGAACCACGTCCAGGGCCGGATACAATTCAGGAATGAGACTCCCGTGATAGTTCTAGCTCAACTTACCCAAGAACAGCAAGCCTGCTGTGTGCAGGCATTGAGCAGGCCAGCCAGCCCTTCCGGTAGGAACGGGGTTGAGGCGGACCGTGAAAACAGGCCGGCATCCTGCTCTGTTCCTAACTCCGTGCTCTGGGAATTCGAGGCTCCAGTCTTCGTAATCCATCGAGCAAGAATCCCGATGCCTGCCTCCCGGGGTTGGAGAGAATACATGCACAGCACTAATGTATCACTCAATACGCGGCTGACCCTAGCACGGTCGGCACGATTTTATTCCTTTTTAGAAGCAGGATTTATGGCAAAATGCACAAATCTCAAGTGAGCAACTCGATGAATGTCTTCATATCACACGCTCACGCAACCCACCCCCCCCCCCCACCCCGGATCAAAACACAGAACGTTCCCAGCAGCCTTGGAAGTTCCCTCGCGCTCCTCGCCAGGCCCCTGCCCCCACCCCAAGGGTGCCCTCTGTTCTGGCTTCGCCATCCCCGATTAGCTTTGCTTCTTGGCCCTCACAGAAATAGAATCACGCAAGACGCGCCCTTGTGTGTCCCGCCACTTTGTCTCAGCAAGGTGTGTGTGACATTCATCTATGAGTTGCGTTTATCAGTAGTTTGTGCCTTAAAAATACGATCCCTGGGTAATATTCTGTTGTAAGAGATACCGCGATGCATTTATCCATTCTACCACTGAGGGATGTTTCAGGTGGTTTCTAGTTTGGGCAGATTATAAATAAAGCCGATCGTGTCATTGAAATATGAATCTTAGCCCAAGGGGACAACCGGCCAACCCCTTTCTTCCCGGGGAAACTGATCTCTGTCTTCAACCAGGTCCTGGTGGGGAGGCCCACCGGTAGGTAATGAAGACAAAGGCTGCCTTCAACGTGCCCACGCAGCCCTCTGGGACCTTTGCCCTTCCTCTCAGGGGCACTCGGGATATCCCGTGAGAATGTTGGCCACTTAACTGCCTTTGATGGGAAGGGCTCTTCCCGCCCCTCCTCCCACCACCGTCTCCTAGGGGCCCATCAAAGCCAATCTCCGACCCCTCCCCAAAGAGATGGCACTGCGTTTGAAACCGCTCTGCTCGTCACACGCAGACAAGTCCTTCTGTGTCTCATCCTCGCACAAGCCTGTGGGGAGGCCAATATCCCCATTTTTCAGGGAGGAAAACTGAGGCCCACGGGTTCATCTACTTGCTCACTTACCGGACAAATAGTTGTGAAACCCCTGTTAGCTGCTGGGCCCACGCACCTGGAAAGAGCCCAGAATTAAGCTGGTGGGAGATGCGTAAACGCAGAAGCGCACCTCTTGGCAGATTCGCTCCCCTTCTGCATCCTTCAGCCCCGGGCGCCCTTGTATTCTCCCAAATCCTCCGCCTGCTTTCTGCACCATTAGTCTCGGCTCCCGGTGAGATGAAATTCTCTGTGGTTGCTTTTCTCCCCCGCCTCGAGCCTTCCATAATCCACAACAAGCCTTAGGAACACAGAAGCGCCTAATAAATGCTCTGAAGCGCACGACGGAGGGTGGAATGGTTGACCTGACGGTGTAATTCTGAATTTCCAAGTCTACGTTAAGAGAGGCTTGCTCACACCCAAAGAGCCCTCCCGCAAGTTGGTGTCGCGTGTGTGGGCGGCAAAGCACGTCAAGGTCCAAGAAGGACCCGGCATGCCCTTGCTGGCTGAAGAGGGGATATGCAGACAGCCTACAGGGGCAGAGGGCAGTCCCCACGGCCAGCCAGCGAGCAGACACAGGCCTCGGTCCTACACCCACAAGGAACCGAACTCTGCAGCGAGCCGCACGAGATTGGAAGTGGATTCTCCCCCAGAATCTCCGGACGACAGCCTGGAAGGCCACCACCTTGTGAGGCCCTGAGCAGGGAAATGAGGCTAGCCCACGAAGACTGCTCGCCTACAGAAATGTGAGCCAAGAGACGGTTATTGCTTTCAGCCACCGATACGACAGGCTTGTTTGGGACCACGGCAGCCGGTGGCTTCTGAAGCGCCAAGCAGACCGCACCACTCCCCTGCTCCAAGGATTCATGCAGCTCCCAGCTCGCTGGACAGTGAGAACCACGGCCTTCTTGTGGTCCGGAAGGCCAGCACAGCTCCCTTGCGTCTTACCACACCCTCTGGCTCACTCCATTCCAGCCACACTGGCCTCTTTGTTTTGCCGTGAACACCCCAAGCTCGTTTGTACCTCAGGACCTTTGCACCTGCTGTTTCTTCTTCCTGGAACGCTATCTTCCCAGCCTACGTGCATGGCTTGCTTACTCATTTCATTTTGATCTCTGCTCATTGTCATGCCCACTGCCCCCCCGCCCCCCGCCCGCTCCGGAGGCCTTCCTTGATCGCCCAATCTAAAATTTTCCAAAATGCCCACCTAACTTCTCTCCTATCCCTGAAATTGCTTTACTTCGCATAACCCTACGTCTCTGTCCGACACTGTGTTTTAACTTATGTGGATTTAGTAACAATTACGGATACCCTTCTATCCCCGCTGACCAGAACATCAGCCCCACAAGGGGATAGGCTTTGTCTATCTGTTCACTGCAGTGTCGCCAGCACCGGGGACGGCATCTGGGAATCATCACCACCATACAGTACTTACAGTGAGCGAGGCGCTGTATTAGGTGCCGTTTACTACTTTCAGGAAAGCGACGAGTCAACACTACCATCCTTCGACATTACGACAGATTATCCTACAGACCAAGCTTCCAAAAGAAAAATCCCACAGGCAGGATTCTGTACTTGCTCACGAATCCTTGACAGCTTCCAGGGTTTTCCCTGGCTCTGATTCTGGGCTCCCTTTTGATTAGAATCCTGTGTATAGGTCACCTTGAGTCAGCTGTCCCAGGGGCACAGCTGGGACTCTTAAGGCTTCAGCAGATTTGGAGGCAAAAGGCTCGGGAGGCACCCCCTGGTGGGGTTCAGATCCCAACATATGAATTTGGGGTGGACACAAACATTCCGTCCATAACAGCGACACCGTAATAATCTAACACTTTTCCCGACGAGCCCAGAGAGGGGGAGCGTTTCTAAGTCCTCTCGGATCCTGTATTTCCAACCTCAGTCTGTCTCAAACAACATCGCAAAGGGGGTTTTGAACACCCAAACTGAAACGAGACCGGCCTCGTGTTTTATTTCCAAAGCCGATTCTCGGAGTTAGCTCCCTTCACAATGGGCTGTTTGAGTCATGCTCCTGTAAGCTTTGCTTGCTCACAGCCCCCTTCTCACATCCTTCTCCTTGTCGGCAAGATAAGAAGGGGTCGGGTTAAGACCAAGGATGACAAATGTCCCCTGGATGCATGGGATGGTTTTTTTTCCACGGAGAAGGCAACTGCCCACTGGGTTCTGGAAGAAGAGACCCAGCCTGCTCTTATCAATATTTAAAAAAAAATTTTTTTTTCAACGTTTATTTATTTTTGGGACAGAGAGAGACAGAGCATGAACGGGGGAGGGGCAGAGAGAGAGGGAGACACAGAATCTGAAACAGGCTCCAGGCTCCGAGCCATCAGCCCAGAGCCCGACGCGGGGCTCGAACTCACGGACTGCGAGATCGTGACCTGGCTGAAGTCGGACGCTTAACCGACTGCGCCACCCAGGCGCCCCTCTTATCAATATTTTTATCTTTAATGACTTCTCTCATCGGTGACTTCAAGAATATTTGTTTATTGCAGAAAATAAATAATACCAGTAACAGTAAAGAAAAAAAAAACCCCTGTCCTCACAGAGAAAGGCATTGCTGATAGTTTGGAATCCTCACCCCCACCCCCCATCAACATTTTAATGGGACTCAGTGACATGGTGTCATTGGACATGTAAACCCAAATTGTCTCATGCCCAATAATGAGGGTTAAGGTGTTTTTTTTTTTAAGTTTATTTATTTATTTGGAGAGAGAGAGAGAGAGAGAGGGCGAGAGAGAGAATGCAAGCGAGTAGGGGAGGGGCAGAGAGAGAGGGAAAGAGAGAATCCCAAGCAGGCTCTACACTGTCTGTGCAGAGCCCAACTCGGGGCTCAATCCCAAGAACCGGAAGATCATGACCTGAGCCGAAACCAAAGGTCAGGTGGCCCCGTGAGGGTTAAGTTCACGTGTCAACTTGAAGGGGTCATGGGGGGCCCAGGCTAAACATTATTGCCGGGCACGTCTGGAAGGGTGTTTCTGGATGAGATTAGCGTTTGAATCAGGGGACTCCGCAAAGAAGATTATCCTTCCCAGCGTGGGTGGGCAGCCGCCACTCCATGGAGGCCCAGGAAGAGAACGGAAGACAGAGGAAGGAGGAATTTGCTTCTTTATTGGCTCTCAGGCTCTCAGGCGTCTGGACTCGGACCGAATCACATCACTGGCTTTCCCGGGTCTCCAGCACGCAGACGGCAGATGCAGATCGTGGGACTTCTCCGCCTCTGTTTCTCTGGAGAGCCCTGACTCACACAGATTCCTAGACCCAAGAGTGGGGTCTAGAGGGAGAGAGTCTTGGGGATGAGTTTTCTGGCTTGGTTCTGGGGTTTCCGGAACTGGCTCTCTGCTCTGATTAGATGTGCAGATGCTACTGACTATTTATTTCTGTCTTCGGCAGTTGGAGCTGCTCTCACAGACTATCCCAGACCGAGGGGCTTATAAACAACAGAAATGTGTTTCTCACAGTTCTGGAGGCTGGGAATTCAAGATCAAGGCGCTGACACTTTCAGGGTCTGGTGAGGGCCCCATCTTGCCGCGTAAATGGGCTCTTGTCTCCGTGTCCTCGCAGGGTGAGGGAACCCTCTGGGGTCTCCTTCATAAGGACGCCGATCCCATCCATGAGCGCTCCGCCCTCGTGACCTATCACCTCCCAGAGGCCCCACCTCCTCATGCCATCACCTTGGGGGTTCAGATCCCAACATACGAATTTGGGGTGGACACCTTCAGTCAGTCCATCACGGCAACACCGTAATAATCTAAAACTTTTCCCAACCAGCCTAGAGAAGGGGAGCTCTCGTAAGTCCTCTCGGATCCTGTGTTTCCAGCCTCGGGCTGTCTCAAACAACATCGCAAAGGGGGTCTCGAACACCTAAACTGTAAGGAGAGCACTTGCAACTATGAAGGAGTTTCTCCTGCAGGCCCCACCCCGCTGCCCAGCTCAACAGGGAGGCAGGATATGGCCTGAGAGGTCAACTTGTCCGTCCCCCTGCCTCCAGGCTGAAACCAGGCCACGAACTGGATGTGAGCCCCTTCTCGCCCCACCTGCGTCTTTGTTTTCAGGACTGAGGGAAACCGATTCTCGTGCTCCCAGGGCAACCGGATGCGGACCGCTTTGTCTCCATGTTTGCGAATCTGAGCGACTCTTCTCCGAGACCCGACCTTCCCGGGACCTCCTCCCTTTCACTCCCCTCCGTCCCTGAGCCCGGGCTCACAGATGTCACACCAAGCAGCTGGCACTCAGAAGGTAAGCTGGCAGCCACATAACACTAACAAGTGTCCTAGTTAGTGTCCCGATAGGGGGACCTGGGTGTCACTCGTTGCTTGGAGGTCGTCCGGGTCCTGGCTCACGTTAGGTGCCTTTCAGGTGGTCATGAATGAGAAGTGACAGCAGTGGGAAGCAGACCACGGTGGCTAAGGGCCCGTACCCTGGAGCTCGACTAGCTGGGTTCGAATCCCTGCTCTGCCTTGGGCAAGTGACTGCGCCACCCTGAGCCTCGGTTTCCCCATCTGTGAAATGGAGACCACAGCAGTCCTTCATACGGTCAGAGGAGTTCATGAATTCGTATTCTCAGAGCAGTGCTCGGTACCTGGCTAGCCCTCCAAACCACAGAGCTTTTACGATGGTGTTGTTATCATGGGCTGAACCCTGTCAGACACCTTGATACCTGCTGTATGGACTCTCCACAACCACCGATAAGACAAGAGCTGGTCACAGCTTGCAGATAAAGGACACAAGGCTTAGAGAGGCACACGCCAAACTGCGGCCCTCCCAGGGTCAAATCCTGCCCGTCGCCTGTTTTGGTAGGGCCCACCAGCTCAGAATGATTTTTAGGTTTGTAAATGGTTTGCATTTTAAATGGCTGTATAAGTACCCACGTAACATATTTGCTTTTACCTCTCGGCCTGGAAACCTCTCTGGCTCTTTCAGAAAGCCTAACCCCAGGCTCAGAAAGGGCTACAGGCCGGGGGTGGCATTCCGAGTCCCAAACGTGTCCCTTTTCAGACAGACCCTGGTTCTAGCAGACGTATCCCCCCCTCAGCCCACGTGAAGGAGATTCAAACACCTTTCACTCATTTACTCGTTCAATGGCTGTTTATCAAGGCCATTTATCATCATTTATCATCTGTTTATCAGGCAGAGCCAGCCACGGGCCTGTCCTCACGGGCCTTACATCGCTCGACACCTAGGGCCGCCTGTGATGAGCCTTGCCATACCCGAGCTCTGGGGTCTCTACTGAAGGATTCTGGGGTCTCTACTGAAACTGCATTGACCAGGAATCTCCTCTGGTGGCTGATATGTTATGTCCTTCAGAGAAAGCCCCCCCCCACCCTCCCCACCCACCCCGAGAAGCTCAGGGATTTCAAATCCCACCATCGCACGCTGGCCCGACGTATTCGGTTCCTCCCCAGGGCCCTAGAATCCTAGAGAGCATCAGGAGTGGTGTCCCTCTTGTACGACCTGACCCCGCGTGGGGCCAGTGGGCCAGGCCCAAGGTGCCTCTCCCTGGGGCGGCCAGGGCTTAGCGGATGCCTGCTCTGTGCCCTCATTGAGTGCCATTGTTGACACTCCTCCCTTCCCTTGACTTCGCCGTCCAGCAGGTTCTGATGGGGTCGATCGGAAACGGATACGCCGATTCAGGCAGGGAGGAAGGGCCACCAGAGTGTAATCAGAGTGGTCGTCCAATCATCGAGGGCATGATAAAGGCTCCTGGTGTTCGCCGGGGGCCAGCTTCCTGCGCCAGCCCCTGCCGGCCCGAGGAGTGTGAGATAGCATCGCTCAGTCTACTTTGAATACATGGAGAGCTATAATAGGCTTATGAAAATATGGGTGTTTACAGCCTTGTTCTCGTCGTGGGAAGACTGACGTTGGGAAAGTGCACGATAGAAATCTGACATGCTTGGAGGATGTGAATGGAGTTAAAAGTGAAACGGGCAGGCGGGAGGCAGCGGGGGGGTGGGGGTGGGGGGTTCGGGCGGAAGGAGCCCGGCAGGCCCGGCACGGAATGTTCCAGTCGCTCGGTGCTCCCCGGGACTACATTGGCCACTCCTGAGGTGGAAGGAGGGAGGGGAGGTCAGGGCGAGGGAGGACTGAGGTCACAGATTTAATATCTGGCTCATTTGTAGGTGGGTTTAATCAAGATTGGAGGACGGAAATAAATGATTCCACTTACGCACAGGGCACAGAAGCGGGCGCCAGGTGCTTTGGAGCTCTTACCGCTGGCTTCCGGGAGGTTCTACCCAGAACGCTGAGGCTCGGATGTAAAACTTAAAATCTTGGGAGTGGGATGGGGGAGGGAGGCCTGTGAAGAAGGGCCGATCCTCATGGTCTAGTCAGGGGCAAAGGGGGCCAGGCCCCAGGGATAGGTGCCCCCCTTACTATTTCCCTGAGCCCCTGGATATCCTGGATCAAGTCTGATGTCCGTCACCAACGTGCAGAAGGAGCTGGGACCAGAAGGCTGTCGGTGTGGCTTAAAGACCTGCTGGGAAATTTCTGGTCGAAAGATTTCTCTAGCTCTTTAATATTCCAGGGATAATTGTGTCCCTAGGTAGGAAAGCCTTCCCTTCAGCAACAGCCTTAAAATGTTCTTGCTGCTGGATCAGTCCTCTGAGCCACAGTTCGGACGCCACCATTTCTCCTGCTCCACAACCCTCACTGGCTCCCCAGTGCCCTGGAGGCTGAAGTCTGCACTCCTCAGCCCTGCCAGATGTCAGTCCAGCTGCCCCTCAGCCTCTCCTCCAAGGAGCTCCGTCCCCCTCCCAGTACACACTCAGTCCCTGACCCAGCCACCCGGGGCCGCTCAAGGCCATCCCTTCCTCCAGCATTTTGCTGTTCCCTTTGCCCAGAATGCCTTCCTCGTCCTTCAGTATCCTTCTGGGCTCCGTTAATTGGTCCCTTGAGGGCCTTCCTAATTTCACTTCCCCTTCGTGTAAGGGGAACACTGTATCTTTGCTTCCATAAATGCTCGTCTCTCTGGCAGGGTCTCCGTCTCATGTAAAGACTATCATCTGTTTACCCACCCATGCCTGGCTTAGAGCAGGATGAAGCAGCCGAGGACGGGATGGGGGCCCCATCTCAGCAACACCCTTCACGGGGCCGTGCTAAGGTAGATAAGGCCCACGACACTCCGAGCAGGGCCAGTTTAGTGGCAGAGGTCACCTCCAAGGGCACTAATGATCCCCACTATTGGAGTGAGGAAGGTCTGGCCGAAGGGTAGCAGGTGGGGCGAAACGTGTCCCCCAGAAGATATGTGAATGCTTTTCCCTTGGCACCTGTGAACGCGGCCTTTCTTGGAAATAGGGTCTTTGCAAACGCTGTCAAGATGAGGAAGGGCCCAGACCCAATATCTGGTGCCTTTATAAGGATTGGGAAATGTGGACACAGAGCCACGAGGATGCCATGTGGCGACGGAGGCAGAGACTGGAGGGACACATCGACAAGCCAAGGACTGCCGCAGACTGCCGGCCACGCCAGAAGCCGGAAGAGGCAGAGGGAGAATTCGAACGCAGGTCCCCTGCACGGGTCCCCCCCAACCCCCAGTCCCATGGCCAACAGAGTCTTGGGAGGTCGCAAGCCCTGAGGGGGCGTTCCCCAGGGGTGCCCCCCCCTCGCCATCATCCCTCTGCAGGCTGTGCGATGGCCCCGGGGGGGGGGTGCTGATTCCCCAGGAGCATGAGCCCAGGAGGCGGGACCACCTCACCTGACGAAGCAGGGAGGGGGGCGCAGCTCCCGATAAAACTTTGCCCATTTGTTAACATGTGTTCCAAGCCCAGATTACCAGGCGCGGAGCAGACAATGCAGGCGATTAAACAGCGCTTTTGTGAGCTCAGTGGCTGTGATTGCCAGAGGTGACAGATAGGGAAGCAGTGGAGCAGGAGGTGGAGGTGCCCGGGAGCGGGGGGGGGGGGGGGGGGGTGGCTGCTGGCTCCCTCAGGCTCCGTCACCACCACCACAGGCAACGTAACAGAAGGCACAGTCCCCGTCAGGCAAGGGCAGCATCGCCAAATCAGAGACCCGCAGAGTCGCCGGGTCCGGGATGCTGAGGGCTCTACGGTCAGAGGATGCTCCATGCGACCGTCCCGCGGGGAGATGTTTGGAAGGGTGGTGCCCACGCTGTGCTCGGCAGACCTGAGCGATCTGGGAGGGGCCGGGGCATGAGGGAGTCCAGTGGCAGTCACTGCTGTGACAGGGACACTCATGGAGGTCTTACTCGGGTCGGACACCCTGCCTGTCTTATCTAATCTTCAGTGTGTGAGGACTTCTAACGTTATCTCCATTTTACAGATGATGCGACAGAGGCTTGAGAGGTCAAGTTATGTAAACACATCACCTGGCCAGCCAGTCAGTATCGGGGGCAGCACTTGAACTCGGGGGCACCTCGCCGATGGGACACAGAGTCCCCAAACTGCTCTAACCGGAGCAGGTCCCCTTTTACCTGTTTGACACAAAGTTGTGCATAAAGCTGTGTGCTCTGGGAGGACACTGGTCTGGTTCATGTGCCTCAAGTAAAGTCCTCGAGCCCTGGGGCCACCGCCCTGGAGCCTCGTTCCTCCCTGCAGCCCGCGCCCCGAGAAAGTTGCTGCAGGGCCCCTCTCCTCGATGCCAGGACCGTTGGTCCCCTGTTGGCTACTGTCCCCGTCTGCCCCTCTGCCCTGTGTGCCACCTCCTGGTGCCCGCTGCTCCCTCTCTGTCCAGCCCTTGGGTGCTGCACCTGGATTGCGTTCCTGATCTCTCCAAGATGCTCCTCTCTCAGGGTCCTCCTTGTCCCCCCTACCCCCCCACACAGGCCACCAGCTTGCATCTGGCCCCACGCCTGGGGCATCCCAGCCTCAGTCCCAGACCCACCAACAAGAGGGATTGGGCAGATGAGAGGGAGAGAAGGGACTGACAGGGAGACCCATCCAGCCACCCCACCTGTCCCACGGAGCCTGTGTGTGTATGTGGCGAGGGCAGAGGGACCACAGAGGCCTTCCCACTGTCATTTTATGCCAATTCTTTGCAAACTACAAAGCCTTTTACCTCCATGATCTCCTTAGATCCTTGCAACACCCCAAGAGTTAAGTGGGGACGGGAGGGGGGGTGACCGGCCTCGGGTCACCCAGCTATGACGCGATGCCCAGGCCTGTGTTCCTCCTGGTACCTTTGCTTCCATACTCTGCCCTCCCTCATTTTATACGGTTGGCCTCACTCCCTAATTTTAGAAATTTTCCCGGCCCGGAAGGACCACTGGTTTTGCTGCAGCATGAGGAACGCGCCTTATCCAACATCACAAACTCATCTGGAGACCGTCTGTATTTTTCAAGCCCTGGCGGGGTGGTTTGTCCGTGTTTTATAGCTAGGAAAATAAAGAAAGGAGAGACAAAGGAGGAATGTCCTCCCCCAGTAGCCTGCGGGCCTGGCCCGCGCTCTCCTGGGCCTTGCTCTGGGAGCCGCCTCCCTCCCTGCACAGGTCGGGGCCACCCTCCCGCCCATTGGCAGTCCAGGAGAAAAACAGGAGGCGAGACACCTGCCCCAGGGCACTGGAGCTGGCACCCAAGACGGGGGCACGTGCGACGCCCCGGAGCCCGCTCTGGGCGCTCTCCCCCAGCCCTGACCTCCACGGGCTCTTACTCTGGTAAACAGACACCCTCCCCACCCCGCGAAGTCGACCCCGACCGTGGCCCACGCACAAAACGGGACATTCTACTCAACCCCATGTTGAGCTTTTGAGATACCTCGTCATCAATTGTCAGAAGACAGCAAAACACCATCTACGCTGAAAAACTGAAATTTTGTTAAAAACCATCTCTGCGCAAATGTCTGGAAGGGATTAGGAGCCTCCTCTGAGCCAAGTATTTTAACTTTGACTTTTTAAATTCTCATCCCCTTTTACAGATGGAGAAGCCGAGGCTTGGGGAGGTGAGCAGGTCTGCCCAGGAAGCACAGCTAAGAGGCAGCCGCCCCAACAATACCCACCCCTACTAAGAGCAGATCCATCTGCTGGGCATTGTTCTAAGCCCTCTGCTTTCCTCACAGCGCCCCCCTTTGAGATAATCTTGGTTATTTCCCCACTTGCTAGATGAGGAAACAGGCTCAGAGTAGGTAAGCCACAAACCCAAGGCCACACAGCTGGAGTGGCAGAACCAGGACTGGAACCCAGGCAGGCTGCCCAATCCAGATCCTGGGTTCACACCAGATCCTGGTGTGGTCCAAAGCCCACCCTCTTGCCTGACACCCAGTGGCCTCTCAGGAAATTCTGCAGCCAGTCTGGGATTCTGAGCATCAGCTGACATCAGGCAAGCTCACTCATTAGAACATCTGGCTGGATGAATGGCCTTGCTGAAGGCAGCGTTTGTGGGGGGACTATGGGTGCAGGAGGATTCCCAAGGTCCAGAAAGGTTAAGTAACTTGTCCAAGGTCACACAGCTTACTGTGGGCTGACGGAGACCTGGAATCCCAGGTCTTGGGCTCTCACACCTCCTGCGTTCAGGGCATCCCTCCCGAGCCCACGGTCCCCCAGGCTTGCCATCCGGGGCCACACCACCTCTTTTCTCTAGGCCTCGCTGCCCTCCAGGTGCTGACGAGGCTGGGTTGCCTGCCCATGACCTTGGGAAGGGACAGGAGTGGTTTTAGCAATCTAAACACACTCCTTCCTCGCATCAAGACACCCGAGCACTGAGTGATTTGTATGCTTGGAGCACGTCACCTCCTTTCAGGAGACAGAGAGGCTGCCTGAAAAGTCATTTTTCAGCATTTGACACAAAGTCTCTTTCGCTCTCTCGCGAAGCCAGATAACCATCAGCAGCCAGGCCGATTAGAAAAAATATATACTTGGTACCGGGAAGCTGGGGAAAGAGAGGAAACCAGCCCGTCATTTGGATGGGACGTGGCACGGCTTTCCCACTCGGCGCTGCGGGGGGGGGGGGGCAGAAGGTTATCTTCCGGACAGATCGGCATCCTGGGAAAACAGCGCCTTCCTGGGGTGGTGGCCCAGGCCTGGACTTGGGAATCACGAGGACAAGAGTTCAAGTCCCAGCTCTGACGCTTCCTAGGGGAGTGACCTTGGGCGAGTCACTTCCCCTCCCAACGCCTCAGTTTCTCCTTCTGACAAATGGGCATAATAACAGGGCTGTTATGCGGCTCAGGTAAGATAATGCATCGCGAACACCTGCATCAGAGTCTGGTGAATAGTGAGCCATCGATAAATGTCAGCCCTGATTTGGATCGTTTGGCGGGGGGGGGGGGGGGGGCAACTTTAGGACCCGTGGAGCCCCGTGCTAAGCTGTGGCTGTGAAAACAGGCCTCAGGCTCTCTTCCTGACGTCTAAGTGTATTGGCTGTCGATCTCTGGGCCATGCAGTGTATATCTCAACACACTTCTGGGCCTGGCAGGCAAGGGAGAGAATCGGACCTCACCAGGCACGGTGGGTGGGCTCCACGGCCAGGAAATGGCAAACAGAGACCAGTTCTCTCTCTTCCCCTTGTGTGCCACCACCCGCACCCCCACAGCAGAAACGATGCCCTTTACACTCAGCAGGGACTCAGGAGCTGTCCAAGACATGGCCCCTCCTCCTTGCGTGCAGATCAAATCGAATCCCGAAGGTCAATATAGAATCGGTTCGGTGAACATTTAGTAATACCCACATATCTCCCCTCTCTCCCCCCGCCCCACCACCCCGGCATCTGTTCAGCCTGCTGGCACCTTTCCCTGGGATCACGGGACAACCTCCTTCCTGCCTCCCTGCCTCCAGCCTCGCAGAGCAGAACGCTCTCGCCAGCTTCGGTCCCCACTAAGCCCCTTCAATGCCTCCCCCACCCCAGTGTCTGTGTCAAGGGGAAGGCCGCCCCAGGAGAAAGCCCCAGCCTCCTCATCTGAGCTCCCTTTGCCCACCTTCTCTCTGGACGCACCTGCCAGCCTCAGCGAGTGCCTGCAGTTCTGGAAGGCTCTGAGCTCTCACGGCTGCTGGCAGGGCTTGGCACCTACTGCTTATTCCTTGCGCGGCGACCTTCCCTCTCCTTCCGCATCAGCGCACTCCTCACCTGTCACCTTCTGTGGGAAGCCTTCTCTGCCTCGGGACTGGGCTCCCCGCTGGCTCCCACGGTCCCCTGCGCTTCCCCCATGGACGGTCTCCGTCTGCGTGCCTGTCACCCCCCCAGACGGTCTCTCATCCCAGGCTGTGCTTTCGGTTTCCGGCACACAATTGTGCTCAGCAGCTATGTGTACAATGAGAGAATCCACGGGGCACCTACTATGTGCTGCTTCCCGTGTCAGGCACTGGGAACACAGAAGAACCAAGCCCAGCACCTTGCCCGGGGGAGGTCAAGACTGAGCGCCAGGGTGGACGCGACTTACCAACAGAGAACGTCAAGGTGCAAAGGGAACAGAATTCGTTCCAGACAGACACAGGCAACAGGGCGGGGGCAGCTCGGCGCAGGGGCTGACACGTCCTAACGGAGTGAGGGTGTCTGGGGGGGGGGGCTTGCTGAGGGATCCGGAAGGTGAACAAGGAAGGGAAAGGAGGGGTCCCCACGAGCCTCCCATCTATCCTTGGAGCCCCGCCCACCTCCAGCCTCCTCGTGCTGTGCCGCTGGAGGCAGGGGGCGCCCGGCCCTCCACGGGAGACAGTCTGGTGGTGTGCAGGAGCGAGCCCTCGCCGGATATGCTCCTGGGTTCAAGCCCAGCCCTGCCACTTTGTCCCCATGTGACCTTGAGTAGGACGTTTAACCTTCAGGAGGTTCCGTGAGATTGGAGTGACGTTATTATCCCCCTTCAAGAGGGGGCGTCCTGGGTTGATCAGGGCCCCCCAACATTCGCGTCCACCCGGCACATCAGAATGTGGTCTTCTCTGGAAGTGAGGTCTCTGCAGAGGTGATCAGTTACAATGAGAGCCCTTACTGGAAGAGGAGAGACAGACCCACAGGGAGAGTGCCATGTGGCAGCGGCAGACAGAGAGGGGCGTGTCCACAAGCCACGGGACGCCAAGAATCACTGAGGACCAGCAGGGCTAAGGAAGGATCCTTCTCTGGAGCCGCTGGAGGGAACTCGGCCCTGCCAACGCCTTGAGTTCAAAGTCTCACCTTCACGGCCGCGAGAGAATAAATTTCTCTTGTTTTTAGCCACCCGGGTCGTGGTAATTTGTTAGGGCGGCCCCGGAACACGGACAGGGTGGGTGTAAGAGCCAAAATACGGAGTTCGCGCAGTTAGCACGGAGCCTGCACCGAGTAGATGCCCCAACACGTTAGTGCTCGTTGCTTTTTATTGATCCAACAGACGCGCCTCCCTTCCCTCCCTCCTCCAGGGGCAGAGGCCTCCTGGCCTTCCCCTGCCGGCCTGCCCGCTGCAGCTCGGTGCACACCCAGCTTCTTCCTAAATTCTTCCCATTATCTTACACGCGCTCCCGGTCCGGGGACTCGGAAGACAAGCCACAGGATCGTTCCTTCATCGAGTCAGAGTCTCCGGGTCAAAAAGTATCTCAGAGGCTGACTCCTCGAGTTCTCTCCTGGTTCCTGAACGTCCTCTAAACCACGGCACCGTGTCCGTATGCTCACAAATACCCTCCCTGCGTGTGCCTGTGCGCGCGCACACACACACACACACACACACACTCAAATCCTAACGGGCAGTATGACCCTAGTCCAGTTGCTGAATGTTGTTGGTCCTCAGTGTCCCCGCTGCGGACCGGGCTGTGGCCTCTGTCCTCTCTGGGCCCCAGGGCAGCCACAGGACAATGGTCCAGGGGTGGTCACTGTGACTACAGCGGACATGGCTCTTCTAGAGACTTCTAGATATGTCACCTCACCGACTGCTCCCATCGACCCTATGAGGCGGTTCTCGTTCCCATCTCGTGGATGAGAAAACTGAGGCACAAAGAGAGGTTAACTGACAAGCCCCGGCAGAATCAGGATGCAGCTCCAGGGGCCCGGCCCAGGGCTGTGCTCACCCCACAGCACTGCAGGAGCCCCGGGCAGGTGACACCATCCTCTTTTCACAGAGGCAGGAAACAGGCCCCAGGACACTGAGCTGGTGAGTGACAGAGCCGAGGGGCAAACCCAGGCTTGCTCGGCTCCAAAGCAAGTACTCGGATGGTGGGGGCTCTTCTGCCGCCTGGAGCCTGGGGAGGGACAGACAGATGCACAACCGATAGCGAAAGGGACGACCGTTGGCCCAGGACGCAGCAGGGGAAGGGACGGTGGCACCCGACTCTCAGAACAGGCAGGTGCCGCGTGCCCGGGGTCGGACGCGGCCAGCGCCTGCCACACAGGCCTTCTGCCCTGGCCCCACCCATCCCCTCCTCCATCCCCAAGACCCACTGAGGGAGCCAGAACCACCTACTGTCCTGCGACCAGAGGCCCAGGTTGCAAACGGCTCTGAGCATCAGGACACGGGAGGCGGGGACCGGATGGAGCCCCCAGCAGATGCTGTGTTCAAAAGAGAATCACAGGAAAGCAGTGACAAATGGGGAACTCAGCACAAAAGCATCTAAATGATAGGAGAAAAACAGAGCCAGATGGGCCTGGCCTCCCCAGCCAGCAAGGCTGTCACAGGCCAGCACGGCTCAGGCCGCCTGTTCCGGCACCACTGGCAAGGGCCCGCCCCATGTGTCCCCTGCCCAGCCGGCCTTTGTGGAGAGCATTCCCTTTGCCTGGAATGCCCCTCTCTGTTTATTCCCTCTTCCACCCCAGAGTCTTTGGCAAACCCTAGCACAATCTGCTCCCGCTCATGGAATCCCGCTCTGGTTCCCGGGACTTCCGTTATCCCCGTCTGTGTGTGATCCACGTGCAAGCTTATCCTTTGATCCCACGGCTCCGATGGGCACAGGACATCAGTTCTCAGGGCGGGTCTTTCCCACCCGCTGCCTCCGAAGCCCCGATAATAACCCGGCCAGATGTGTTCTTATTCCCACTGGACACATGGGACCCAGAGAGCGCAAGTGACCGGCCCGAGGTCACACAGCTGGAAACCGCGAGAGGCAGGACAGGACGTCTGACACTTCCCTTGCAGTCCAGCGCTCTGGCCAGCCGAGGGGAGTGCTTGGCACACAGCAGGTGCTCAGCCGGGAAGGGGAGAATGAAGGGGGTCGCTGAGGTTGATGCAGTCCCTCCCTTGTCCCCTCGGAATTTCCTCCTTCTGGGCTCCTAGAGTTTCTCGGGGTCACCCCGCAGCCTGCTACAGCATCACCCCCAGTGGGCCAGCCTAATGCCACCTCCCCCCCACCCCGGCAGATTTGACCGCTGCCCGCCCAGGACAACCCCAGCTCTCCCCTCAATCACAGGCCAAGATCACCCCACGATAAGGGCCAGCTGAGAGCACCCTTGCTTCGGGGAGATGGCGTGATATCCGGCCATGTTTTACAAGCTCACAAATCCGAGATAAGAGCTGGCCAGTCGGCTGGCTCCAGCGAGATAAGGAGATGCCCACCTCTCCCTCCCTTGGCCCGCTGAGCACCCACGCGGGGAGGAAAGATGCAGCCAGAGCTAACATGTGGGGAGAGCCTGCTGTGGCCCCCACGCACCCCCTCCCCAGCCCCCCAGCACCGGCCCCGCCCCCAGAGGAAAAGGGCGGAGCTGTTTGCTCCTCCCTGAGATCACCCGTTGGGGGTTTGGGCAAACGTCACCGCTCACTCACTGGGCGCCGGGAACCACACGCCATCACTTGCTTGCCTCCAACAAAGCCTAGGGAGCCCTTGTTGGGCTCCAGGATACAGACCATGAGACCATGAGAGCTGCGTGCAGGGGGCCTTGCAGGGGAGCGCAGGAAGTGTGGGAAGGAAGGCAGGTGGAGGGGAGCGGGCTGTGGTCCTCAGGGGGCCCCCTGGGGGCTCCGGAGCTGAGATGACCCTGAACTGAGGCAAGAGGACAGCACCCTTGTGTCCCATCAAGCAGCCATTGGGTGGGGGGTGAGCCCAGCTGGACGCCATGCCTCTCTGGGCTCTGATCCTAGGGTTCTCTGTCCCGATCGTCACCGCGGTGATCCAACAGCAGCACCAGCGTATCTCTGACTCTCGTGGGGACTCCCACCCCTCACCCCTACGGCACAGGGAGGCTGCGGGGGCCACATGTCCCCAGCATCACAGGCCAAGGATGGATGGCATCAGCTTGGCCAACCAAAGGGCAGCGGTTCCGGATAAAGTCCCGAGGGGCAGATGACCCAGTTCAAATCTCAGCTCTGACACATTCTAGCATGCATCCTTGAGCGAGCGGCTTCCCTGCCCTGTGCCTCAGTTTCCACCTGGAACTGGGAACCGTAAATACATCACCTTCCTCTCGAGAACCGGAGGAGCCAACCTTCGTGAAGCATTCAGCGCGGTGCCTGGCACGTGGGAACCCCACCGTGCACCAGCCATGACCACCACCATCGTCACCTGGCTGAGGATGCTGCCTGGGGGCGGGGGGGGGGGGGAGGGTCTCCACGCCAAGTCGGTCCCCATCCCTGCCCCTCTGACTGACGACCTCCAAGAAAGCCCAAGTTCCAAAATGTCACGGTCATTAACTTACCTTCTCTGCTTTCTCTTCCTCTCCGTATATTCATATTTTACTTTGTGAGGATGTGGCAAAACTCACCACTCCCAGCTAGCGACCCAGCCTTCCCTGCAGTGATCTAATCAAAGGCCATATTTTACCGGCATGCACTAACCCAAAGGCCATATTTCATGGGGGCGATCTAATCAGCAAACTGTATTTCCAAGGTGGAGATCTAAACCCATGGGTATATTTCATGGCTTGAGATCTAATCACGGGGCAATATTTCCTAGCGGGGATCTAATCCCAGGCGTGTATTTTATGGTTGGGAGATCAGAGATGCTCAACGTGACTTTTTACCCTTCTGCATTAAAATATACGTATATTTTTATGTTTCAGGAAAGGGGAAAGTATCCCAGCACGCCCCAACTTTGCCAACGGTTCGGTCACTGCTAATAAACGGTAGGTTGTTTTTTTGTTTGTTTTTTGCCAAGTGGGGATTTGCCCGGCCCTCTCCGGTGTCACCAAAACCTCTTGGGACGTTAGTGGGTTGGCAGGTTCCTCTCGCATCTGGGAAGGATCCGTCTCACCCCTCAGTGCCCAGGCAGCACTACAATTCCTTCCTTCATTCATCCATTCACTCATTCCTTCAACAAATGCTGAGTGCTTGCTGGGTGCTTTGGAATCACTGATCCAGAGGGAACAAGATATATATACCACCTGCCTGGGCTCAATGTTTGTGACCCCTCCCTCCCAAATCTCTATGTTGCAACGCTAACCCCCATGGCGATAGTATTTGGGGGGGGGGGTGGGCTCTGCGAGATAATTAGGTTTAGATGAGGTCCTGAGGTGGGTTTCCACGATGGGATTAGAGTCCTCGTACCCGAAGAGAGACCAGAGCTCCCTCCCCCATCCCTGTCTCTGTCACTCGAGAGAACACCGTGAGAAGGTGGCCGAAGGCAAGCCAGGAAGAAGGTTCTCACCAGGAGCTGAATCGTCTGGCACTGTGGCCTTGGAGCCTCAAGAACACACAGCCTCCCAAGCTGGCTGGGCCACCTCCCTTGCCACCAGAGACTGCTGTACTGGGAGAGGCAGATGCGCAGCACACAGTCCCAAGTGGGATGATGGCTGTATTAGGATCTGTGCCCTGAAGATACGGAGAGAGAGGCTGTGAGCGTGTGGACCCCAGACCCAGCCGGGGAGGCCAACCTCGGCACGCGCCCTGGGAATGGCGACCGGTGGGGGAGGCATAGGAACCACCCAGATCCACCAGATGACACGAGGTGGGGTCAGGGAGACCGGGAGAGGAGGGAAGGGAATTCTAGGTGGTAAGAAAGGCATACGCACAGGCTCCGAGGTCAGGTGGAACCTGTTGGATCCGAGGGACAGGAGAAGACCACTGGCTTCTTGAGAGGCAGACGGACCCATGCTGCTGGGATAATGACCCAGGCCGGACACTTCTCAGCTCAGGCGCCTGGGGCCAGCGATACTCAGCTGGGCTGGGCTTCGGTTTCCTCACCGGTCAAGCAGGATAATAACAGTACCTACTGCTGAGGATTTTGAACTCTTTCCTATAAACAAAGGGAAGCCTCCCGACGATTTGGGGAAGGATCAGATTAGCATTTTTCAAAGGCCCTGCTAGCCGCTGCTTGGAGAATGGAGTCCAGGAGGGCAGAAAGGAAGCGAGGGGCCCCGCTAGGATTCAGGGGAGAGATGCTGGGCTCTGTGGCGGAGGAGGGGGATAAGGGGGGCGGCCCCGAGGGACATTCTGGAAGGCTCTTTACAGGCTATGGGAAATGTACGGAGAGCGACCTAAGATCCTACAACCCGTCTCCTCAGCGCCCAGCAACTCCCTGCTCTGAGAGAGTCAAAACCCCTCGCTCCTGCCCTGCCCCGAACGTCTCTGCCAATTTCCAGAGACCCAGTCTCCCAGGGAGAGAACAGAAAGCTACGAGATGTTCCAACACGATACGTGTTTGGGGACGGGGGAATAAAGGCTTCTGGGGAGCCTAGAAGTTCTCATTTAAATATCACAGCTCACCACCCAATTCACTGCCAGCACATTTACGCCGCCAGCTCTGCAATAAACTTTCGACGTGCCTAACACTTTGCCATTTTGCAAAGCGCGTTGACGTACTTGATGTCACCTGACTCTCACGACAGCCACCTCCCCCCCCCGCCCCCCCGCCGGAGACAGGTGGTGGCACGCCTATTTTATAGATGGAAACACTGAGGCTCAGACATGGGAAATGACCCACCAGGCTATGGGGAGACCCAGCAAAATGGCCACAACGATTGCTCCGTGCCTCGTGCCGTGAAGACACTTCTGGACATTTTGTTCATTCACCCTGACAGCAACTCTGTGAGACAGGTATTATCGTGAATCTCCATTTTCAGAGGGGGAAACCGAGGCACACAGAGGCAAAGGTATTCGCCTGAGGTCACACAGCCAGCGAGGGGCGGGGGAGCTGGGATCCTGACCCAGGACGTCTCACCCCGAGATCTGTATTCTGCATTCTCACAACCAGGAGGGAGGAACTCAGCTTGACCCGCCCAGTGTCCGTGTAACAGTACTTCAGCTGCCCGTGGGCTACACGGCCCGTGTGTTAAACGCCTGAGAAAGGCCACTGGGAATCACAGATCTGTGTGGGTTTTGCTGCTGCCTGAAGAACCCCGGGGCAGACACGAGCCCTGTGTCGGTGTCTCTCCTCGATCACTGGCTTTTATTTTTGGAAACCGCGTCGGAGCTCAGTCAGGGGAATATTTCCTGGAAGGTTGTAGAAATAAGCAGCCAGCTTCCAAAGCCGCAGCTCAGGGAAAGACAGGACGGGGGACTGGGCGCGTACCAGATCCCGGGTGCAGGGCCCAGACGGGCCTCTCAGTCCCACCCATTTGTCCAGTCTGTGGGGGCGCCTTGCTCCCTTTCTCCAAGGGTAACCGGGGGGTGCGACCTCTCCAGGCTTTGGAGCTGGATAAGGAGATGGCTTCTCACCATTTCAGAGCTAAACTGGAAGATCAGACCCGTTGCATACAAGACAGGACGCACATTACCTGCAAGGGATAAATGGGGGCCGACTGCCACAGGGGGCTAGGCGAGGGAGCAGGCGGCCCAGGTCCAGATGACCCTTTGGCCTGTGGCAGGACCCCAGCAAAACCTTGGGCTGGGTCGTGGGACGGGGGAAGGCTCCTGAGGCCCCGATCCTCTTATCTCGGGGGCAGCCTGGTGCGCCCTCCCTGCAGAGCAAGGAAGCTGACAGCCTGTCACCGGGCTGCAGCCTGTGTACGGTGGGGGCCCCGAGATGTGTCTCATTTGAATCTCGTTCGAGGAAAATGATTAAAGGTTCAGAGGGATTAATTTACAAGGAAAGATTAAAGGAACTAAATCTGTGTAGCTTGGCTTAACCATGACCGAGATTGGGGACTTTGGGAACATTTCCAAATATTTGAAGAGAGCGGAGTAGAGACCCTGGGGAGGGGGAGCGGAGAGGATGGTCTGGCCCAGAGGAAGGAAGTGGGGGCAAAGGGCACCAGAAACAATGACAGCGATGGAATTGGACTATCTCTCATCATCTCCGAAACAACGGCTGACGTAGGTGCTCATTGTGCGTGAAGCCGGAGCTAGGAAGCTTGATGGCCTCCTACGTAATTTGATGGGCTACGCCCGGCGTCTGCTTTTCGGAGGGGGAAACTGAGGCACAGACAAGCGGACAGTTACTTGCCCGAAGTCACACGGCTGATGAGTATCAGAACGTGGACCCGAGCTGACCTTATTCTTAACTATTCCTCCGAGTGACCTTGGAATCACCTGGACTATTATTCAGCAGATCCCTTGTTCCTTGCTCTGTGGGCAGAACATACCTCCCCACCCGTGAAGCC